>NC_142031.1:55405460-55705560 GCF_982192425.1 Myodes glareolus
GTTATTATTTAGTTTTGGTAGCTATGATAAAACACCACAACTAAAGGCAACATAAAGAAGGAAGATCTCATTTGACTTTTGGTGGCCGAGAGTCAATGATGACATGGGAGCCATGGTGGAAGAGCAGGAAGGTCAAAGGTCACATCTCTACCAAGCACACAGAAAGAGAGGAGCAAACTGGAAGGGTATGAAGATATAAACCCTCAAAGCCTGCCCCTCCCCATGGCTGAACTTTCTAAAGAGTCAGCGACGTTCTCAAACAGCGCCACCCATTGGTGATCAAAAGTTCAGGTACTGAAGCCTACAAATCAAGAGGACAGACATTCCCAAACAAGAGAAAGATTTGAGTAGGTATCACAAAAAATAATACGTACTCAAAAACATGGTAAAATCACTCCATTTCATTAACCACCAAACAAATATGGTTATAAACTGTCATAAGAAAAAGTATGTAATTTAAAAGATAGAGAAAACCAAGACCTGTGGTTAGCATATATCTGAAGCTCATACCCTTTCAAGAGAATAAATCGCAGAAACCATCTTCAGGGTTAGTTGGGAACTATTATAAAATTGGTACGTTCTGCTAAAAATAAGAGTATGCACCATATATCCTAATTTTTTCACCACCACATACTTGTATAGTGTATACATATACACATTACTATATTGTATGTGTGTATATACACATTACATATATTGTGTCTATATCTTTTACAAAAATATATGTGCATTAATTTTATATTTTTATTTATTTGGTATGTGTGTAACTGTTTTGCCTGCATGTGTGTTTGTGCACTACATGTATGTCTGATGCTTGGAGAGGCTAGAGGATGGTATCAGATCTCCTGGGGTTGGAGTTACAGAGAGTTGTGAGCATCATGTGGGTGCTGGGAATCAAATTCAGGTACTCTGGAAGAATAGCAAATGTGCTTTACTTTAATTCAAAGTGTATATTACAAAAACCATTCAGACTTAGCGTGGAGCCAGTTTTTCTGACTGCAGAATAGTTCATGGAATGTAAGCTTCAGGACCAGAATCATGAAGGAAGATTTTTGACCTTATAAATACGAAGGAAACAGTATCCTGTTCATTAGGAAAATGACCTTGCACTGACCTGGTGATTGGCAATGACAGTACCCATTTCCAGGCAGAGAAAAGAACATGACCAGATCGTATAAGACAGCCCACCTGTTCTCATCAGAGTTCGAAGTGACTGGCAGGACCTGTGGGGCCCTGGAAACCCTGCTTCCCACGTCACAGTTGGCTTCGCAAAGAACCGGTTTATCTGCCATAAATCCCACTAAGCTTAAAGAGGCTGAGTCACCATGGACCTGACAGCATCAATCATTGCTTTCAATGTAACTGTAACTCCCGTTGAGAACCCTGTCTTCACCAGAGCAACACCTATCAACATCTACATAAATGTCTACAGTGCAGGTGACCCATCAGCCATTTTTCTGTGGCTCTTATAACAGTTCCACTTGTGGAGCCCAAGAGAAGCAAGATATTCGTAGCTTAACCAAATCCTCCGGTCTTGTTTCTTCAGAACTTACAACCATGAGTGGAGGAAATGTAATCCGGACTATACCTGTGGGACGGCAGCTGCTACCTTAGATCTCGTAAGAATACAGACATGTCTTCAGTTCAAATGCCCTAAGTCAAAAACTGTTGATTTCTGGACCCACAGGAAACACTGTTCTCCCAATAAGAACGAAAGATCTTATTCATACTCCTCGTCAGAGCTGTAGAAAGGTTGGTGAATGCAAGTTCTAAACACCAAGTAGCACATGGGATGCAAGACAAGGAAGATGAGTTCTTCTTGGCCTGGGCCTCCTCTGACATCAACAGGGGAGGCTGGCAGCATGAGGGGTCTGGCTGGACCGTAAGGGAGTCAGAGAGCTGTGTCTTAATCCGATGGGTGGCTCTGCCATCCTCTCAGTGGCAGCTGAGCAGCCACCTCTGTCCTGTTTCCTGCTTCAACTCTGCACCAAGCTCCACTATCCCTACCTTAGCGCCCACGCCAAGGACTGTGAGGCCCATGGAGACATCCCACCTTTGCTCCCATCCCTACAGAGATTTCTCTCCTCTTCCTTCTTCTGTGGAGGTGCAAGAGGACCCTCTCCTTGTAAGAAAAACTTTCCTGTTGTTTAAAGAAAGTCATGTCTCCAGTTCCTGCACATATTCATTCCATCAAGCATTAGCCTTGTGTGTGTGTGTGTGTGTGTGTGTGTGTGTGTGTGTGGTTTTCTCTGTGTATCTTTAGAGCTTGTTCTGGCACTTGCTCTGTAGAACACAGGCTGGCTTCAAACTCACTGAGATCTGCCTGCTTCTGCCTCCCAAGTACTGGGAATAAAGACATGCATCACCACCACCCAGCCATGCATCAGTCTTGAAGTTGCAACAGTCTCTGAATGGGCCCCTCCTGGAGATCCATGCCAATACCTGCCAGCTTCTTACCCACACTGACCCCAGCACAGGTGTTCAGGACACCTTCACTAGACCTGGTCCCCCTTAGGGCCGCAATGCATCAAGCTTTGGTTCTCTACTTTGCCCTATTTCCATGTAGGAGTCTTGTTTCCTCACTGGTTAATTCTCTTTGCCACAATGACCTGGGAGACGACTCCATCTTTCCACCATCTCCCTTTCTTTAAACTTCTGAGTCCTGTTGCTGATCAAGCTCTCCTCTGACCTGCCAACTGGGCTCCACTCCCTGCCCGGCTTGGCTGCTTCACTTGTCTGAATCTTCACAATCCTGTTAGACCTCCCATCAGCCATGACACTAAGATAACCAAATCTGTATTTATTTCTCTAAGACCACTACATTCTCTACCTGGCTCTTTGCTGGGTATTTTCAGGTGAGTATCCAGGCATCATGGACCACCACAAACCACACCTGAGAGGAGAAAAGAGCAACATCCAAGGTACATTTGTGTCCCCTATGATGAGCCTGAAGCAAGTAGTCAAGAAATTGTTACTAAGGAGCTGGAAAGGTATCTCTTGCTGTCAGTGACACCAACTAAAAGTTAAGAGTACTGGCTACTCTTGCAGAGGACCCTGGTTCGGTTCCCAGCACCCACATTGCAGTTCACAACCATCTCTGTCTCCAGTTCCAGGGGATCAGACACTGTCTTCTGGCCTCTGTGCACGCCAGACATGAGCTGTACAGATATCCATGCTGGCAAAATGCTCAAGCACATAAAATTTTATAAAAGGAAATAGAAGGCAAATGCTTGTTGAATTAAGGACCAAGCAGGTGGTTGGGTGGAGAGATGGAACAATGACTGAAGCCGTGAAACGAACTCAGAAATATCCGGGTAACATCTTTGCTAGGGCCATGCGGCCCAGCACTGTGACTTTGTCCAACTATGCGGGAGCGAGGGTCACAACATGCTAGTCACTCGCACAGAGGGCTGAGTTAGCGGGAGTCTAAGCCTGACAGCACACGCGTACTTTCTGAGAAGTTTACTGTTTGCTCTTCCCTACTCTTAATGAATCCCCTGACTTCGGAAAGGCCCATATTTTGTAAGTTATTACTGAAGAGACCAGGATTGCTGGGAAAAGGCCATCCCAGCCTAATCCCCATGGCTGGCGGGTTACCAACCTGACCGTTCTTACAAACGTTTCCCCTTTTAACAGCCCTCTGAACAGTTACCGTGTGCCATTTGGTGCCTGCTGTGGGTGATGATGCAGAATTTGCTGTATAGTGTAGTTTTTAAAGAGATTGTTTAAGGAGCGAGCTCTGTTTATGGTCTCAAGATAAACTATAATCACCTTTGTTTACTTCATATTTCTTTCTTAATTAACCGACAAACTATTTGCATACATTTTTTTATCCCGGGAGTATTAATTATACATAATTTATATCATAAGCATTTATTTCATATCAGTGGGATGAATAAAACATTTACCTGCTTATAGCTACTCGAGGTTAACATTTTTATACAAAAGCCTCACCTGAGACTCCCAATCAAATTATCAGATTTTTAATTTTCTGTTCCATAATGATACCATGCCCGTCCTCGTAGTGTTTTATCCCACTCCTGGTTAAACAATCGTTTAGCAGGATGCCGTGCTGGCAGTATTAATTAGCCAATGAGACATGCTTTGCTGCACAACGAGATGGAGAGAAAATAGAACACTGAAATCTGGTGCTGTGAGAGCTCAATTGCTATCCAGGATTTGGATGATAAACACGGGTTGGGTGAAGAGTTCGAGACCACTGGGCCTTCAGACCCCTAGCTTCTGAGTCTGGAGGGGACACCAGAGTTCAAACCACATGTCCGTTTTTCTCTGCAAAGGTGAGGACTCTTAGACCGTGAGAAAACAAACATCTGGTGTCAGCCACCCCATGAGCCAGTAAGGACCAGTTCTTGAGATACACTATGAATACCTAGAGTCCTTTTCAGGATGTTCCCGCCATCACAATGATGAGCTTCCTTGAAGCATGGTGGAGCTGAGTGTTCATTATTCCAAATAGTTGGGAACAGTCAAGTCGCAGATTTCAGAAGTTTACAATTTGGGAATAGAATTTGCACACCCCCCAAAAAAAAAAATCCTAAACACCAGATGCCCCAAGCTCTGTGAGGTGTGTGTGTGTGTGTGTGTGTGTGAGAGAGAGAGAGAGAGACAGAGAGACAGAGACAGAGACAGAGACAGAGACAGAGACAGAAAGTCCCAAGCTTTCCTGGATGGGCTGGTTTGGGTGTTATAAAAAACAACTATTTAATGCTCTGAAACAATTCTGATATTGATAGAAGAGTTTTAGCAACATTAAGCCCTGATTCCAGCCACAAAGCTTGAATTTCTGGCTGCTATATCCTGCCCCCCCCCACCTCAATGTTTATGTCTTACTGTGATGGGGTTAGCACTCAATACCACTGTTTCAGGTCTCTTTCGATTTCAGAATAGTTCTTTCTTACCTATTACAATCAACAGAAACTGGTAGCAATTTAATTACTATACAAATGGAACATTTTATGGGAGGAATCTTTTGTTAACTAGAGGGAAAAAAACAGATAATTTGTAGCGAGAGAGAAATACAAAGACAGACAGATAGAGATAGACCCACACAGAGAGAGGGGCAGGGAGGGAGAGAAAGAGAGTTGTCTGAGCTATAACAGGTTTGGCTAAGAGAAGCATACAGAGAAGGAAGACTGGGCAGAGGCCCTCACGTGCCTCCTGCAAGACAAAATTTCTGCGGCTATTTCTCCCAGCTTAAGCTGCCCAGGTCTTGCACTGACTCTGAGAAATGGCGCAGTTGTTTCCAACTTAGCGATGAGTCCTTCAATTTATGAAGTTTGGGTCATTTGTCAGTGTTACTCTGTAACGAGATGGTGCCATGGTCCTCACCAGAGCCTCTTACTGTAAGAGCCAGGCTGTTTCCTCACTAATTCCAACAGAGATCTTAGTGAAGGGCGGTCTTCCTTTGCTGGCTACCAACTTCTCCATTTTGGAAGTTCAGATGCTATTTCTTTCATTTGCTCTCTACCAGCTTGTCTGGAAAAAACAAAGTATATGGCTCTTGAAGAAATTTTTTGCATCACCAGTAGGAAGAGGAAACAATGAAAAAGTTGGGAGTAATGGAAGCATCTTTGCTTCGTTCCTCTCGTAGTGTGGAAATGGTAACAAGGGCAGAAAAACTTCAATGAAACAAAATGTGGGGCATCACAAAGATGCAGGGCATGAAGCTGTCTGGCTTAACTGATTCACCAACACAACCCTCCAAGATGCCTGTTTGTGCAAGCCCCACTGTACAAGACAAGCAGTACCTTCCCTACCCAGGATATTGCCCTCCCCTCCCACACCCAACCAACAGGTGGTGCTTTTGTGAGATCAGTATCCTGTGTGCAGCTGATGAACTGCAGTTCGTCAAGGTCCTTCCTGACTCCCCGTTTTATTCCACGCTGTTCTCATAAAGTCTCTCACCTGTACTTCCCATCTCCTAGACACTCCCATGACTTCTTGACTTTCATCCCCAACCAATAGCAACTCAGAGAACTGCGTCTAGGTTTGCTAGGAAGCCACAAAAGCACCCCAAACTCCTGAGCATCAAACCACACTCGTGGGATCTCCTCTGCAAGATTAGTTCAGTGAATGACGTCTTCTGTTCGCTTGCTCAAGACAAAGCCTGTCTCCTCTCCCATAGCCGGTGCATTACCGTCAATGATGAATACAGTCACGTGTTTCTACTGTTCATCTTCACGAGCTTGCTTACTTCCAATACTTCACGGATCTCTGCAGCTACCCTCTACTTCCTACCGAGTTCTGCCCCTCACATCAGCTTTCTCCTCTACGACCAGAGTGGTTCTCTCAAGATGTGAATCTGGTGATGTCTCACACATCCATTAGAATAACAGGGAGACCTCTAGCCCTGGGGTTCATGAAGCCTTGCACAGAGACTTTTAAAGAAAACCTGAGAACCCAGGCTTTCTTTAGGGTCAGATTCCTGGCAAGTGGTCCTGAGAGGCCTACGTGTGAAGCTGTAATGAAAATCCCAGCTTACAACTGAAAACCCGAGATGTTTGAGATGTCAGACTTGTGAAGAGGCTGGATTCATTCCTCTTCTGTTGCTGTGATAAAACACCACGACCATAGCAAGGGGCACAGCTGGCTCTGTTCCTCCAGCCTTGCCACCTGCTCCACGCTTCTTTCAAAGGCTGTTTCCACTCCCTGTTCGCAGGTCTCTCTGGGAAATACAGCACACCTCTAGCATGTCCATCATCTTGGGCTTTTCAACACATTCCACAGCTTCACACATTGGTCTCTCGGAGCCTTTATTCAAGGGCTGCCCTGCCGTTCATTACCTGGACTCAGCGACTCTCCTTGACCATGGCAGGAGATCCTGCAATCCTGTCCTGCATGCATCCTTTGTGTATCTAAAGGCAGCGCCACTTGGACAACACTGCCGAGTTTGGCTGCCTGCTTGGGATGGAGACTGGTCCCCTCGGATCATTTACGTCAGCTTCCATTTGCTGTTTCTTTTTAGGAGGAGAAAATGTCCTCCGCCTTTCCTTTCACAGATGGGAGCTCAGCTGGGTAGAATCTTAGTCTGAGCACACCCTCCCCTTTAGTCTAACGCAGATTTGGCCTCTCAATCTCCCTGTCTCTATCAGCACAAGCCTGGAATACAACTTCAAGTTTCCTGATGCTCTTTTTCTCATCAAAGTGTACATTTTGTATTTCTTCCTGCCCCTCCTGTTCTTTTTCATTGTAGATCCACATAATAGGGATTACCAATAACCACGTGGTAGCATCACATGGCACTGTCCTGAAATTACATCTACTGGATGAAATTAGCCTGCTACTTTTTAAATTTAGCCTCAGACAAAATCTCAGGACACAGGTAGAAAGCAGCCATATTCTTTGCCAAAATACCACAGGAATGGTCTCTAGCACAGTTGTTTATGTTGTTGCCCTCCAAAATTTCTTGAGCTGGGTGTCTATATTGTTTTCAGTAGTACTATCTTCCCAATCCCCTACTAGGATGGCCTATTGATCTCTGCTTACAGTGCTCAAATACCTTTCTAACCCAAAGCTCTACAGCCCTTCCATATTCCTCCCCAAACTAATGTAGTCAGATCACAGAAATAGCCCTCTTCCTGGGACCAGCTTCTGTATTAGTTACTTTTCTATTGCTGTCAAAAGACACCATGGCTGAGGCAATGAATTAAAGCATTTAATTAGGCTTACAGCTCAAGACAGAGTTTACAATGGCAGGGTTGAGCCCTGGTGGCAGCAACAGCTGAGAGTGCACATCTTTTTCCACAAAGAGGAAGCAGAGAGGGCACATGTATGTGCATATCCCCTGGGATGGCAGGAGGATTATGAAACCTCAAGCCCACTCTCATTGACGTACTTTCTCCACCAAGGTCACATGTCCTGATCCTCCCCAAACAGTCCCCAACTGGAGACCAAGATTCAAAATGCCTGAGTCTGAGGGAGGACATCTCAGTCACACCTCAGTCAGAGCACTACAGAAGTCATGCACGCTCAAAGTGACGCGCCAGAACAGAGGGACTGCCCGGGTTCCATCGGAGCTCATCCTGTGATTGCTGTGCAATGCAGGATGCAGAATTACAGCACATAAGGTTTGCCCTGCCGAACTTCAGTCCTTATTTGGTATTTCCTTCCTATCTCCATGCCCCTCCCATTTGGAAAGAGGATGGACTGTCTGCTGTCCATCATCATACCTTGGAAATATGCATTTCATTTTTAAATGCACATGGTAAGAGTTCATGGTCTTACACAGCTCATGGGTAAGAGTTTGGCATGGTCCTCCAAAGAAGAGTTGGCATGTTTGATTACTTGGGGAACTCTTAAGACCATAGAGCTTATGGAACTCAGACTTTACATGTTTAGGTTTACGTGATGGCCATGAGCTTTGGAGACTGGGGTAGCCTATGCTATAGATCATTGAATCTGAAATGTCCCCCATTGAATCTGAAATGTCCCCCATTGAATCTGAAATGTCCCCCATTGAATCTGAAATGTCCCCCCAGAAGCTGGTGTTTTGGACACTCACTTCCCAGTTGTTTGGGATGTGGGGTTGCCCTTAGAAGGTGGGGCCATCTGCTAGAAGGAGATCACTTGGGTGGGGTAGAACACTGAAGACTACAGCCTGACCTCGGTCCTAGCTACTATCTACCTCCTGGTTTGCTGTAGCTGCGGTCTCAGCCACACAGTTCCACTATTATAAATCCCACCAACTTTCCCTGTCATGACGGGCAGAGTCCCTCTCACCCGTGCGTCTTGATACAGTGAGGGAAAAGTAACTAACACAGAGGCTAGTCCTCTGGGCACTGGTGAGCCTGAAGCGAACCCTTTTTCAGTTTCATAGATAAAACAAGTATGCATTTGCTCCCCTCAACCTTCCACCTCATCCCGTGACAAGATCTTTGGCGTTCATTGCAAAGCTTATTCTATAAGGCATGGCCCTGACATTATCTCTTGACTTCCCTGCAGTGACTTGCATAGGACCTCCATGTCCTGCCCCACCGCTCCCACAGCCCTGCTAACAGGACACCCCAGATTTAGCCTTCCATCATGTATACGGCCAAGCTCTTATTGAGTTTAGCCTTACTGTATCTTCTCATTTACCCCACAAGCTCCTAAGCATGTTCCGTTCAGGGTCCACGTGTTACGGGCATACAATATGTACTTGGGATTTGTGTCTGTGGGTGGATCATGAACTGTCTACCTGTGCCTGGGTGGTTTCTGAGGACCAGCCCATGAGCTCTGTGGGGATGTGGAAGCAAGGCCACTGCTATGTTGTTTCTCTGGTGCCCTGCGCCGTGCCTGAGCTGTTTATATCCTCAGCAGACAGTAACTCAGCAACAGACACCCCACGAGAGACTTTCTTAAGGACACACTCAGGGTTTCAGCATGTTGAATCTTTAAGAGTCACACTAAGCTTACAGGCATTAAGGAACAACACGAGGCCCTCCAGGTTGGAGATTAGCTGTCTCAACTCCTATTCTCTAGACAAATAGTCAACTTCTACATTCCCCTCAAACTACACATGGGATGACCCTTCAGGCAATATTAAAAAGCAATCTCCAAGCTCGTTTCTAAATGGGAAACGAAAGAGCTGAAGGGAAGAGCAAATAACCATCCTGGCCAGATGGCTGCTGAATGTTTAGACTGGCCTTAGAGCCCCCTTGGACCAGCATGTCACCCTAAAGCAGTTTCAGCATGTCACTTTGGCCTCCTTGAAGGCCATTAGCACCGTATTATAATTAGCACTAGCCATCTAACATGTGTTCTTATGAGCACGGCACATCCACCTGAGGAGATAATGGCGTATTAATGAAATCATAGTCAGAATTAGGCCGAAGAAAAAAGCCAAGAGAAGTGATTTACAGTTGACTTTAATCTGACTTCATGTGCACTTCTGCACACTTTAGGGCCTGCTCCTTGAGAGACCCAGACACAGAATCTATTGTCCCTTATACAAAAGAAGCTAAAAGAATTCCCCTGCAATGGTGTAGCCACACCTTTACACACTGTGTGGTTTTGTAAATATGGTTCTGCTGTCCCGTTAAAGCTGGGAGAAGGGGTTGAAGTCAAAATTGGCAGTGGTACCAAGAACTTCCTTACGGTAAACGTTTAAGAAAAAAGGATAATACGTCGCTAAGTGGGAGTAGGGAGGAAACAGAGCAGAGTTTCTGGAAATGTACAGAAAACAACCAAGAAGAACATGCAGATTTTGGAAGCACACTACCTGTGTCCCTGTCTCCACTGAACGTGGGTAAGCCCACGTTATTGGCCTTTCTCGTTTGCTAAGTGGAAATAACCATAACACTTGCTTACAAGAACTCTATGAGAAACAGGTAAGTCCATGAATGTCACACATGGGGGAAGACCAGGATGTGTTTGCTCTTCCATGGTCATCGACTCTACCATAAATGTAATGGCTTGTACCTCGAGAAGCCAACCTCTGGGTAGGGTGATAGCGACACTGACTTAGAACACCGTAGTCCTCACTGTAGGGTAAAAGGGACAACTGGAGCAGGAAACCCACCAATCACTGAGCACCCTGACTCTGAACCCAGAGTCAGAGACATGAGCCAGGGAGAGAAAGGTATTTATCCCTGAACCCAGAAATAAAAGATGTGTGCCCTGGTTCTGAAACTAGCATCAAAGAAACATACTTTGTCCTTAGAATCAGAGCCAGTGAAAGAAATATGCCCTGGTCTTAAGATTAGAGTCAAAAAGCTAAAAAGGACCAGGGAAAGAAACACAGTTTGGCCATGAAGGCAGAGCCGTCTCTGCCCCTGACCAGCTAAACTGACCAATTCCTGAGCAGGGAAAAACTAACCAATCCCCCTTCTCCCTGGGAAAACTTCGCCCCTAAGAAGCCCTATATAAGCCTCTCCACCCCTTCAGTTAAGAGCTACCATTAATTCCTTTCTAGCAGAGGCAGCCACTCTCCCCGATTCTTCTTTCTCAAATAAATCTCCTTCTCAAAGAGTCTTGGGTGATGACCTTCATTTGCAGATGCAGAGCAGAAGAACCTGGCTGGGCTGTCCCTTAGGGGACTGTGCTGAGACCCTCTGTAGTGGGACCTCAGTAAGGTGGAGCAGAACAGAAGAACCTTGCTAGGCCCCTCCTTAAGGGGAGCTATGCTAGGGAGGGGTGGGGGGAGTAACAACTTTTCACCTGAGCTGGAGGAGATTGCTATATTTCTGCAGAGGAAATTGCTACATTTCTGCAGGGTGCTTCCCTTTAGCAGAATGTTAGTAGAAGAAACATATTGGGCAGGAGAAGCAGATAGCTCTGCTAGGACACTCCTGTAAAGGAACATAGCAGAACTCAGCTGTAGCAGCTCTCCAGGAGAGGAGCAGGATCCCTATATTCTGTGGGGAGACCATCCCCCACCTCATCCCAGCTTCAGGTAGCCTGGATTCCTGATAGTCAGGACACCTTTCCTCCAGGGCTGAGTTGTCCCATTGAAGCTCTGGCCTCCAGAGCCATCTATTGGGGCTCTAGAGCTGTCTTACTGCAGCTCTACCAGCACCCCCCCCCCAGAGCTCTCCTATTGCAGCCCTAAGAATATCCTGGCTTCCCAATAAGTCAGGATATCCATGCAACACTACTGTAACACATTCCCTTACACTTGCCCCAGCTCTTGCTCAGTTGATGAAAGGGTCACATGCTCCTTCCTGTCACTTGACTCCCGCTATCACACCCCGGGGTGGGGGGTAAGATGGCACAGAGACAGGGCGGCAGACTCCGGGAGTCAGGCATGTGGCAGAGCAGACTCGTTTATTGTGGGTGTTAGGCACACCTTTATACCCCCTCCCAGGACCCAGGGATAGTGTCATCTGGAACACTGTGTTATCTCTCCTTCATTGGCCCCTGCCATCTGATGTCATGGCATCATCAGTCTCTGGGCTCCGCAGCAGGCTCCCGAATGGCTCAAGGGGAAGTTACCAATGCACATGTTCAACTAGCCCCAAGGGGGTTTCCTTCTGGGTAGTCACAGTCGATTTTAGCTGGCTGTTGGCCTCCTCTTACATATCAACCCTTTAAGTTTATTTTATTTTGGGAGCTCAGAGGGATTTGGAGTTCTGTTGCACTGGTCTTATTGTCCCTGTCTCAGGGAGTACCCAGCAACTGGACTGTGCCTGTCTTAGACTACTAGTCCTCAAAGAGGGTCCTCCCTGGAGAGCATTCCCAGGTAGAAAGAGAGCCATCTGAAGTGGAGACCTTACGGATCTTCATGGGCCATGCTTGTTTGACCCCTTGAGGGGGATTATCAAGGGGTTATCTAAGCGCTGTTAGAACCTGAAGAGTCACCTTGGTGGTTGCCTGTGGTCATCTGGTGTGCTGTAGGAAAATCTTAAGAAGGATAATTAGCAGCGATATCATTTCTCCCGTGATTGCAGTCTCTTAAAATTTTCCCAAATTTTAGAAATAAAAGCAGTTTCAAAAGCCATCATGGAGGCAGGGGCTCAGACAGAGAGCAGAGGACAGACAGAGACAGGAAATATGTAGGCCCTGGTCATATGCCCACCCAGTGTCTCTGGACTAGGAGTGGCACTCAGGGTCCACACCTGGATTACACCTGGTGGGGAGAGGTCCAGCCCTTAGGCAGAAATGCCGGGCAAACCAAAAGTCAGAGGTGTTCTTCCCTAGCCACCGACGAGACAGACATGGAAGATAGAAGAGGGGATCCCTCACTTACCTCTCAGAAAGCAAAGAACATGGAACATAAAGGGGCCAACTTACCAAGAAAACATGGAAGGGAGCGCTAAACCACCCAGAGAGAAGAGAGGCGTGGCAGCGGGTGGCCAACAGCAGGCAGGAACAAAGTGAAACCGCTAGGACCGTCCAACACAACAGTGGCAAAAAGATGGAAATCAGGGCCCAGAAAATGATTGAAGTGAGCAAAAACAAGATCCTGACTCACACGGGGTCCAAGCCCATGCCAGCCTGGGTCTGGGAGCCCTGTGTTCAGGTGCCAGTTGTCGTTTGTCTCCCATGACCACACCCTGGGGGTGGTGGTAAGATGGCGCAGAGTCAATGGCACACAGACTCTGGGAGTCAGGCAAGCAGCGGAGCAGACTCGTTCATTGTGCGCGTTAGGTAGACCTTTATACCCACTCCCAGGATCGGGATGGCCATCTAGAATGCTGTGTTCTTTCTCCCTCATTGACTCCAGGCAGCTGATGTCAAGACGTCATCAGTTTCCAGGCTGTGTAGCAGGATTCTGATTGGCTCAAGGAGAAGTCACCAGTGTACATGCTCTACTGGCCCCAAGGGGGTTTCTTCCCTGGGCAGTCACAGCCAGTTTTAGCCAGCTTTTGGCCTTCTCTTGTACATTTCCTTTGGATATCAGCCCCTCCCAACTCCTTATCCTGAGAAAGCTAATTAGAAGCATCCAATTCCATTGAGTAGAGTGCCTGATTTATTTTATAGGTAAAGGGTTAAATTTCAGAAGTTATCAAAAAAATGTTAAGAAATCACTGAGGGTTTTAATTCTAATACCAAACGGGACCCACTGACTGTTCTCCTTTGCCCTGACATTTATACAAAGCCAATCAGGCCAATAGCTCACTTTCCAGCCCACTGGATTTTGTGAAAGCTCCCCCGCAACACCTGAAAGGATAGGACAGAGAAGGTGGGGTGGCTTCCTGGTTCACTGATGATCTTGTCACAGCGTTGGTTATGTGCTATGACAGATGAGCAAGCTGCCTCTGGTCCCTTTGATAAACTCACTGATTCCACTGAATGAGGGCTTCAGCCTCATGGGTAACGCCCTCACATCCTGATACTGACAGCTTGCCTTAAAACTGGAGCGTATGAGGGACTTTACTACATCTATCGGCTTGTTCATAATTTACTGCTGTGCACGCACATGTGTGCCACGGTACATGTCTGGAGCTCGACAAACAACACACAGAAGTCAGCTCTCTCCTATACTATGTGGAAGTTCCCATTTTTTAGGGGCTCAAATAATCAGGCTATAACAATACTTGTGCCCCTGAAGAGACCTCCAACTTATGGCAAAATGTTTTCCAATTCTGCCAAATATTCTGTGACACAAGCAGTGGGGTTAGGAGGGTCAATTCCAAGGAGGCTTAATTCACAGCTTCTATTAAGTCAATGCGATATTGAAATGGGAGGGAGGAGCAGTACATCAAGAAAGGAAGGAAAGAGGGGGAGTTGCAGGGTGAGAGAGAGGAAACAAGATGTCTCGGTCTGGGGAAGGTGGTTTCCCTAGGCTTCTGACCTTCCAGCCTTCCATGCTCACTGCCCAGCCTCCCACCACAGCTTCCGTATTCAACCTTTCAGGATTTCCTCATGCCGGGAAACCCTCCAAACTATTCTTGGGCAATGCAGTGTGAACATAAGGGATGGAAACACATACTCCCGAGTGAGGACTCTCCGGTCCTTCTGACTCACCCATAGGACACTGTCAGTCTCCTCAGGCAAGCAGGTAGAGCAGAATCTGAGCTGCTTTCAAGGGGTTGGTAAGATAGAAAACACCACTGTGTGTAAGCCCTGAGAATCTCAGCTCACTACTGCCGTCATGCAGGCTATGTAGTGCTGAGTGATACAAGGGTATGGAATCTCCAGTGGGTGGAAAACTGTCTCCGTGTTTTTTGTGCATGCATGCATGTGCGTGTGTGCATGCATGCATGTGTATGTGTGCATATGTGCGTGCATGTGTGTGCATGCATGCATGTATGCATGCATATGTGTGTGTGCATGTGTGCGTGTGTGTGAGTGTGTGTGTGTGTGTGCAGATGGGCAAGAATGTGCCTGTTTAGGCCAGAGGTCAGTGGGAGGAGTGTTCTTGCCGTCACCTCATATTTTACAAAAAGGTCCCTCGCTGAGTCTGGAGAAGCCCCTGAGATCTTACTCTGCCCATATCCCCAGCACTGGGATTATAGGTACACACCACTGAGCCGAGATGAATGTAAAGGGTCTTCCTCAGTCGTGCTTTTGCTGTACCAGAAGCTGGTCCATTTGGCTAGACTTGCTGGCCAGCAAGCCACAGGGATCTGGATGTCTCTGTCTCCCTGGCACTGTGTTTACAGACACGAACCACCACACTTGGCTTTACTGTGGAGGCTGAGGTCGGAACTCTGATTGTTGTACTTGCACAACAAATACTTATCCACTGAGATATCTTCCCAGCCCCCAAACTCAGCCTTTTATATGTTATTATTTATGCTCTCCAGACATTAAAAATACTACTTAAATTCCATGTAATATTTATCATGGAATCAATTACAGGAGATTCTGTTAAAATACCAGTTAAAGGAAAAGCAATTACCAAGTGTTCCATTGAGACCTTGCTGGTAGGCTTGCCTTTGATTTCTCCCAAACACTCATCATTACTATTTCTCAATATTAAAATATTTGTTCACAATAATACATTGACATATTGAATTTTCTTTCACTTAGCGCACTTTCATTTTCCCACCCAAACACTACGTTGTCTACCTCAGCTTAACTTCTGAGACCAGCCAAGAGCACGTGTTCGGGCTGGTATGGCTATAGTGTAACTTGGATTCTCAAATTGATCTGTGCAATTACAGTTACCAGTGCAGGAGTGAACGAGAAACCCCCAAAGTTAAGGTCAAAGAGTTATTGTAATGTAAACCATGCAAGTAAATAATACGCAATATGATGCAAAGACTATAATCCTAAACAGCTAAAAAGCAAATGCTAGAAGGTAAGTTTTCTGGTGAGAAGTGGGGAGAAGTTCTTAAGTGGGAGAAAGCATATGTGCGGTTAGCTATTAATACTGAGTAGCTTATATCAATAAAAGGACCTGCCTTTAGCCCTGGGAATTCGGCTCCATTATATCACTCAGGAGTGGTTTGAAAACTTGAAATACACTCTGAGGAGGACTGAAGAACACTTGCTCATCTCTAAGAATTCAGCCCTACAATAAGCTTTCTTTTGCATGCTAGGCCTTGAACCCAGGATGCTACACATGCTCTGAGGCTAATGGTCTGGCTCTATGCTGAGCTCCAGCTCAGCCAATACACCTTTGCTTCTGGATAATATCTGAGGTTCTGTGCACAGTCAGCACTTCTGTATGTGTCAACTTATTTCCGTGACTTATGGTTTGACGTCCAGAAGTACCATGAATTAAGTCTTTCTGCTGGCTTGACATGATCTTCAAAAAGTTTTCTGCTACCGTACACAAGTTCATAACCAGGTGGACCAAAGGGAATGTTTTATGTAGTTGTCTGACAGTATGCATTTTGTCAGAGGAATTCCTCCCAGGTCAGATGCAATTGTCTGATGAACAATTAGACAATTAGAGAAATTGCTTCTATGAGACACCACAATAAAGCCGTCTGCACCAATTCTCTTTTAAGTCCCACTAAAATCCCCATCACGCAGTGAAGAACTTATCGAAATACTGGCTTCTGCAGACGACACAGATGCTGCACCCATGAGCTCAGGCAGCCAAGGTTACCTTTGCAAAACCTACCCAAGACAGGGATTCTCCATGTCAATCATGGGTCAGGGAGGGACTTGCAAGGCCCACCCATCCCTGAGGAGAGAGGTTGTTGGGTGGGGTGAGAGGATGTCATATTCCCCAGTTGTGTAGCCCCTGGGAAACGATCCTGGCTCAGGTAAATAACCACCAAACCGTGTGCATGCAAACAGCATTGCTGCCCAAAAGGCATTGGTTGGTAAGGTGTGTGTGTGCAAAACACTAATTAAAAGCAGCTTCCCCCTTAAAGGTACTAGTAAGAAGAAGGACATGTGTGTATGGTGTGTGTGTGTGTGTGTGTGTGTGTGTGTGTGTGTGTGTGTATGTGTGTGAGTGTGTATACATGTAGGTGTGCATCCTGCATGTCTCCACCAAAAGCCAGGAGGTAGCAAAACCCTCTGGGAATCCTGCTTTCATTCACCCTTGGCTTCTTTTCCAGACCCCTCCCTTCCTCCTCTTCACCTCCGTGCTGGACACACACTCCAAAGATGGCTCATCACACCCTTCACAGGCTCTGCCTTCATTGCAATGTTTTCTCTAAAGCCTTCTATGGACCCATCATGATGGTGGAGACACGAAGCCTGTAAATTACTCATCTAGATTAAGAACAGAAATGCTCTATGCCCGGCTGTGATGGTTAATCTTGTCATACCGACAGCATCTAGACTTGTCCAGGAGGCAAACCTCTGGGCATATCTGTGAGAAAGTTTCTAGAGTGGAAACTCTGATTCCTGGCTACAGATGCAATGTGACCAGCCTCCTCAAACTCCTGCCTCCGTACCCTCCCCACCAAAAGTTCTATATCCTCTTGAACCGAATCAACAGAAACCCTTCATCCCGAAGTTGCTTTTGGGGGGAATTTTGTCCTGGAAATACTTCAAGTAACTGATGCCCAAGATGCCCCAGAAAATACATTATTCCGATTTGTCGTACGCATTTATATTGCAATACCCCTTCAGATGTCACTGGAAGTCTCAAGTCTGACCTTGGTCGATGATCAAAATACCTCTTGGTCTCGGTGCATGCTTGAACTGACCCCTTGCCCATCTACATTCAGAACCTAGGTTCCTGCAATCATTTCAGGGTCCTTCCTTTTTCCCTGCAGCATGAGCAGGAACTGCAGCCAGCCCCAGTGCTGCCCAGCCCAGCTCTCCACTCAGCAGCAGCAGCCTGATGCACTGACCTGCTATTTAATTGTGCCATGTGGTCCTTAAAAGACTTTTCCCCCCCTTCTTTTCTTTTGAACAGTCAAGACGAAATTGGCTTCTGGTCAGCAACTTTGTTTTCTTCCTCCCTCCCTTGAGGTAGAGTCGCCAAAAAGGATTTTTGTTTTGTTCCATTTTGCCTGCAGAGCTCTGGGCAGCCAAATATGACTACAAATTATCTACATTGTTTTTATAAAGGAAAATATATTTATTTTCCCAGTACTTGGAAACATCGCTTGCTGGGGGCCAGGGAACTGATGCCGTGTGCTGATTCCTGTCCCACTCTAACCCTGATTGGAGGGAGCTGAGCACGGCAGAGGATGTTTGTGCTAAATTGGGGTATTATGAAAATAGTTCACAAAGCAAAGTGGAAAGCTATATATAAAAATGATATTTACTTCTCATTTTAAATGAAACTCAAGACAAAAGGCATATAGGTAAACACAGCTGCAACATTTTAGGCATGTAATCAAATGCAAAAAAATAATATTGGGAAACTATGTTAATTATTGTAATTAAATTGCAAACAGTATTGATAGAAAAATGTCTTTAAAACGTATAAAATCAAAATGGAGCTTATCACACTGTCAGAGTTTGATGTGTTCTGTGTGCGCAACCTGGGTACATGGGCCCTTTTAGCCATTTCCCAATGGTCCATCAAGGAGGCAGAGAAAAACAAATATGACATTGTCAGCCCATGCCATAGTCTCTGTCTGAAGGTTCGGGAAAATCTATGTGCCTAACCCAACTCTTACAATCCTTACCTGGATTTGGGGAATCCGTGAGAAGAGGGTGTGTCACAGCGAGGGGAAGAATCGCTCTCACAGGTGGGTATGTTGCACCCTTGGCCCTCAGCTGATATTCTACTCTGAGAGGTGCTAAAATATGAAAAAGTGAACTGCTGTAGGTGTTTTTAGAGGTTAGAACTTGCTTTGGCCCTTTCTTGTTTTTATTTATGATTTATTTATTCTCATTTATGTGCTTTTGTGTTTTGCCTGCATGTATGTCTGTGTGACGGTGTCGGATCCTCTGGAACTGGAGTTATAGACAATTGTGAGCTGCCGTGTGTGTGCTGGGAATCAAACTGGGGTCCCCTGGAAGAAGCAGCTGGTGTTCTTAACCTCTGAACCATCTCCCTAGCCCTGATTCCTTTCTGTTTGTCTATTTCTGCCTTCTGGCTGCCATGAGGTGAGAAGTCTCTCTGTCATGGACTCTGGAAGCCTCAGGCCTGAAAAGATGGAGCCAAAATAATCTTTCTTCCTTTGAACCATTGCTCACGGCTAAGTCTCATAGCACGGCAGTACTGACTCACGCAACAAACTTTGGCACAAATGTTCTCTATGCGAACCATGACCCAGTTACTTAGGGCAGAGTGAGCTGAGTCCTTGTGATCCTTCACGTGGCACGAGACAAGGGGCTCGAGAGCAGAAGTCTGAGACAATGTGGGAATGTGCCCCAGAACCCATGATGTTTCTCCTGTGTTGTAACACCATTGGATGAGTGAGAACTTCTTATTCTCCCTAGAAAGGATTGAGAAAACACCTCCATTATGAATTCAGCCACATTTCCAGACTCTAGATGAATACCTATGGCTGACTCCCTGGTGTCCCCATATTCAGACTCTTTCATCTTAGGGGGGCTCTTAGGGTGACAGCTGACCCCTCCCTCTGCTTCCCTTCCAGCCTTGTTAAGGGGAGCAGAAAACTAATTGCCACCAAGACGCTTACAGGTTCCTTATTTTCCATCACCCACAAAGAACTGCCCCTTCCTGTTTCCCAGCACCTTGACTTCCGGCAGCACAGAAAACAGGGGTGGGGCTGCTCTCCTGTTGACTCTCCCCCATCTGCTGCATGTGCACGTGGAGGTGTCAGAGGCTCGGAGCTGCTGCTGCCTGTGGAGTACTCCACACACGTACACACACAAACACACACACACACACCGCAAGCCTCCTGCTCCCTGGGATGTCTCACACCACACTCCTCTTTTCTGTTTTCACTGCAGTCTTACCTCTCACTCAACGAGCAATTTTTTTCTTTTCACTTGCAGGATCATTTCCTAGAGTTTCAGAAATGTTGGTTTCTCATTTCTGGAGAGAGAAACTGGTGAGCGTGTTCGTCCTTCAGAGATGAGTTACTACCGAACCATTTCTCTCTGATTTACTCATTGTGTGTATGTGTATGGGGGGGGATAAGCAGATAAAAATTGACACCATATCGAATACGCCTGGTCCTTTGTAGGACATCTTTTCCCAACTGATCTGCAGGTCTTAGTGAGAACATGCTTCTTCTTGCAACTCTGTTTTTCCCTAGACAGCAAAACTCCTCTTGATTGAAATCTTTCTTTACCTAAATCTAAATTTGGTGGCATTGGTTTCATGCTGTTATGGCTTATTCCATGCGCCTGTGCCTGAAAGCCTGATCATTACAAATGATTGGTGCCCACATGGGGACCTATAACTCCCCAGTCAGACAGAAAACCATGTACTCTAAGAACAGATCCTGAGCTACTATGACGTCATCATACTGCTGGTCACAGCAAGGGAGGAGCTCAAGCACAAAAGAAACTGTGATGTGATAAGACCTGGTCTCCCAACATTTCAGACAGATTTTGACAATTATAAGGAACCCTCTTATTGCAATGACAAAACACTTGGCCAAAGCAATGTATGAGAAGAGAGATGTGTCTTGGCCCAGAGTATCAGGTGATGGACTCCATCACAGAAAAGATGGCATGGCCAAGGGACTGCTCTGTCCATGGTCTGTCCATGGTGTAAGGGACTTGCAGCATGGCTTGTCCACACCTTGGAAATCGGGAAGGAAATCGCTTTGGTAGAAACAGAAGTGGGTAGAAGCCTTGAGGCCCACCTGTCTGCTAGACAAGCCATGGTCTCAAAGGTTCCTGAACTTCCCCCACACTACCAGCAGCCAGCAAGTACAAGCTCAGACACAGGGACCGCTTCACATTTTAATTGGTTAGAAAATGTCCAGAAGAAAGCTGTCTCATTAATTTCACATTTTTCCTAATTGGCTGAAAAATTATATCCTTATCAGATAATGAATCTATTCAAACTGCAAGGAAAAGAAATGAAACACAGGTACTGTCAAGAGGACGATTTTAGAATCCCTAATTGGGGCTTTTGCACATCGAGGGATAATGTCAGAGTCGCTGCTGTGGCGGGCTAGCTAAAGGTCATCATTGTTGGAAAAAAAACTTTTAAGATAAAGTGGTTAACAATATTCAAGCGCTCATTCAACCATATTTTAATAGACATCCTTCAAACACACGAAAGCATGCATATAATTAAAACCTGTTGATTTGGTAAAAAAAAAATCATGATAGTTCACACCTGAGTTATTGCCACAAGAATAGTTTCTTTAATTAGATTAAGTAAGTTTATTTCTTTGACGTGAGTGACAAAAGAAAATTCTAGATAGATCTGAGGAATATAGATATTTTTCCTTCCTGCATTTCTTTCTTCCTCTCCTTCCTTCCCTCACTCTTACTTATAATTTGATTAAGATTTTTAATTAACTGACACTGTCTTACCCCCAACTCCCCATCTGTGTGGTAAGATTTGATTAGATATTAAAATAATTAAAATGTGTCAATGGAAAGCTTCAGAAAGTGATGCGAGCTGGTGGGCCCCCAGAGTTTCCCCTTCTACTTCTCAACCCCGTTTTCTGGTTGTTCTATTCAGTGAATTGTTGACAATACACGGTTTCCATTTCTGTGCCCTGAAAGTTGGAGGAAGGGAAGAAAAGAACCAAACACCTGTGAGTCCCCTCGCCAGTGACCAGAGGAATCTTTTAAAAAGTTCAACTTCTACAGGCCTCCTTTACACATCTTTGGCCATTGAAGATGTTTATTTTACAGCGAACTGGGTCAGAGGAGAATGGCCTGTTCTTTCATAGCAGGTAGGAAAAACAATAAACCAGGTAAAAGGTCTGGCGAAGCTGTAGGGAGCACGGAGATCTTGGTGCTCACAAACGTGCACTAGGCGAACCTGGAATGTTGGCACAGAGGGTTATTCCTTCAAGAATAGGGAGGCGAAACCCGTTTTCCACCCTGAAGGCTGGGTAGTTGTTCTCCAGCCTTGTGACCTTTGTGTCATCCGTGTGGCTAAAGACTTCTGCACCCAACACTCCTCCAAATTCATTCCTGAAATGGGTTTTTTTCTCCGTGAATCTATAGAATCTCTCTTTATGAAACTTTACAAAGAGTTGCGGGGTTGTCGTGTGTGATCTGTGTTTAGTTCATTTGGTCTTCAGAGAGGTGGAGGCACGCTTTGTTGTCCCTGCGGGATGGAATTCATCATCACAAGAACAGCTCTCACCGGGCTGTGCTGTGCTTAAATGTGACTAAAATAAACAGCTAAGGGTCAGACTCTCAAAGTTTGAGCCAGCGATGGCTGCTGAACCCTGTTGCACCAAACTGCCTTCCTGCGTCCTCAACCTGTTGCTCTGCTGCCCCGAGAAGGTCACAGAGACACTCTTCCCACTCTCCTCCATGCCCACCAAACAAAGCAGAGTGGACAGATGTGGCCAATAAAAAGAGACTCCGACTTGAACAGTTTGTAACTGTCTACTCACCCAAGGATCAATAAAAGGAAAACACCGGGCACTGTGACTACCAAGGAGGACCTTGCTAACCTCACACAGCCTGATGCGATTCTTCTTAACAGCTCCTGGGTTTACAGCACATCTTCACACAATTCCTTGGTCCTTCTGTCCCACCTACACTGGGTACTGTAGTAGTAGCCTCTCTAATCGGCATCATTCTTGGTCCATCAAAAATCAAATTCAAATTAGCACCACGGGGCAGTATATCGAGCAAGGACTCGTCCTCAGAGAACTGCTCTTAATTCTGATTGTTCAGACACACAGTGCTGCCCTTCACGCAGAAACCTGTGTCCTCTGTTTCAGGGTTGACCCTGCTTGACAAACTTCTTAAGATCATTTGCATCTCCCTACAAGAACGTCACCTGCAGCTTCCCTGAGGCATCTATCTCTGCACCAGTGTGCTGACATTTCTGAGATTTCATCTGACAGCATCTATCCTCGGTAGCTTTAATTTTTAGAGATTTTTAACCATTTATCCTCTGTTTTGTGTGTGTCATATGTGTGTGCCCATGTGTATCCATGTGTGTGTGCATAAACATGTGTGTGCAGGTGTGTTTCTACATGTATGTCCACATCTGCAAGGGACTAAGCTGGAGGAAGCCAGAGGAAGTCAGTTGGGGACCCTGATCCACTCTCTGTCTTATTCCTTTGAGGCAGGGTCTCTCACTGAACCTGGAGGAAGGCTGGAAGTCAGGAGCCAGCAAGCCCCAGAGAGCCTACCTAGTGTCTCACAGCTCTGGGATCACAAGCATGCACAGCCATGCCTGGCTTCTACATGGGTGCTGGGTATTAGAACTCTGGTCCCCCAGCCACATCCCCAACTCCCCCAAAAGGCTTTTGGATTAGAATCATACATGAGTAAAGAGAAATCCCACCCCCCCCCCATCATGTTTGCTTGTGGCCCTCTGCTTTATCGCAAGGAACAGGAGGGCATTTGGGTTTTTAGACACTCTCTGTGGTAATAGATGGATGCGTTATATGTTTTTATTATGAAAATTGACTCATTTTGGCGCTTAAAATTGTGTTTTTAATTTTGGAAACTTAAAATGTTTCTGATCGGTTAACGTACCCTCAAAGCCAGTTTGGATTGACTGAACAGTAGAGCTTGGCATAGTGGGGGGAGCCTTGGGGAAGCCCTGGGGCCATTTTCTTCTCCTTTCCATTTGGGTTTCTACATCTCTCAGGCTTAGCTCTCAGTACATCCTGGCTCATTAGTTTATGCTCTGCTTTATTGAATGTGCAGCTGTATCCCGCTCAAGGAGCTCCACGGGGCAGTTCTCTTTCCTTAATAAAGGTCCACTCCTCACACAATTTTGCATTTGCAGTTTGATACTTAGGGCTTCACCTAGACACAGATCAAAAATGGGTACTGGCTGCTACCACGAGGCCTGAAAAGGTGGTGTCTGCGCACCTCGGTGCCACATTCCTGACAAGCTCTCGTAAGTTCTGTGACCAGGGTTTTAGTGGACTCCTCAAAGAGCTGTGAGTCAGGGAAGGAAGCAGTAGAGGGCTTGCTATGTAGCCCTAAAGAGTTGACCCTCCCCCAATCTATGCATGCATGATGTAATCCTGGTGTTCGGTAAACAGATCCTTGGGACCTTCTGGATAGCCAATACAGCAGAATCAGCAAGCCCCAGGTTCAGCGACAGACGCTGTCTCACAAAATAAGGCAAACGTATTTTTAATCCCAGTACTTTGGAGTCAAAGGTAGGCATATCTCTGGGAGTTCCAAGACTACTAATCTACAAAAGAAGCTTCAGGCCAACCAGAGCAACACAGTGAGACCCTGCCTCAAAAGCAAGCAAAGAAATAAATAAGAGTGCAAAGTGAAGTGAAGGCGACGTCCACTGTCCACCTCTGGGCCTCCCCCCCGCCACACACACAAACTCATGAGCATGTGCTCACACTCAGATACACACGCAATCACCCACACACTGAGAGAAAGTTTGCAAACAGATGGTCAATCAACTTGTTATCTGCCTTGAAGACAGAGAGTTTCTCACTCACCTGGGAGAAAGGGCATGTTAGTAAAAAAAGAAACCGTCTCATTATAAAGCAGAAAGGGCTCAGGTGAGCTCTAAGGATGCCCGGGGTCTTGGTTTTACGTTGTCATCACAGAATACCTGAGCCTGAGTTGGCTGTAGACCCTAAAACTGAGAAGTCTCAGACCGAAGGTCCCGCAACTGGCCAGGGCCAGTGTGTAGTATCATCCCACAGAAGAACGAGGAGGATGAGAACTAAGCGTGAGGAGGTGGTGGGATCCCTCCGCAGGTCTCCCTTAGAGGATAACTAAATGCCCACCTGCAGAAGCAGCCATCGTCACCTTACCTGGGGCTAGTCCGCATCCTTCAGCGCTGCTGTGCTGGGGGATGAGATTCCCTCCATAAGAACTTTGGGGGACACATTGAGACCACAGCTGCTGGCCCCGTGGTCATGGCGGTGTTTTGCAAAGCGAGCATGTGGGAACCGCAGCATTTGCGCTCTGCCTGGGTCCTAGAACGAGGCTGACTTCCTGAAGTACAGACCGGCAGCTTGATGGGCAGCTGTGGCGCAGGCCGTCCCCACCTGCACGCCTGTCGGGAACCCATGGCTGCATCTGCGTGTGGATTTTCAGAAGCCCAGGTGCTGAAGTGAAGCGGCTGAAGACTGGCTCCTTCTTGGAAGCACCTGCAGGGATGAGGCTGTGAGGAGCCCTGTGATACACACTGTGCACATTGATGGGGACTTACCTATCTGCGAGTGATGGAGGGGACCTGGGTACAGTGTGGGACTCTGGCCGAAGAGCAACCTACCCTTTCTGGAGAAGGAAAAGGAAATTCTTTTAAGACGGTCCACATCTCCTTTTGGTCTCTCTAAACCTAGGCAAGCAACTGAAGTACCAACTCCATTAGCCAAAAATACCTCCCTGTGCCAATATTTGAAAGAAGTTGAATCTGAGACATTTGCAAATCCTTGAGTTGATATGAAGGCACAGGACAGAAATCTTTAAATACAGGGCATGCTACACATTTGAAGATGCTTGCCAACCTTCCGACAAAACTTCAGGGATATATTACTGATTTCAACGTGAGCAGTAATGGGGACAACCAGCCAACTATCCGACTAGTTCTCAGTATTAACGAATGCAGTCGACACGGCTCTCTGTCCACGTCTCCAGTCATCTCAGAGTGCGTTCATTAGCTGTCATGCCTCAGCTTTCTTGGAACGGAACGTTTTCACACTTCAGGGTTTTTTCCCCCTCAGAGTACATGTGTTTGAGTGGAAATTCTCCAGCGTGATAAATCTCTGAGATGACACACTCTCAACTCCCATGTGCCGCAGAAAAGTCGCGGCTCTGCAGCGTCTGCGAGTTCCCTTTGCACGGCCGACATAAGCGAGGCTTGGGGAACCCAAAGATCTCATTTCATCCCCAAACATCCAAATACGGCATAAGAGAGAGACCATTTGGTTCTCCGTTGGCATGCAGTCTCTACAATCTATTTGTAATTTAACTGCTTATTTAATGGCCTCTCTCTTCCTGCCCTCGCTGTCTTGCCTGGTAAGCCATTTCGCACACATCCGTGGCTCTCTGCGTGGATAAAAGAAGATGGAGCTCTGGCATCTGCTCCAAATTTGTTTTTTCTTTAGTCTTCATTTATACGCTCTTGTTCTATCATCTGTGTTGGGCTCAAAATAGGAAGCCATGTTGGCATTTTCCAACCCATTTAAATTTTATGTTCTTCAATTAAAATCTCCCTCTTAACTAGCTAGACTTCTAACCTGGTGGGTAGATGCTGTGATATTACAACGGAATGCGGACAGGTTTGTTTTGGTTTGGTTTTTAGCCACACCCCCTTTATACAAGGAGGAAAAACAAGACTTGAAGTTGTTGTATTTCTGTGTTATCCAAAAATCCAGGGAGATTTACATGCTGTATCTTCCCTTAAGTCAAGATCTAAAGGAAGCGGACTGAAGGTAAGCCAGAAATGGTAACCCATAGCCAGTGTGCCGGCTCTGGTGACAGACAGCAGCCTGTCTATGCCGGATAGCACAAAAGTTATCCAAAATCCCAGATCCTGTTCACAAACATGGATGCTAATAGAACATCTGGGGCATGCGTAAATAACATAAACAGCACATGTATATCACACACACACACACACACACACACACACACAAACTACAATACCCTGTTTTCCTATGAGATAGAGAGGCGATGTCAGGTATAAGTGGGAAGCAAGCACAAAATCAGCTTGGGTAAAATTTGGGTTATGGTGGAACCAATGTGCCAGGACTAAACTCCTTAGAAACAGGTTAGGAGTTATATTCTCTTTAAGAGCTCTTGTCCATTACATCCCTTAATATATAGAAACTACTTCTACTTTGCTATTTTTAGATGTAATTGTACTATAAATGATAAAGAAGAACCATAGAATATCTCAGAAAAAGAAAACTTTTCTATTAAAAAAAGTTTATTGTGGAGACCCACAGTACATGATTCAGCCATTTTTGTACAAACACATACTGCATGTTGAGCATATTCTCCCTAGGCCCTCTGCCCTCCCTTCCCCCATTAGTCTTCTATAGAAACAAACATAAATACAGAATTTAATCAAGTGTCCTCTAAATTAGATACATAGTAACACAAAGCAAGCTGCATGGGGTCCCCAAGGAAACATGTATTCTAGTGCAAAGACCCACTAAAAAAAAATCTAATCAACAAGTTCATATTCACAAATCATAGCACGCTCAATGAGGGAAGGGTCATCAAAGCATCACGAGGATGTCACTCAAAGGACAAGGTCCAGACTGACTCTTCCAGGAAGTGTAGTCTAAGCCGGTGTCACTGAGGGTAAGGCAGGAAGTCCTGGCATGAGATGCTTTGTTGTGTACCTATGGGGGATGACTGACAGGTTGTTGATGTCTATTCCCTCCCCCTTCTCACCCTGGAAGAGGATTCTGAGGAGATGGTATTTCCTGGGGAACCCCAGAGTTTCCCAGCAGGAGAAAACCCAAGCCATCCCCCATGGATCCAGAAGCAGAAGATAGGTGCTCCAGGTTTGTCTTCAGTCAGCAGGCAGTCAAATGCAGGCTCCCCGAGGCTTCTCACAGGCACTAGGGGTGCTCCTGCCTACTGCTCTCTCAGACACTGGAGCTTCCCAAGGCTTCCTAAGGAGCTCCAGTTCTGTGTTCTGCATTCTCCATCTGGACAAGGTCTTGGGATCTAGTATCTGCCAGTAGCTGTACTTTGATTCCCCCCCCCCCCCATCTCCTCAATGCCACGTTAAATCCTCTTTTCCCTGAGTATAAACTACAACTTCTTCCCATCTAAACACAGGGTATGTGCCTGCCATAGAATGGTCTTCGGGAAGGCTGGCCTAGGCACAGTCAGAGACGTCACCACCAATAGGATGGGAAAAACACATTGCCTCGGGAAAGGATTCTGAAGAGCTCTTTGATTAGAGTCGATCTGCTCAGACGAGAGGGCAGGGGCTTTTGCACACACCGGCTCTTCTTCCACAAGCCCACTTTCTTGGTCTGCTGTCAAGACCCAGCACGTCTGAGAAGCTTGAATTCAGCTTGCAGTCACAAATCTGAGCTTCTGAAATGGCTAGAAAGGCAGACGTATAAACACAACATTGCCTTTCCTAACCAGGTGAGTCCTGACGGGGCTGAGAACCGGCTGCCAGAGTCACCGGGAGGAAGACCGTGTCAAGGGAAAGGAGGCTTGTGTGGTGATTCCCCAAGCCATCGCACAACAGGGTGTTGATTACTTCGAAATCACAAATTAACTTTCCATTAAAATACATATAATTATACGATTTAATGTGGGGAAATAATATCCTTGCAGATATTTCCAGTCTGCTAATCCTAAGCAACACGAACGAATGGTTTGCTTCAACGCAAGGGGGAAAAGACAAGCTTCTCCTGGATTCACTAGGGCTATAACCCAGGGGGCTTTGTGTTTGCCTTTGCTGAATTCAATCCTTTCCCAACAAGACTGAGATCTCCAAAGCAGATAGCTTTAGGAGTTTGGAAGGAGACAGGCGATGGTTCAAGCCTCCTGGGAATTCAGACTCTGCCCCATCATGAGGGCAGTGAGCCACGTCCCTGAGTTTTGTTCTCACATGTAGAAATTGTGAGGTATTTTTTTCTGCTTTTATCATTAGCACATAATTTGCACATCATAGAATTCCTTCTTTCGGTGTCAGCCGTAGATATCACAATATAAGCAGGGTATAGTGCCGTGATACTCTAGCCGGCAAGGACACTCCAAGAGCACTGTAAAGCCAGAAGCTCAAAACCTTCTTTAAAAGAGCAGCTGGGGGTGCAAGTTCAGCCACAGAATACTCACCTAGAATTCCTCAAGTCATGGATGTGATCCATGGCCCTGTGTGAACCAGGTGTGGTGGTGTTGGCCTGTAGAGTATGCGCTAAAGGAGGTGGACAAGAGGATCAGAAGTCCAAGGGCGTCTTTGGCCACATACTAAGGTCAGTCTGAGATACGTGAGACATGGCCGAGAAAGAAAAAAGCAGCAGAAGTGGGGAAAAGGGGGAAGGAGGGAGAGAGAGAGGGAAGGAGGGAGGAGGGGAGAAAGAGAGAGAAAAGAGGTGGAGGAAGCTTGTTCACCTCACCGTCCAGCTCTGACTCTGGAATCTTCCAATGAAGGTAGCACATTGATGAATGAAAAAGCGAACGAAATGTATGCCCTGGCATTGCCCATCTATGGTGGCTCTATTCAACTTGTCCATATTGGGTTACATGGTTTAAGTTGATGAGGATGACTGACCAGGTCTCAGCACATTTATAACATTCAATAATCAAGTAATTCAAGGAAGAACATCAGAAGGCAAGGTGAGCCTGACACTTGACCTTGACCAGATCACGGAATTCTTGAGGACAGACATTTTGGACACCGAGGTAGAGACAACAGCACCCATAATAGAGTGTTGGTAAACACAAGGAACCCGGCGTCGAACCTTTTACGAAGAGAAGGAACTCTGGGAGTGAGACCTCTGGGAGCTTCAGGAAATCGATTCAAGGACAGGATGAGGGACTGAAGTTTACATTCCCACGGAGAGACGGTTTCATTGCACCATGCGCAAGACGGAAACAAAACAACAAACAAACAAACAAACTGGCCACACAGACAGGAAAGTGCAGGAAGAAGGAAGCTGAGAGCTAGGGAGCAGACCTGGTCCCAGCTGCAAAGGCCCATGACCCGATTACCGAAAGCTAGAAGGTGACTTGGGTTTGTGCAATCAGGCTTTACCCCCTCCAGCGCTCGGTTTCCTTGGCGGAATTACCTCCTCTCTCTGAACTGCTAGTCCTTTCAAAGTGCTTACTTTGTGCCTGCTGCAGAAGTACACACAGTTTTTTTTCTTTTTGGCCAAAGTGATGGAATTTTCAGCCAAACGCAAAAGAATATGTGCAATTAATGAAAAGACAGCAATGGACTATAATTTACAGATGATTTGGCAGGAGCGGAACGAGTGAGACATGGCCCGTTTTGTTCCCAGCCCTGGTTCCCGTGAAGTCTTCTTTTATGCAAATCCAATCCCAGAGAAAGGAAAATGAATGGCTAGGCGTGTGAGAGAATTTCACGGTGCCCTTTCATTTCTGGGGACAAATATTCCACGGTCACTGGGAGATCGTCACTATCTCTCTGCATAGCCCGGAAAGACTAGGACTCAGATAGACTCCCTGAGAGGCAGACAGAGAAGGAGAGAGGGGCCCTGGCTAGGTAAGGAAGGCAGTGAATTTCCAAGATGGCCAGTTTCTTCTTCAGCCTCCCAACTGGAAACAAAAGGCTGCCAGCTTTTGCCTGTCACCAGTGGGCACACGACTGATGGACAAGTTCCACAAGTTCAAGGCCTGTTCAGGATTGGTCACACAACAGTTGCAGACCAATCAATCAACCTTCCTACATGTCTTCAAACCAACCACCCCTAAAGCAGGAGAGAAAGACTCTTCATAGACTCTAAAACCCCCAGACCAGATATTTGGGCTTCCCAAGGGTCCCGTCCCTATCTTTGCCAAGCGTCTTTTGTCTGTGCACCTACTCCATGTGTGTGCTTCCCGACCCCCAAAAAATGTCTTCCCTTAACTGCTGATTCTGTCTGTGAAGCCTGAGACCTCCCCTTTGCTACCTGTTGCACCTGAGGTTTTTCTTACCTTTTAATTCTGTAACTGGCAGAGAAAATGGCCTGATCCATGCCCCTAGACTGTATCGCCTCCCAACGAGACCATGCTGAACTCTTCCCTCTGATTGCTCTGCCATCAATGTCATTGTCCCTGTCATTAAAAAGATTCACACAGTCTTCAAAGATGCTATGTATCCCGGACAAGTAACTTGACATTAGAATCAGTTTTCAAGAGATCTCCAGTTTGAAATCATCCAACCCTTACTGATTTTAATATGAAAAGAAACCTTAATGTCTTCCTGGTCCTCTGAAGATGGTGGTGCTCAGAGCAAAGCAGAGGCTCGGGCTTCTGTGCGCTGGGCTCAGGGGCTGAGTTAGAAAGGAAAGGACAGCAGTTCTCCCCAAAGGGAACGGAGTGAAGGTTGTTGCAGTTACAAAAACCCGGGCTTTGCTGCACTCTGCTTAAAGCTGGTCAATTTTGTACGGCCATTTCGTTTAGCGAAGCTTCAAACCACTGGTCCATTAAATGAACCTGGCAGGTGTCTTAAATCTTACCTTGGAGACTTGAACGAGGCGAGAAGCCCAGCACCAGTATGATGCTGGGGTTTCATTCTGACCACACTGGGATACCATAATATTTTTTAATAGATGAGTAAGACATCCTCAGTATCCACCGAGTTCTGGATCTTGGGGCTGTCAGGGAAGAACCCGATCTGGCCAAACAGGTGAGGGAATCTAACAGGAATCTAAACATGAGGTCTAAGAACTGTGACGGATGACACAGGGCACATCGGGAATCTCAAAGTAGGAGGTATTGATCCCCAACTTCAGCATTGCCAGCTTTGGTCACCCTCACTTAAGGTAGGATTCTAAATGTCTGACTGAAATTGAAAGGCCCCCTCTCAGCAAGTACATAGCATGGGTGTCGTTCACTAACACCCCGTCCACACTAGCACACCAAGGGCCAACTGAGGCCTCTCCACCTCAGAGAAGTCTTAGCCCTCAGAGGATAAAATTAGCCAATACCACCTGCCACCACAATCCCTGATTTGGGGACTACAGGCATGGAGAAAAAACCAAGGACAGTAGAGAAGTAAGTGATGGGTAGGAGCTGATTCGGGGATGCAGGCAAGAGAAAAACGGATGCAAGCTAAGACACAGTGGTGGAGGAGAGATGGGAGGGCAGACATGAAATCCAAGCAAATAGGATCCACAGGGAAGTTGAAAATACAAAGAATGGGGGGCACGGCGGGACAGTGCGGAAGTGTTCAAATAAGGGGTGGCAGAGAGCGGGCTCGAGACTTGGGGTGGTGGGGGGAGGGGTCAGTGGTCACCTTCGTCCTTGCTCCAGTACAGCTTTTCATAAAGGAAGAAAGGGATGAGCAAGACATATAACTCACCAAGCTCAATATATTCAGGCAAAGGATGCAGACATGCAGTATGCATATGGGCTATATCTATTTTAATAAACACTTGGTGGAGCTTGGAAACAGCCTTCCCATGCCTCTACATTGATGAACACATTGTAAACGATTCCTGGATTCAATGGGATAATTTCTAAACATCAATGTTTTCCAGACCTTTCTTTCTTCTTATTATTAATGGATCCCTAATCGGACATCTCTAGGGACCAGGCCAGTGTATGTGCTGCTCTGTGTCCAACACCTGCTTCGCCGGCAGAGTGGGAGAGAGGAGGGCGAGGGTGGCGGGGAGAGCACAGTTTATTCCAGAGCTAAAAATAGCCTCTCAAATTCTAGGATATTGGTTGACTCCTCCTCGAGACTGTTAGAACTGGGAGTTTCAGAAGTTCAGGAACTATTTTGGTTGGAAGCCTGAAGTTCTTCGAAATAACAGCTAGCAGCTGCTGCTGGCGTTCCCGCTCCAGCTATAAATACAGGGCACTTGGAGAAACGATTGAGTCAGCCACGGAAGGCCGCGGAGCACTTTTCTTTCCAGCTTTCCCCCATTGTGTCGTTCTTTAGAAAGCAGAGGTGGGCATAAAGCAGCCCCAGGAAGTCAGGTTTGGACTCCCTACAGGGCAGCACGCTTACCAGCTCCCAGATCCATCATCCACACTGCCCATCTAGGTTGCTGAGACCCCAAGGGCTTGGAAGCTTTAATTTCTCAGATCTGACCCTAGCCTACCCATGTCCGGCCAGCTCCTCAGAACAAGGCCCTAGGCCTCTGTGACCGCTTCTTAACCAGAGATGAGGAGGCAGAGGATACACTCCACAGGCTTGTGTGAGAATCCACCCAAACACAGATGAAAATCCACCATGCCATGTGACCCCTAGTGACTGATTAAACCGCGGGAATATTTTCTCCTGCATCTTTCTTAGCTATCATGGTGGCTTGCTACAGAGCGGTGGGTGGACCAGAACACACGTGTTGTATAAGGTACCATGGTACACTGGTCCTTTCAGTAACAATAAACATTCATTGTGCCCTCTTCAGACCTTTCTTATATCCATGTCAGATAGAACTGGTCACCCAGACCTTGTTCAGACCATCAAGGGAATGTCAGGCCAGGCCATTGTGCCCTGTTTCCTCGCTGGTTCTGCTCCTACAATTTTGACCATGCAATGTGGCCTTTCATCCACACTTCACAACAGACTGTCACTGAGCTACCCCCAAGTGATTAAGACTTCATTCTGTCAACAAACACTTCCAATTCATAGACAGGGCCAAAAGGACGAGGCAGAGCCTCTACTGACCTGTCTCCAGACACTCAAGATTTCCCATGGAGACTGTAGGTGGTGGGCTGCCTCGGGGATCTCTTTTTCTTGCCAAACACAGTGGTTTCTCTCCAAAGACCAGGAGACAGAGATGCCTCATCTCCTCTCAGTCCAGTAAGGTAGTTTGAGAATGCCCCCATAGTCTCAGGCATGTGAATCCATGGTGCTCCTAAGTTAGTGTTAAGAAGGTTTAGGAGACACGCATGGCCTGGCTGGATGACGTCAGTTCCTGGGGGCAGGTTTTGAGAATTTAATAACCCCATCATTTCTATTTGCCTTGTGTTTGCAGTTTGCATGTGAGCCCTGATAAGCTGCTTTGGTCGAAGTGTCTTGATACAGCAATAGAAAAGCAACCAACACACGATTCTTCCTCTAAGGATGGTGTAATAGAGACTTTTCGCTTGAAAGTCAAGGGAAGTTGGCAGGATCACAGACTGAGAACCAGACCATCAAATCCAAAGCACGCTCTGACCACTCACTAGACTGCAAGGAAGCTGCTTAACTTTTGTGTGGCTCAGTTTTCCAGCTGTAAATAGGGTGCAAGGGCTTATTCCATAGGATTGACTGTTAACAGCGTCAGCTGAGCTAGTATTTTTGAGAGCCACTAACATAAACTCAACACTAGCTAGTACAGACTGCTCTCTTATCCTAAATGCTTGGAACTAGAAGTACTTCAGATTTATTTTTATTTTTTATTTTAGATTTTGGAATATTTGCATAGACATAATGAGACATCTTGGGAATAGGACCCAAGTCTAAACACAAATTTTATTTATGTCTCACACACACTTTGTACGCGTAGCCTGGAGGTAATTTGTTCAATATTTTTAATGCACCTGCATTTTGACTGCAGCCCGTCATATGAGATCAAGGGAGGCGTTTTCCATTTGTGGCACCGTGGCACCGCTCAAACGCTCTCAGACTTTGGATTCTGTGTTTCTGAATGAGGGATGCTCAAGCTGTGGTTTGTTTGTTGTTTATTTAATTTAATTTTAGAGAAAACTACGGAGGCATAATGTTTGCTTCTTACAAAGTTGATGCAAAACTCTTTTTCACCGAGATTATTGTTAGGAAAGTATTATAATGACATAAGATAATTCAGTTAGAAAGAACTCAGAAAGAGAAGGGAAAACAGCTTCCTCAAGGCCTGTCTATTGCCATGGAGATAGAGCAAGCCTCCTGTATTCTTCCAAATGGCAGTGGGGAGACGTGGGTCTAGGCGATGGTAATGATGAGGGTGGCCTCTCCCTGCTTCACAATGTCCCAGCGCTGTGTGCTGTGAGTCACTCTTACCCTGGGAAGCACTTTCAAGTCACTCTCCCTGCCCTCCTCCACTCAGAGCAGATGTCACCCAAACAAGGAAGCCACAGAGGGGCCTGAAGAAGGGCCAGGCACTCCATGTGGCTCAGAGCCACGGTGGCAAGATGACTAATGACGGGCACATGTGTCTAGTTACATCTCTATGCACACCAACACCACTAGCACTACGATGAGCATCACCAGCTTCATCACCAGTATCTTCCTCCTCGTCATCCCCACCTCCACCATCACCATCATCGTCATCACCATTTTCTCCATCAGAACCCTCATCACCACCATCATTCTCACTGCCGTCACAAGCTTTACCAGTATCATTACCATCATCATCTTCACCAGCATCACCACCACCACCACCATCATCGTATCCAGCAGCAGCAGCATCGCCACAATTACCAGCATTGCCATCATCCCCATTATAATAAAGGGGAAATCTGAAGGGAGGGGTAAGATCAAGAAGTCTGTTCCTTCATGTTTCCACCACCAAGAGTCTCACTCTTGTCTCCCCTGGCTCCTGCCACAGCTTTTATTTCCTTCCCGTGCAGTGATTCACTTGTTCTTGGGTCGCTCTACACAGGTCTACAAGGCACAGGTCTTTATGAAACCGGCTTGGTTCTTTCTTCACACGGAAAACAGTGGCATCGTGAGGACAGTGAGATAGACCCAAGAGTGCTCACCGTAGGGCACACAGAGAAGTGTGAAGGGTCTCCTCTTCCTAACACCAAGAGGGGCTTCTGGCACAAATGCCAAAATGAGTGCCCAGGGATGATAAAGAGTTAGCAAGTAAAGAAGAGAGAGGAGCAAGGCAAGTCACAGAAAACCAAGAGAGAGCAGGAAAGAGAGTGGAAGCCCCATGTACACAGACCCCGGGTCATGAGATTGGGAAAGGTAAGCGGCGAGAGAGGAGGAAAAGCAGAGATCGGAGAGAGGTGATATGAGAGAGGAGACGGAGGAGTGAGGAGACAGGGAAGTGGGGAGGGTGAAGAGCGGAGACAGGAGACAGTAGACATGGAGCAGAGAGATAGGGGGAGGGAGATGAGAGAGAGACATAGTGAGAGAGGAGAGGGGAGAGGAGGGGAGGGGAGGGGAGGGGAGGAGAGGAGAGGAGAGGAGAGGAGAGGAGAGGAGAGGAGAGGAGAGGAGAGGGGAGGGGAGACACAGAGAAGGAGACAAGGAAAGAAGGGAGCAAGGGAAAGCAGAGAGTGGAAAAGTTAGATGGAGGCTAAAAGACAATAGCAGGTGCACATATGTCCATGTCCATGACAATATTTGCACTGTGAATACATTAATTATACATAGATGGATCTTGTAGGCACATCTTCATAGATACACACACACACACACACACACACACACACACGGCACGGACACTTTTCAAACTGTCTTTGGATTCATCAGCTGCCTCTGTTCTGCCACCCAGTATTTTTGAGGTTCGAGTTGTGTCTGAGGGTGACAGCTAGGAAGGAAGGATCAAGAAGTTGGAGCAAAGCCCAAGGCCATATTCCCATTCCAAATGGGAGTAGAAGAGGGTGTGAGATTTTCCATTTTGATCTGGAAGCCATGGTAACAGGTGGACTCCCGGCCTGGCCAGGCCTAGAAGTCACACCTGGGGGACGTACGCTGAGGTGCATCACAGCAGAATTGCGGTCACGTCTGTCATGTTACAAGCAGCATGGATGAAGTATCAGGAATCTCACGGAGCTGTCAGGTCAGTGTTACAGTGAGGCCCAAACTTTGCTTTAATGTTGCCTCCCTCTCCTGGAACCTGTCCTTGCCAACCTCCGCCTGAGCCAGCAGTAGGGGGACAGAGTCTCCGCAGTTGCCAGAGGGGACGCTTCTGGATCAGCTGCTCACCCTCAGCAGGGACATCTGGAGAGCAGCCTTTAATCTCTATTCCCTGTACATCTGGCTACCTAGAAGGGGTTCAGAGCCCAAGGCTTGTGTGTTCTGTGGCCCGACTCTTGTGTCTGGTGGGGTTCTGGCAGTTTCTAACGGTGGGAGAAGCTGCATTCTGTAGTAGCATCTGTTCTGGTCAGCCATTGTCCATTCATCTCTGAGCTGCACTCTGGCTGCAGCTAACCTGGACGGATGGGCTCATCCCCCAGTGCCTGTCCTACGACAGGTGCATGTCTCTTGGTAGCTCAGCTCCTGTGGCTTTGGATCAAAACATTCCAAAAGGAAAGAGAGGTCTGTCGGGGAGCTTGCCACCTGGCCCTGGGATCTGTGGCACCAAATAGAAATACTTACATTATTTATGAATTCTCTCAGAGCTGACATTTGCGCAGTAAGCATCTTTTGCTCCCGGAGGGGGGGGGAGGTCTGTGCTCAGGTGTATACCCTTGTGCTTGCCACGTGAGGCAGCGGTGTGACTGAGGCCTCCAAACAGACAGCCCCGGGCAAGCCCTTGGGTTACTATGGCCTTCTGCTCTTTAATCAGATAGGCCCTGGAAAACCCATGAATAAGCTTGGTCACGTGGGAATGACAAACGAAGACGGGAAGGAAGGAGGACCTGCCTTGCCCTGTACCATGCAGTCATGAGCCTTGAGTCAGGAGATGTCTTGCTCTGTGACTGCAGAAGAGCTAAGGTGGAATGTTGGGGGGATGGTGCACCCACACACATGCAAAGGGCACATGCTGCACCATGCACCGTTAGCACAGGTCAGCTCCAGTGAGAGAAGGGGTTGAAGCCTGGGAAAGGACTCCCCATTCTTCTCTATCTGGTTTGTGTCGTTTGTCTTAAAGCACGTATTTAAAGTGTCCAACAGATGATGTCATGGATTCATTCTTTATTATAAATGTGATTGTAGATTTACATACATAAGACTTTGGGCACATCTCTGTAGAACTTTAACCCACCCTCCTCTATCTCCAGTTACTGTGAAAGAGAGGTCCCTGTCCAATTTGACTCCACGCCACGATACTTTGGCCATAGAGATCTCGAGTCTCACCCTCTTTCTTTATAACACACACGGCCAAAGGGGCAGCATAGTTTCCAAGCCGCGCAGCGCCTGTGCCAAGGAGCATCTGTGTATTCCTGCAAAGCACCGCAGACTCCCCGGGTTGCCGGGAAGCAGGTAGGTCTTCTAGCAGCTCCTCACACATGTACAGCATCCTCTCTGCCACAGCTTTAAAAGTCTGCCTTCCAATAATGGAGGAGCAGGAGGATGGAAGAGTGAAGAAAAAAAAGGGCCAGGGAGGAGGAAGAAGAAAAGGAGGAAGATGAGGAAGGATAAAGCCTAAGAAGCGGGAGTGGGGAAGGGAGAGGACAGAGAAAGGAGGAGACACAGCAGAAGCAGCAACAGCCAGAGCAGGGAGGGGGTGAGGGCGAGGCTGTGGCACAAATGGCTCCACAGGGAAAAACACTTCCTGCCATGCCTGACAACCTGAATTTGATTCCACAGGACTCATATGGTGGAATTGGTGGAATCAGAGAAGTGATTACCCTAAGTCATCCTCTGACTGCCACAAACACATACACACACACATAAACACACACACACAAATACAGACACATACACACACACACACACAGAGAGAGAGAGAGAGAGAGAGAGAGAGAGAGAGAGAGAGAGAGAGAGAGAGAGACTCACTCAATTACTTTGAAACAAGAAAAGAGGAGAAGGGAGGAGGAGGAGAAGGAAGGGGGATGGGAAGGAGGGAGAGGAGATGGAGGAAGAGGTAGTGGCAAACACCTATTGAACATAAAGCACGGGCCGGATCTAAGAGCTGTGCTGCCTAATTTGCCATGTCAGACGACCAGTGTTTTTTCATAACAAATGACCTGTGTTATTTACAAACGAGACAGCCTTCATTCAAAACTTTGCCATGGACAGAAGCTGAGTGGGTACCCACGGACCTCTGGCTTCAGTGCCTGTGCTTGCTCTATGGTTTTGCCCATCCAAATGCACTCTTCTTGTATTCAAGGTAGACATGGTGAACCAGTGGTTGGGCCAGTCCCAAAGGGAACTTACCATTGAGAAGAAGATGGAGCTTGTTACCACACTGTCTGCACAGAGGGCATCATCCCCTCCCCCACAGGAGCCCTGCATAACATTTCTGTAGGGCACACGCAAAGGCGACTTCTGGGGAAGGACTGTTATCTTAGCCACATGAAGCACCACAGTGTTGGCCCAGAGAATAGAAACCTGGGGTCCAATCCCCAACTCACAGATGATTTGCAAGCCCCTATCTTGAAGGGGTGTGGAAATCTCCAGTTGCAAAGCGGTGAGCCTCACTTTTCAGTTTCAACAAAGGAGCTGGAAGCTGCCCTCTTCCCACCCTGGCCGCCCCCGGATAATCTCTGAATCAGAAGTCACCAAGAAGACATTGGGGATTTTCCTCAGGAGGAGCCCCTGCTGAAGGAGCGCCTGGTGACCGGCAGTCTCTCCACACCTCACAGGGATGTTTAGTGTGATTGTGGCCTCCTTTCAGGCTGGTCTAAAGCCTGCAGGACGCATTGTTTATGCTTCTGCTGACAGTGGGCTTGCGAAACGTCTGAGCACAGCCGCAGTACACAGCTCTAGAAGAGAGGCCGTGTGGGCCAAGTGGAAGGCATGGCACAGTGGCTGCCTCTCCACCCCTGTATTTTAGATTTAATCTGATTCTCACGAACTCAAATCTTATTTTCATTTCTCCACAAACACCTGCCATTCTGGTTTTCCCCTTGTAATCTTCAGGTAGAGCCTATCTTGTGTGGCCAGCACCCAGCCCTCCATGTCCAGGCTTTCGAATGCAACTACAGATTTTGAGTTGGCCAGAAAACCGCTCACATGATTACCCATGGAAAGTTCATGTTATCTTCTCTGGTTTCATTTTTTTTAAAGCCTTCAACTTTCTGCAACAAATGTGTAATCTTCCCAATAGCTCCCCAAGATCTTTATGCAAAAGTATATTCCCTTTGTGATCAAGAACTGTATGTATTTAGACAGGATATCTTATGTGTATACCCATGGGTAAATTAGGGGACCTTTTTCATTCTGAGGATCCTAAGCACACATATTACACATGGACTCTGTGAGTCTTTGTTTCAGATGTGTCGGCATTAGCCTGTATAGAGAAAATCACCATGTACTTCTCTGCTTCTTATGTACTCACCGACTGTCTGAGTGAAAACCAGAAGCCAGATCTTCCCACTGAGCAATCTGCTTTCATTTCCCACCTACTACCCGGCATAGCTTGCTCGCTAGAATCCACAAAGCCATTCCTGACTTTTGTCTCCTGTGTCCTTCGCTGGGATTTCAGGGGCCACTTCTTGTACTCAGGTTTCACTAGGATAAGGAATGAGCCCCCAGATCACATGGCACATAAAGAGTAAAGCCATAATGGGAAAAAGGCTTTCCTGATTCATGACTTCTCAATTTAGTGCTGTGGACATTTTGACTTCATCATTTTCTGCTATGTGAATGTGTATGTGTATGTGTGTGGATGTGTATATGTGTGTGTATGTGTGTATGTGTATATTTGTATATATGTGTATGACTGTATATGTATGTATGTGTATGTTTGTTTATTGTATATTTATGAATATTTATATATGAGTGTATATGTTTGTATATGTGTATGAATATGTGTATATGTTTGTGTAAGTGTATGAATATGTATATGTGAGTATATATGTTTGTGTATGTGTGTATTCATATATGTGTGTATGTGTATATGTTTGTGTATGTATATGAATACGTGCATATGAGTGTAAATGTATGAATATATGTATGTTTGTGTATGCGTGTATGCATATATATATGTATGTGTGTATGTGTGTATGTATATGTTTGTGTATTTGTATGGATATGTGTATATGTTTGTGCATATGTATGAATAGGTGTATATGTTTGTGTATATGTATGAATATGTATATATGAGTGTATATGTTTGTGTATATGTATATGTGTGTGCATGTGTATATGTTTACATATGTGTACAAATACGTATATTTGAGTGTATATGTTTGTGTATGTGTGTATATGTGTGTATGTGTATATGGTTTTGCATGTGTATAAATGTGTGCGTGTGTATGTGTATATGTTTGTGTATATATCAGGAACTTCTCTGTACACATCCCGAGTGTATGATTATTCTATTTGTTTCCATCTGCTGGCTCTGCCTGGCTGTCCCCATTCTTGGACAGGGCTCTGATATCATCATTTCACACCTGGCAGCTGGGCAAATGCAGCTGCTTGCACGTGGCAGCAGGTACTGACATGCATTTACATGGGTCGAGGAAGTCAGTCCTTGAAATCAAATGGCGGTTGAACCCTCAACTCTCCAGGTAGGAGTCAGAAGATGCCAGTGATCTCTGTCCAAATTGTTCAGTAAGAGGATCAGACGGCAGCATGGCTACCATGACCAGAAACTGCAGACTTTCTTACTGCGTGTCGGGAAGTCCGTGTCCTGCATTCAGACACAGTCCCAAGACAGCTGTGATGGAAGATCGGTCATTTACCAGTGCTTAATGACTAATGCCCTACCCAGTTGGAATCAGCAAGCTTTCTGATGTCCTGGTGTCCTCTCTCTGCTCTCAGAGAAACGACAAATGCCAAACGTGCATGAGTGACAGAGCTGATTTTTCTCCCCAGGGCACCCTTTCCACCAGCTCTTGTCCTGTGTGAACCCTGAGCGATGGAGCTCCAGAAACGACTGGGTTTCCTGGAGAAAACTGTACATGGTGAACTTCCGCTCCAGCCCATCCACACACAGTTCCTGTTCTCCTTCCAGCCACGATGGCCCGTCTGTACAGCCATGGACATTTATTTGGGGAGTTTCCTCTGTGCTCTCTCCCAGCAGACCTTGGCCTGATTCATTGTAAATATAAACTGTCGTACAATGTTGGGAACACCATGTTAAAAGAAGGTGTCTTAGTAACTAACTCCTGGGGTGAAGAACTGGGCTCTCAAATACTATTTTCTCCAAAGATTCTTGGGTTTCTGTGCTGTGAATTCCAACCTACTACCTTCCTCCTTGCCACGTGACGGCATCTTCATTCCCATCAGTAATTAATTGCTCTCACAGAAGAAAGCTCAAGCCTTCCTGATCTGCATCTCCAAGCAGAATCACATGACCGGACTGCTTAGTGATCATGACAAGTAGCAAGAAGTCCAAACAAGTGCCACAGGTAAGGAAATGATAGAGACGGCTGTCACCAATCGAGCTAATAAGGAGTGGGCATTGCTGGGAGTTGCCAGAGGGGAGCTGATGCTGTGCTGGACCGAAGGGCTAATGTAAGAATAAGACTACTTGAGGCCAATGAGATGGTTAAGTCAGTAAAGGCCCTTGCTACCAAACGTAAAGACCTGAGTTTAATCCCTGAGACCCAGAAGGAAAAAAAAATCAATGCCTGTAAGTTATTCTCTGACCTTCACACTCATGCACACACATATACATGTTCACACAAAATAAATAAAATCATTTAAAAAATATAAGAGTACTCACGATTGAAGACCCAGTGAATGACGTAGCTAGGGATGAGGCTGGAAACGTGACAGTTTCTAGCAAGGTTGAGCAAATTTCTCACAGCAACTGCAGGATTACAGTCAATTCCCGAACTGCGAAAAATTTCACCTCCCTGTGTTAAAGACAAAGTTCTGAGAATTACTTTCACGTCGGTGGGAACCTGTGATTCTGGCCTGCACCGAAGAGAACATCTCAAAGGCAATCCCCCAGCCTCCCTGAAAATCACTGAAGGGCCAAGGTCAGAGCTGGGGTACCTAGAGACATTGGAAAGTGCTCCTCCAGCAGTGCCCCAAACCCAAGAACTCAGAAACAACCCAAACAAGAGACAGTGGGACAGAGGTGAGTAAGGATGGGAGAGAAGTGGATATTTGCTCCACCCATGACTTTGGGCTACCTGGCCCACCAGAGGTGGTGTTTCTTGTCTATCCCCAGGGTCTCTTATAAGGAAGGAAGCGGGGTGAACACTCTCTCTTGGGTGGTAAAGATCAAGTCAGGGAGTGTGAAGCAGCCTGTGATTTGTTCCCAGCTTTTCAAGGACTCTGGAACTGGATTCATCATATCCTGTATTTGTGAGTGTATTCTTTCCCTTTTTCTATCTTAATAAACCCGTGATGCCCCTTAAACAGACACATGTGAATCTCTCTCTTAACAAAGTAGATTGAGACAGGGACAGGCACAAGACAAGGAATGAAAAGGCAGACTGAGACCAGGGGAGTGTGTTGTGTTCAGGTCCATTGTGATGCAAGATGTCCCAAGAGATAGAGGGAAGTTATGGAAGATCAGAAGATCCAGAAATGTCAGGATCTGCCTTGCACACGCACACAGACACACTTGTGTGTGTGTGTGTGTGTGTGTGTGTGTGTGTATCTGTATATGTATCTAGGCAGAGTCCAGTTGCCCAGAAGGCTTTCACGCAGAAGGACAGCCCAGAAGAGGCTTAGACCAGCTGAGACACCGGGAAAGGACACTCTCCACCCTGTTGAGCTGCCTGCAGGCTGTGCTCCAGATTCCCAGCTCCCGTTCTTGCTGGGCTGGGCCTTGCCTGTGATGCGGTTGTCTTCGAATCACCTCTTCTTCTGGAAGTCACCCCCTCACCCACATTCCTGGAAGCCACTCCAGTGTAACTCATTGGTTCCCCAGGCTGACTTCAGTGCTAGTCACACCTTGGTCTGTCATGGTTCCCTGTCTGGGGTGAGAACAGGGCTGTGCTTGGCCTGCCAAGAAGAGTCTTGTCACACCATAACTATCTTCCCAACCCAGTCAGCCAAATCCAGAAACCGCCTCAGAGTTATGCCCAGGGGTTGTCTCCAAAAGGTGATTCCAGATTCTGTTAACTGACATTCCTTACTACCTATCACAGTTATAAATAAGCTGTTTCCATTTTCTACCTCTCACAGAAGTGGACTCCACCTCTCCCGCACCCCAACTGTTCTGAGATTCAGCCCCACATCATCTCAACCTTGATAAGCCGTAGGCAGCCAAGTGTGTGTGACTTGTCTCTGTGACCCCGGAGGAATCGCATGGCACTTTAAGATGGTTTTAACATTTGATGCTGTGGTACCTCAACAAGTATGTCTTAAATCTTCAAAACAAACCATTTAGTTTTTAGAAAAATTAATTTCCTGGTAATGTATACCATAAGCATAGTAACAGATGTCCCATGGATACAGTAGCATGCATACTCATTAACTATATATAAATTTAATTATCTTTCATTTGCATCCAAATCCAATGGTTCTTTCCAGCCCTGTTCTTGGCCACTCCTGAGGTCCAGCCTCCACTTCAGACAAATCCAGGGTCTGGATGTCAAAGAGAAGGTCTGGACTTCTGTTGAAAACATGATTCATGATTTCTTTCCTCAATGATAATTTAGTTTTTTAAAAAAATATGTGTATGAATGTTTTATGAACAAGTATGGTTATGCACCGTGTGCATGTTCAGTATCTGCAGAGGTCAGAAGATGTCACTGGATGCCCTGGAAATGGAGTTGTGAGCCACCATGTGGGTGCTGAGAACCAAACCCAGGTCCTCTGCACGAATAGCCATGCTCTTAACCGTTGAGGCATCTCTAGACCCTTTCAGTGATAATTTAGAAGTGATGCTGATCTTAAAAAACAAAATGGATGCAAATTTTAAAGTTCTCTGCAAATAAAAGTAGCCTTGTCCACACAGATAAAATGGTTGGGAAAATTTTGTTAATGAGTATTTTTTTGACAGTTTCTTACATTATCACTATATTTACATCATTTCTATCCTTCCTCAACCCCATTATAATTTCTTCTGTCTCCATCTCTTTTATTCCTTCTCAAACTCTTAACCCCTTTAACTATTGTTTTACACACACACACACACAGTCATACACTCACACGCATACACACTCTCACACACATGCATACACTTATATGCACACAGTCACACACATGCACACACGCATTTACCCTGCTGTGTCCATTTAGTCTTGTGTGTGTGTGTGTGTGTGTGTGTGTGTGTGTGTGTGTGATCACGTGGGGATGAATAGCCGATCAGAAATTTCATCCATGGAGAAAGCTTATTCTCCATCTCACAACACGTAGCTCTTCATCTAGGGTGCCATCTTGCCATCTTGTCAGATTTCCCCCATTCAATACTTTTGTAATAAAATAAGTGGTTATCTGATAATGACCAGTATTTCTTATACTCTTTCTGGTGGTGCTTCTTAGTCTGCAAGTTACTGGTATGTTAAATGTTATCAGTGACCATAAAGTGAGCATAGACCTTGCATTTGAAATATTTAGTGATCAGACATGATGGCACATACCTTTAATTCCAGCTCTCAGAAGGTAGAGGCAGGTGGATCTCTATGTGTTTGAGGCCAGCCTGGTCTACAGAGAAATTCCAAGATAGCCAGGGTGATTAAACGGAGACTTTGTCTCGAGAAACCAACCAACAAACAAAAAACTACACAACAAGAACAACAAAAGAAATACAATAATAATAAAGTATTTCTAGATCTTTCTAAAAACCATGTAGAAAATGCTGCCACTGGGGAATAGTGACTTTCCCACAGCAGCTGAGTTAATAAAACGTATTTAATCAATCACCAGGGCTAAATGAACACATTTCATGACAAAGACCCCTGGATCAACCTCCAGCCCCCACCTGAAAGGATGGCTCTGTGGGTATTATCAGAGAAAGTAGTATCCAAGGTGGATTGAGATACTCGCCCCAAATTCTACCAGTAAAAGTCACAGAGAGGGCACCTGAGCACAGCTGTGCATGCCCTCCGTTTATCTATCACACCAGCTGGCCTTCCAAACCCAATCCTTTGACTTGAACCAGGTGGAGATGCTGTCGGTAGCATATGAAAGTGGACCCATGCCTGGCACCGTCTCCAGAGTCTCCCTAGTAAGGGACCCAAGGATGCTCACTGTCTCCTCATGTGAACTTCTGATGTGAGATGGATGATCAGAAGCTGCCTCCGTCCTCCCTGTAAGCACCGGTCTTCTAGGGTCCGAGGGCAGCTGCACAACTGGTTAGACCATCACAGAACTTGAGGATGGCAAGAAGCAGTCTCATAGGCACCTGCCCCAGACATCTGCTTCCTCAATGACTGGAGTTATCAGAGGCAAGAAGACTGCCATGCATGGGAAGACTTGGGAACAAGAAATTGTCCCCCAGATCATAACTTGCAATGGAACCTGCCCCTGTGATCTTCCCCTTGGTGGGTTTTCCACACCTGCTGTTTAAATAGAGCAATGCACATGGTCGCATCACTTTTTGCAAAGAACATAAATGATGGAGAAACCGTTGTCCTCCCAGTCCCATTGCTTGCATAGGGATCTGCATCCTGTGTTAAGGAATCGGAAGACATGCTACACCAGTGAAAACAGTTGGAAAGCCAACCGCAGACGCTCTAGGGACCCCACTGGTATATGCTAAAAGACTGTAAAATGCACATTTTACAGTAGGTGACATTTCCATAATTGTTTTCCAAGGATCTGTCTCAGATGTGGAAAAAGGTGTTTCTGTCTCATTTGGTCACATATGGTGAAGTAATAAAAATATATTAATAAATAAAATTTGAAAATTAAAAGGAACTCATGCATCCCTCTGCCAGCACCCTTGTAGATCTTCTAAGCTGACTTTTTAAAGAAATGAGTGACCACTGCCACCCGGGAAAACCATTCGACTGTCTAGCCAAAGGTCACAAGTCAAAGTTGTCCCCACTTCCAGCCCAACCAGGGCGTTCTGGAGTTGATAATGCTGAGAAAAGGCATTCTCAATGAGGCGACCTTCAGGGCCAAGCTTGGGGTGAACCCTAGGAAACCTTGGAGCTCGCAGGGGCTACCAGAGGGCCACAAGCTAGGTCGGATGGTGCCCAAGCTGGGAGAATGACCTGGAGGGCTGTGTCCGACCAGTAAAGGAACCTTCACCAACCCAGGTCAGTTTTTCCACCAAAAAATTCTGGAGCAGAAGATCTACCAAGTAGTCTGAGATGCGGGCATCTCCTGGTAACACGTTAAGAACACTGAACCTCAGGAACCCTCATCACCACTGAATTCTACTGAACTTTTTTATGGGCTTCCAGAGTCCTCCTGTATGTAACAATGAATGAGAAGAACAGGTCAGGCCACAAGGGAAATGGTAATAATAAAGGGAACATCCTTTACTGCATCTTCCATCCTCTGTAGTCTGACACCACCTGGACCATTCTGCCAATGTGCACAGAAAACTGTACATTTTTTTCCTTGGGAAGCTCAGAAGTTATTGAATCCTCAGAAGAGTTTAGTAGTTAGAGACTAGGGGGAAACACTGACCGCTCTTCAGGGAAAAGGGCAGAAAATTGAAGCCGTTCTCAGATGTCAGATCCTATTTTCTGGTGAGAGCTCCCATTTTCCAAAGGGTTATAAAACATAACTCTCATATTGATAGGAAACATGTACCAAAGATCACCTCATTGATTCCTGAGGAGGCCATGAGGGTGTTCACAAGGAATCTGAGGAAATCTGAGGCACTGGTGCTTACTGACAGGTATGCAAGGGGTGTTAGGAATAAACTATTACATAAGACAAATAACGTTAAAGTTCTAGAAGGCCTCACATTGTAATCCTCGGGTGCTGCTTTTCCTGCTGAGCGAAATTGATTTACATCTTTACTCGATGGAGATCTACATGATTGTCTCTGCCAATAAAGCTGGAGAGCACAACGGGTTGTCAACAGGCAGCTGACAGTCGAGGACACAAGTCCAGTCTTGCACTGAACACAGCAAATAAGTCACATCTCTTCCTCTTCCAGCTTCATTGGGTTGCTGTGACGAACACGCTAACCAGAAGCAGCTCACAGGAGGCAAAGGTTTCATCTTTCCCTTCCAGGCTGTGGTCCACCGCTGAGTGACATCACGGCAGGAACCTGAAGACACTACTGCTTGCTTTTCCATGACTCATGGCCCAGGAAGTACAGCAGAAACAAGAAAGGAACGCTGCTTGCTAGTTACTCACAGACTCGCTGTCCTAGTGAGGCTCTCTAGTGCCATGGTCAAACACCATGATGGAAAAGCAAACTGGGGAGGAAAGACTTTACTTGGCTCACACTTCCACATCACAGCCCATCACTGAAGGAAGTCAGGACAGGAACTCAAACAGGGAAATAATCTGGAAGCAGGAGCTGATGCAGAGGCTGTGGAGGGGTGCTGCTTACTGGCTTGCTCTTCGTGGCTTGTTCAGCCTGCTTTCTTATAGAACCCAGGACCACCAGCCCAGGGATGGGACCACCTGCAATGGGCTGGGCTCTCCACTATCAATCACTAATGAAGAAACTGCCCTATAGGCTTGCCTGTGGCCTGATTTTATTGAGACATTTCCTCAATTGAGGCTCCCTCCGTTCCAGGGCTCTAGCTTATGTCAGATTGACATAAAACTAGCCAGTATAATCATGCTTAGCTAGCCTCCTTACACAACCCAATACTACCTGCCTAGGGAACAGCACCATCCATAGGTGACTATGTCTTTTTAATCAGTTAACAAGACAGACCCATGGTCATGCTCACAGGCCTGTTTAAGAGGAAACAATCTCTCTATTGAGACTCCTTTCTCATGTGACTCAAAGCTAATTAAGCATCCATATTCCACATTTTTTTATTTTTTTAATACTACAAAATTTTCCAAGATCTCCTTTTTGAGATTATCAGGCTTAAGAATCCGAGCATAAACTACATAAGACAAATCACAGATTCTACTGATCTCACACGCACATGCACACACACATACGCACGCGCGCGCACACACACACACACACAGAAAAATGTGGAAATGTACATCTTACGGAATGAAGCTCCTGAGTGAGCTTACACCATATTTAGTCAAATTATAGATTCTGTCAGTGTGTTGGCCACACATGCATAAAGGGCTATCTCTTCCCCTTCCAGGAGCATTGGAAATAGAGTCCTTAAGAAAAGGCATCATTTTGATGAAACCCTGGTGGCTGTGCCCAACCAGTGGGTCTAAATCCCTTTTGGGGGTCACAGATCAGATATCTTGCATATCTGATATTTACATTATGATTCATAACATACAAAAGCAAAGTTGCAGTTATGAAGTAGCGACTGAATAATATTTAAGCGTAGGGTAAGGAACTGTATCGGAGGGCTGTGACATGAGGAAGGTTGTGAGCCAGTGAGCCTAGTGGATGAAGGATTTCCTGCATTATATTCCTTTACTCTGTGAGGAACACACTGAGCTATGCATCTAAAGGAAATCATCCTATTCCTGCCATAACTCAGGAACCTGCTCAAAGGGACTGTGTCCTCTTTCATTCAAGACAAAGAAAAACGTTAGGGTCTAAGATGCTGGGCTGTTTCCAAATACTCTACATTATCTCCTTTTTCAGAAAATAAGTGTCTCCTCCAAGTGAAGAACCATGAGGATGCTAACTCTATGAACGGTGTTTAGCCCTCTCTCCCACGCTGGCACAGTGAGAAGACCAATGAGGATTGGTAGGTAATAGTAAAACACAAAGAATTCTTACACATGGTACTAAGTGACCAAGTGCTGGATATGTCCCTGCCCAGCTCCCATCTCTGGCAACCCTGTAGCATCTGTAGTCTATCCAGGGTGTACCACCTTCCCGACCTGAATCCCTTCTTTATGAGAACCAAAGGATGCCTCGGGGTACAGATCTTCCTCTCACCTCTTTTCCTGGATGGACAACGGACAAGAATGATTCTGCGTTCTGCCAGTCCTCCTGGGTCCGCGAGCACCCGGGTGATCAGTTGGACTCTCTAGGCAACCTGTAACTTTTGCACTCCATGTTCTGGACTGCTCTGGGAACGGAAATAGGGGAGGCCATTAGCCAAATATCTTTAGAGCCAGAAGGTTCATATCGCAAAAAGATTTCCACGTCCCGATGGCATTATGGATTGAGGCACATTCGCAATCTATATTTCAAGGACTGACTCAAGAATGCTGATGATCTACTACAGCTTGTACTAAAGAGCCTTTTAGCCTTTACTATAATTTAGGGCCAGACCCCTGAATTGGAGCCTTAAGTCCGAAATCACCATGCAGAGGAAGTGCCCTTCAATCATTTCAGACAATGTCTTGATGGCTGGAAATACCATCTTACTCATTCCATGTGTTTCCAAATCTCAGTTTGCTTGGTGCCATAAGCCTACCTAATTATACCACGGGGCATCTGTAGATGTATTTCTAACGTCGGGAAAAATGTCAATAAATCTAACTGGTTGGCTGGAGATGCCATCATAGCTTCAGGATTTCCCTCCTTCCAATCTTAAAAGGGAAAACAAGCTAATAACATTTAAACTCTTTCAATGACCCTTTTCCTGTTTCTAAGCATAGATTCTGAGATTTATTTGTGCATAATACTTAAGTTCTGTGGAATCATTTCTACACTGGCCTGGCATCTTGAAACCCTCCACTCAGATGAAAACTGATACCTTTAAGGTCATAAAAAGCTCTACCAGGGGAGATCAGTATCAGTATACCCAGGATCCCTAATGATATCCTACCAGAAGGGAAGGCATTGGTCAAGTCTCTGAGGCCTCTGGAGGTCATCAGAAGTGTGCTTCTGGGGAGTGCCTGGGTCAAGGTCACAAGAGTCTGCTGGTGGCTGTTTTAGACATTTCTCACATACTTTCGGCTCTGCGGAAACACATCCCTTTCCTTTATATGCACATCTGTTTCCCATGCTAGAACATAAACAGACTCAAAAGCCTGTGCTGCAGTGGGTGTCTGTTCTTCCACGCAGGGAGGGCTTCAAAGGACTGCAGTCACATGGACCAATGGCGCAGGAGAGTGTGGTACAAAAGCACCACGCTGGTGCTTCCAACGAGTGTATGGAGTAGCACAAAATGAGCTTTTCACTCTCTGCAAGGGGCTCAGAGTAATGCTAACACATTGTCACATTTAGCCAGGGACAGAGAAGTGCAAGGGAAGGCAGTAGAAGGATTGTGCTAGAACCATGTTTTTTATTTAGCTTCTATTCTCTCATGCACACAGGTGCATGAACACACACACACACACACACACACACACACACACAACATGTGCAGTGCTGCCAACAGATGGCTGAGGTGGGGAATGGCTAGCTTGAACCAAGAGGACTCTGGGAGACTGTGGGGTCTACATGGAAAGTCTTCAGAGTGGGTGAGTGTTGTGTGACATGTGATGTGGTGATATGAACAAATGTTTATTCAGTCCAGACAAGATACTGATGACAAACCCGAAAAATAACTCTACCCAAGTTTAGCTTAGTGAGTCAGTATTGTGAAACCTTACTTTAACTATGTAAATATGTCTTATATTTAATTTATGCTGTGGCATATTAATTTAATTATGTAAAGGTGTGCTGCATTTGTTTATGTATGTTGCATTTGTCTAATTATCTAGAGATGTGTTGCTGTTTCACCTTGCCTGTCTAAGGCACTTGATTGGTCTAATAAACATCTGAATAGCCAATAGCAAGGCAGTAAATGGATAGGTGGGGCTAGTGGACAGAGAGAATAAGTAGAAGGGAGAAGAGAGAATGAGGAAGAAAGAAAGGGAAATGCCTGGGGCCAGCCAGTCAGGCAGGCCTAGCCAGTCACAGTTGGAATAGGACATATAAAATGAAAGAAAGGTAAAAAAAAAAAAAAAAAAAACAAACAAAAAACCCTGAGGCAAAATGTAGATGAAGAGAAATAGGTCAAATTAAGTTAAAAGAGCTTGTGGGACAAGCATAAGCTAAGGTTAAGCATTCTTGACTAATAATAAGTCTCTGTGTCATGGTTTGGGAGCTGGTTGATGGCCCAAAATAAAAGCTGCTACAAACCAGGAAGTTTATTAGGGTTACCTATGAAAGTAGGTGAGGGGTTACCAGCAGAAACATGACTGACTCACAGGTGCATCACCGAAAAGCCCCAGCATGGAAAACAATTATGAAAGCTCTTAGTACTGTATCCCTGCTCACTTTTCTGTAGCTTGGTTGACCAGGGTGGAAGGCAGGGTGTGTGTGTGAGACCTGGGATCACTCCCCCACAATGGTTATTGCTTCCACAATCTTGAAGAGTGTATGTGTGAATCTTGTGATTCAGGAGCCTCCTGAACCTTGTATATTGTGTTACTCTCTGACTCTCAAGACCTTCCCCGCTCCCTTCAGGAGGGAAGCTTTTCACTGGGAGGAAATAGCTTCAGGACAGTGAGGAGTGTATTCTGTCTGGATGTGGACCACTCTCGGGCTGCAGACCTTCTAAAATGGAGGCTAAGTAGAGATGTCTAAGTGCGGATGGGGGAGGGAGTAGGCAGAGCATGTCTCTTAAAGGAACAGGACAGACCATTACATTCCCATCTCTTTTTTATAATAAAAAGGCAGGAGGTTAGGCACAACAGGTTAAAGAAATTAGGGCGGCAGATTCTCAAGACTGTTTCCTGCTTATTTGTGGGTGTCGTCTTTGGGGGGACCTGAAAATCTGGGTGCTGGTCACACATTCTGGGGTAGCTGGTCTCTTTGTTCTTATCCAGTCTTTGTTGTATGGAAATGTCTGATGTCTTTTATACCTGTTTAAGGTATTGACTGAACAGAGGACAAAGTTAAGTTTAGGAAAAATTTTTTAGGACCAGGGGATTGAGAGGGGTTTATCTAACCTGTTATGAGGTGGATCCTTCAATTCAGCTCCCTAGAACAGGCAAGAATTTTTGAGTTTATGAAAACATAAATTTTAAACAACAGAATGACTGTGACAGATGTTTTTGCACAATGAAAAGTATTTTTAAGCCTATGGAAGGCAGCATGAGAGAGAAATTTGATTAACTTGTATTTGTTCTCACACTTTTATAACTTGCAGGTATACACCTTAATAACTTGTATTTGTCTTTTGTTGAAATTTGTTTGGTTAGGTTGTCCTTTTAAACTGACAAAACCTCTCAGCTTTCAAACTGCATCAGAGATCTTTGGGAAGGATAAATTCTTTACTTGAGTTATTGATTAATAAATGACAGAAAACTTACTTGGTTGGCACCTAGAGCTACTCCTCAGGGTCCTTCATGGTTGTTGAAGGTCATATTTGCCTTTTACTGTTTAGCACAGGGCCTGTCAGGCTTCAGAAGATCCTGTAGGTTAAGAAATCTGTAAGACAAGCCTACTTTGACCTGAACAGTTAGGCTGTCGATTTCAGCAATTCTTTCCACTGTCTGATGATCTTCAGTTTAGATAAAAGGCAGTTTTACCCAGTGGTTAGCACTTGACATTGTTTTATGCCCATTTGTCTTCTGTCTTGCATGGAGGAAGTAGAGTGCTGCTGCTAGGAGCCAACCTGTCTCTCCTTTTGTTATGAAAAGTTATTAATAATTAAATATTTAAATGCCATATTGTTTTAGATCTCTGAGCAGTTGAGGATTGTTTATCAGGTATAATAACAGTATATAATCTGCCTGAAGAGCTGGGCCTGAGCTTGACTGTACTCTTTTTTTTTTCAAAGTTTATTAAATTATGAAAGTTTCCATTTCCGCCCCTCCTCCCAACACCCTCCCACTTCCCCCCTCCCCCTCCTCCTCCCTCTCCATCCCTAAGAGCAGTCAGGGCTTCCAGCCCTGTGGGAAGTTCAAGTTCCTCCTCCCTCCCTCCAGGTCCAGGAAGGTGAGTATCCAAACAGACTGGATCCCAAAAATCCAGTATATGCAGAGGAAACAGGTCCCAGTGTCATTGTCAATGGCTTTTCAGAAAGACTCTGGGCCAGCCACATTCAGAGAATCCGGCCACATTCAGAAAATCTGGTTGGATCACGTGCTCGTTCAGTCCCAGTCCAACAGGCATTGGTGAACTCTCATTAGATCAGTCCCCTTGTATCAGTGGGTGATCGCACCCCTCGCAATTCTGAGTTTTTTTTTCATGTTCTTCCTTCCTCTGCTCCTCATTTGGACCATGGGGGCTCAGTCGGTGCTCCAATGTGGGTCTCCGTCTGTATCACCATCCATCGTCGGATGAAGAATCTATGGTGATAAGCAAAATCTTCATCAGTATGGTTATAGGCCAAGGCCGGTTCAGGCACCCTCTCCTCTATCTAGAGAACAATCTGGGGATCTCTCCTTGGACCTGGGATCCCATTTATAATCAAGTCTCTTGTAAACCCTAAAATGACTCCCTTAGTTGAGATATATTCTTCCCTGATCCCATATCCATTCTTCCTCCCTCCCCCCATCTCAGTCCCCCGAGTTTTCCCCATTCCCCATTTCCCCTACTCCCTTCTCTCTAACCCTCTTCCCTTCCAACAACCCTCCCACCCACCCCCCCATGCACCCGAGGTTACCTGGGACTCTTGTCTATTTCCAATCTCCAGGAGGATAAGTACATGATTTTCTTCAGGTTCACCTTCCTATTTAGCTTCTCTAGGATCTCGAATAATAGGCTCAAAGACCTTTAATTATGGCTAGAATCCACTTATGAGTGAATACATACCATATTCCTCTTTTTGGGTCTGGCTTACCTCACTCAGTAAAGCGTTTTCTATGTCCATCCATATGCATGCAAAATTCAAGATGTCATTGTTTTTTACCGCTGAGTAAAACTCTAGTGTATATATGTTCCACACCTTCTTTAACCATTCTTCTATTGAGGGGCACCTAGGTTGTTTCCAGGTTCTGGCTATTACAAATAGTGCTGCTATGAACATAGTTGAACAAATGCTTTTGTGGTATGATAGGGCATCTCTTGGGTATATTCCCAAGAGTGGAATTGCTGGGTCTTGAGGGAGGTTGACTCCCAGTTTCCTGAGAAACCGCCACACTGAATTCCACAGTGGCTGCACAAATTTGCATTCCCACCAACAATGAATGAGAGTTCCCCTCTCTCCACATCCTCTCCAGCATAGACTATCATTGGTGTTTTTGACTTTAGCTAATCTGACTGGTGTAAAATGGTATCTCAAAGTTGTTTTGATTTGCATTTCCCTGATCGCTAAGGATGTTGAGCATCACCTTAAGTGTCTTTTGGCCATTCGGAGTTCTTCTGTTGAGAATTCTCTGTTCAGATCAGCACCACATTTTTTAATTGGGTTAATTAGAGTTTTAGTGTCTAGTTTCTTGAGTTCTTTGTATATTTTGGAGAACAGGCCTTTGTCTGATGAGGGGTTGGTGAAGATCTTCTCCCAGTTCGAAGGTAGCCTTTTTGTCTTACTGACGATATCCTTTGCTTTACAGAAGCTTCTCAGTTTCAGGAGGTCCCATTCATTCATCGATTCTCTTATTGTCTGTGCTACTGGGTTCTACTTAGGAAGTGGCCTCCTGTGCCTATATCTTGTAGACTACTTCCCACTTTCTCTTCTATCTGGTTCAAAGTGGTCAGATTAATGTTCAGGTCTTTAATCCATTTGGACTTGATTTTTGTGCATGGTGATAGATATGGATCTACTTTCATTCTTCTACAGGTTGACATCCATTTATGCCAGCACCATTTGTTAAAGATGCTTTCCTTCTTCTATTGCATACCTTTAGCCCCCTTGTCGAAAATCAAGTGTTCATAGATTTGTGGGTTAATATCTGGGTCTTCTATTCGATTCCATAGGTCGACTTCTTTGTTCTTATGCCAGTACCAAGCTGTTTTCAATACTGTAGCTGTGTAATAGAGTTTGAAGTCAGGGATGGTTATACCTCCAGACGTTCCATTATTATATAAGATTGTTTTGGCTATCTTGGGCTTTTTGTTTTTCCATATAAAATTAATTATTATTCTCTCAAGGTCTGTGAAGAAGTTTGATGGGATTTTGATGGGGATTGCATTGAATCTATAGATTGCTCTTGGTAGAATTGCCATTTTTACTATGTTGATCCTCCCAATCCAAGAGCAAGGGAGATCTTTCCATTTTCTGGTATCCTCCTCAATTTCTTTCTTCAAAGACTTAAAGTTCTTGTCAAATAGGTCTTTCACTTCCTTGGTCAGAGTTATCCCAAGATATTTTATGCTATTTGTGGCTATCGTGAAAGGTGAAGTTTCTCTGATTTCCCTCCCTGCTTCTTTATCCTTTGTGTATAGGAGGGCAACTGATTTTTTGGAGTTGATCTTGTATCCTGCCACATTACTAAAGGTGTTTATCAGCTGTAGGAGTTCTTTGGTAGAGTTTTTGGGGTCGCTCATGTATACTATCATATCGTCAGGAAATAACGAGAGTTTAACTTCTTCCTTTCCAATTCGAATTCCCTTGATCCCCTTATGTTGTCGTATTGCTATTGCTAGAACTTCTAGCACTATATTGAAGAGGTATGGGGAGAGTGGACAGCCTTGTCTTGTTCTTGATTTCAATGGAATGGCTTTGAGTTTCTCTCCATTCAGTTTGATGGTAGCTGTCATCTTGCTGTAAATAGCTTTTATTATATTTAGGTATGATCCTTGTATCCCCAATCTCTCCAACACCTTTATCATAAAGGGATGTTGGATTTTGTCAAATGCTTTTTCAGCATCTAATGAGATGATCATATGGTCTTTTTCTTTCAGTTTATTTATATGATGGATTACATTGATGGATTTGCGTATGTTGAACCAGCCCTGCATCTCTGGAATGAAGCCTACTTGATCATAACGGATAATTTTTCTAATGTGTTCTTGGAATCGGTTTGCCAGGATTTTGTTGAGAATTTTTGCATCGATGTTCATGAGTGAGATTGGCCTGTAATTCTCTTTCTTGGTTGTGTCTTTATGTGGTTTTGGTATCAGGGTAACTATAGCTTCATAAAAAGAGTTTGGCAATGACTCTTCTGTTTCTATATTGTGAAATACCTTAAGGAGTATAGGTATCAGCTCTTCTTGAAAGTTCTGGTAGAATTCTGCATTGAAACCATCTGGCCCTGGGCTTTTTTTGGTCGGGAGGTTTTTGATAACCACTTCTAATTCTTCGCCACTAACAGGTCTATTTAGATTGTTCACCTGGTCTTGATTTAACTTTGGTGAATGGTATTTATCTAAAAACCAATCCATTTCTCGTACATTTTCCAACTTTGTGACATATAAACTTTCGTAGTAAGATCTAATGATTCTCTGAATTTCCTCTATGTCTGTTGTTATGTCCCCCTTTTCATTTCTGATCTTATTAATTTGAGTGTTCTCTCTCTGCCGTTTGATTAGTTTGGCTAGGGGTTTGTCAATCTTGTTGATTTTCTCCAAGAACCAACTTTTTGTTTCATTGATTTTTTGGATTGTTTTCTGTGTTTCTATTTTGTTGATTTCAGCCCTCAGTTTGATTATTTCCAATCTTCTATTCCTCCTGGGAGAGTCTGCTTCTTTTTTTTCCAGTGCTTTCAGGTGTGCTGTTAAGTCTCCAATATGTGCTTTCTCTGTTTTCTTTAATTGGGCACTTAGTGCTATGAACTTTACTCTTAGCACTGCTTTCATTGTGTCCCATAGATTTGAGTAGGTTGTGTCTTTATTTTCATTAAATTCAAGGAAGACTTTAACTTCTTTCTTTATTTCTTCCTTGACCCAGGGATGATTCAGTAGTTGACTGTTCAACTTCCACATGTTTGTAGGCTTTCTGGTGTTAGAATTGTTATTAAATTCTAACTTTATTCCGTGGTGATCCGACAAGACACAGGTGGTTACTAATATTTTTTTGTATCTATGGAAGTTTGTTTTGTTACTGAGTATGTGGTCAATTTTCGAGAAGGTTCCATGAGCTGCAGAGAAGAAGGTATATTCTTTCCTTTTTGGGTGGAATGGTCTATAGATATCTGTTAAGCCCATTTGATTCATTACCTCTAGTAATTCTCTTATTTCTCTGTTGAGTTTCTGTTTGTTTGACCTGTCCATTGGTGTTTTGACGTCTCCTACTATTAGTGTGTGTGGTTTGATGACTGCCTTGAGTTCTAAAAGTTTTTCTTTTACATAAGTGGGTGCTTTTATATTAGGGGCATAGATATTCAGGATTGAGACTTTCTCCTGATTAATTGTTCCTGTTATGAGTATAAAATGTCCATCTCCATCTCTTCTGATTGATTTTAGTTTGAAGTCAGTTTTGTTAGATATTAGAATGGCCACGCCCGCTTGTTTCTTAGGTCCGTTTGCTTGGAAAACCTTTTCCTAACCCTTTACTCTGAGTAGATGTCTATCTTTGTGGTTGAGGTGTATTTCTTGTAAACAGCAGAATGTTGGATCCTGTTTTCATATCCAATCTCTTAGTCTGTGCCTTTTTATAGGTGAATTGAGTCCATTAATATTAAGTGATATTAGTGACCAGTGGTTGTTGATTCCGGTTATTATTTTTGTGTGTGTGTGTGTAGTAGAGTTTGTGTGTTTCTCTTCTTTGAGTTGTGGTTGTGAAGGGTCGCTAAATGTCTGGGTTATTGTAGGCTGTGATGACAATGTTGGATTCCTTGGGTTGCGATTTTCCTTCTATTACTTTCTGTAAGGCTGGATTTGTGGCTACGAATTGTTTAAATTTATTTTTATCCTGGAATATTTTGTTTTCTCCGTTGATAGTGAATGATAGCTTGGCTGGGTATAGTAGTCTGGGTTTGCATCCATGGTCTCTTAGTTTCTGCAGTACCTCTATCCAGGATCTTCTGGCTTTCATGGTTTCCATAGAGAAGTCCGGTGTAAGCCTGATAGATAGGTTTACCTTTATAAGTTACTTGACCTTTTTCCTTTGCAGCTCTTAATATTCTTTCTTTAATCTGTATGTTTTGTGTTTTGATTATTATATGGCGAGGGGATGTTTTTTTTTTGATCCAGTCTATTCGGTGTTCTGTATGCTTCTTGAACCTTCATAGGAATATCGTTCTTTAGATTGGGAAAGTTTTCTTCTATAATTTTGTTGAATATATTTTCTGGGCCTTTGATCTGCAGTTCTTCTCCTTCTTCAATCCCTATTATTCTTAGATTTGTTTTTTTTTTATTGTGTTCCAGATTTCCTGAATGTTTTGTTAAGAGAATTTGTTAGATTTGTCGTTTTCTTTGACCAGAGCATTTATTTTCTCTATGGTATCTTCAGAATCTGAGATTCGTTCTATCTCTTGTATTCTATTGGTTATGCTTGATTCTGTAGTCTCCGTTCGTTTACCTAGGTTTTCCATATCCAGCCGGTTCTCGGTTTGTGTTTTCTTCATTGCCTCCATTTCAGTTTTTAATTCTTGAACTGTTTCCTTTACCTGTTTGATTGTTTTTTCTTGGTTTCTCAGGGTATCATTCACGGATTTATTTATTTCTTCAAACTTTTTGTTATATTTCTCATCCATTTCTATACTCATTACTTCAAACTTTTTGTTATATTTCTCATCCAATTCTTTAAGGGAGTTATTCATATCCTGTTTAAAGGACTCTATTGCTTTCATAATGGCACTTTTTTCCACTTCTTCTGGGTTAAGGTGTTCAAGTCCTTCTATTGTAGGGTCGTTGGGATCTGGTGTTTTCATGTTGTTTTTCAGATTGTTGGATGAGGTCTTGCCTTGGCGTATGCCCATCTCTTACTTCAAAAAGTTCTCTATTGGAACTTCTGGTACCGGGTCAGGTTCCCTTCTTGGGCAGGGACTTCACTGACAGAATGCCCACCTTTCCTCAGGCAGGCTATTGAAGCATAGGCACTCCCTCTTTCCGGGATGTGCTTACAATGCAGGCCCAGCTAGCAAGGCAGCTGAGCTGGGGAAATTTTATGGCCCCAGGGGGAAGGGAGAAATATAGGAATTTGTACCTGGATGGGAGCTGGGATGGCAGGCGGGAGAGGGGAGCCAGCACTGCAGGGTGACCTGGGAGTCTATGGGGTTGGGGAAAGCCTGAGCTCCTCCTCACCGGGATCCTGCCACGGGCCTGGAGCCTTGACTATACTCTTAACAGGTAAGATTTACACTCATAAAAAGACAGAAAGAACAAAAAACTGCGTGCAATAGAAGGTTAACTGCAGAACTGACAATAACAGAGAACAGCTTGATGTATTTTAAAGCAGAGTTGGATTGCATACACAGTATTTTTTGTAAGAGACCTAAAAGTATATACCAGTTTAAAACATGAGACTTATTGTTTTGCTAGTCTGGAACGAGATACAATGAACAGACAATTATAACATTTAATAGGAAACATAGGTGCATTTAAGTTACATGTCTGAAAACACACACATAGAGTGAACAGGGATTGAGTAAAGTAGAGTTCTTGGTGGGCCCGACCAAAGGAATACCACTGCACAAAACACACATGCAAAAGAGTCAGCACCGGCAAGGACTACCTCAGTAAAGATGGCAGAGTTTGATCACCTGACCTTGCTCTCAGTTTAGATGGTGGTGAAGTCACCTGACCTCAGTTAAAATGGTGGTAAGGCCACATGACCTCAGTCAAAATGGCAGTGCCACATGGTATAAGGAAGAGGAAGACCTAGAGGCATCATCCACCCTGTTGCTGAGCCACCATGCCACAAGTCATGACAGGGAGCAAAGGCTGGAACTGAAAACTGCTGCCTCATGGATCCGACCAATCTTGTTAATAATGGTGTCAGGGACAGTTTGAGGAAAGGGGAGCCAGAGGGACACTGACGGAGCATAGTTTGAGGGTTTATACCATAGCCAAACATGAAAACCTGCAAAAACAGTGAACAAACACCACAGGGCCTATAAGGATGTCTCCTCTCTACAGACGGGGTGTTAAAACCTGACTGGCTCTGGTCCAGGCAACTCGAAAGCCAGAGAGGCTGGAGGTCACTCTGAGCAGTCTCTCATGGTGGGGACCACTGACAAGTGACCCAAAAGAAAAGACAAGAAGAAAAAAGAAAAAAGAAAACTCTGAGGGACCCTGGGTCCCCAGTCAAATACACCACACAGCGTGTGCAGTGCTAGCACAAGAAAACTGACCCTGGATTGTCTGGTCACGTTTTTAGCTATGGAAAGCAATGAAGGGCTCAACCATCGCCATGAAGTTGTGGTTGGGGGCTGGAAGGGGAAGACTCACCACTGAAGATGCTGGTGTGTGTGAAGGTTGGCATTCAGGCAGATGGAACTTGTGGTTGTTGTGAAAAAAATAATTGGTTCTGAATCCCCACCCTAGGAGAGGGGTAGGAGAGCCTCCTGAGTTTCAGGCATCAATGCTATGGTTTAAATAAAAAAAAATCCGAGTCATGGTACCAGTGTTATAGTTTAACTAAAATTGGTGCTTTTCCCCAAGTGGCTGCAGTGGTCAGGGGACTATGAGATCACAGTGGGCCACGAAGACAGCTGGGTCCCAGGCAGAGAGTCCCCAAGTATGGTGCTGTTCCTCAAGTGGCCTGTGAGCTACAAGGGGCAGTGGATCCCAGGTAGGGACCTGTGTTGCAGGTGAAAGACCTCAGCGGGGCAGCCAGTCCCACGAGGAGCCATAGCCATGGCATGTGAGAGACAGACGAGTAGGCACACCATGTAGAGTGAGGTTGGATATTTATTTAGTGGGTTATGGAGGGGAAAGGGGAGAAGGGAGAAGAGCAGGGGGGAGGAGAGGAACAGCAGCAGCAGTTACCTCTTTGAGAGAAAGACAGAAAGGAAGAGCTTGGGCTGCAGGCAGGAAGAAAGATCTGCCTGACTCGGTGGTGGACAGGGGCGGGGGAAGTAGGTGGGGCTTATCTCTTAAAGGGACAGGACAGACCATTACATTATATCTATAATGCATGCCCATGTATGTGCAGGGTATGTATCTGTGTACATGTATAGTGTCCAGAGGAAGATTTGGGGGTATCCTTCTCTATCACTCTCTGCAGCATTCCACTGAAACAGGGTTTCTCACTGAATCTAGAGCTAGGCTGATATCCAGTTAACCCCAGCCTTCCTCCTTTTATCCCTCCCCATAGTATTAGGGTTATAGAAGTATGTGGTTATACCCAACTTTTACATGAGTGCTGGGGATTTGAACTCAAATCCTCATGGTTGTGCAACAAGAGTTTATACCCAGCGAGCCACTCTACTGCCCCAAAGAGAGAAACTCTTAACGATGTTGGAACTGGCAAATAGGTGGTCACCTTTTGCTCCTGGTATGTGAGTTTGACTCAAACTTGTGATTGTCTCTCACTGGGATATTTCATTGTAGGTCTTTCCTCATAGTACTGTGAGTTTTGGACTCCAGCAAGGGTTGTAGAGATACAGTGGATAGAGAGGAATGCTGTCTTCATCTCGATGTCTGCAGAGTGGCAGCCTTTCCTGCCTCTGTCTATTTATTGTAAGATTTGGGGGAAAGGCTCATAAAAATCTCCATGCACCTCAGCCAGCTCAAGGCACTGGAACCTGGGTGTCATGTTGACTTCTGATGGAGTCTGTGTAATAGTCTCTCTGGCTCTCCAGCATCTTGTGATTATCACAGAAAGGAAACATGATTAAAGGCAGAACAAACACAGCTTAGACCCCCACTTGCCATCTCCTTCTCAAGGGCCTGAGGAGGGAGGAGAGGCTCTTGATGGCACGTGCCTCTTTCATGCCTTAATGATGACAATGTCACCATGATTATGTTGATAAAACACACCAGGGAACCCATTTTGTGTATAGAATAAGATATTCTCCACGGCAATTCTCCCTCCCAGTAGGGATCGATTTGAACTGCTAACACAAATTCCTTATCTATAAAATAGGTGTATGCCTGAGAGCCCAGGGGCTGGACTGCACTAGTCTCTGGCTGACTGCCAGTCTCTACCAAACTCAAGGACACATCCTCGACATCTCTACCAGTAAAATGACACCTCAGCCATCCCCTGTATCCCCATGCCTAACCTTGTGATTTCAATTTCCCATGATTGACTGGAGCTTAAAACACAATGCCCTGAGGCTGGAGAGATGCTCAGTGGTTAAGAGCACCTACTGTTCTCCCAGAGGACCCGTGTTCCATTTACCCACAACGTGTCCCTCACAACCTCCTATGACTCCAGCTCAAGGGACATCTGATTCTAGACTCCTGTAAATACATGTACTCACATGCATATCCCCTTCCCAAGTGCACACATGCATGATCAATAAGAATAAATATGAAGATAACGCAGGGCACTGAGAAATTACGATGATGAAGAAAAGAGATACTGTATTCATGTGACCTTCATTATATTACACAGTCTTATTTGTCCTATTTTATTCATTAATGCTGTTGATCTCATACTGGGCCACTCTCTTAACTAAACAATACCACAGGTATACAGGGGTAGAGCAAATCATACACGTGAGGTTCAGTCCTAGCTGAACGTTCACACTTCAAATAGGTGGTGATGTGTCTAAGGCACACCTGTACGTCCTCACCACAGGGCACCAGACAGGGTTCCGTGCACCTCCCTCATCCTAGTTCTGGGACTCAGAAAAGTTCAAGGATATTTGGGGCTCATTCTTCACAGAGTGATCCTAGGCTCTGTAAGCTAACCCTGTGATGAGTACCTGGGAAGTAAGGACAAGATGAACAGACATTGCTTCTGCCTTTAAAGACTTCCTTGCTGACTGAGTGTGGTACAAATTAATGAAGAGCACAAAAAATGTAATTAAGGACTTAAACATGTGCTCTACCCAAACAATTTTTTAAAAAAAAAATAGAATTTAGATTTTTTTTAAAGACTTTTTTTTTTGGTAAAGGGAGTTGTAATATGTCTCCTGAAGAACTTCATTTGTTCTAACAACCAAAGTAAAGGAATAAAGTTGATGTAACCCAATAGCATAGGATATGTAAAGGTCCTGGGCAGGAGGCTACATGAACAGGTTAGTTGGTGCTGAGTGGATAAGTGTGTGTGTGTGTGTGTGTGTGTGTGTGTGTGTGAAGTCATACCCCACCCAAATCAGAGTTTAGTCACTCACAGTCAAGCTTGCCTACAAGATCATGGATCTGATACTCTTCTCAAAGATTATACAGAACACAGAACGAGCCTGCTGTTTTTTTTTTTAAGCCAACATTAAGCAAGATCAATAAAGATGAAACCTAGATGACACAGAAGACTGGCCCTTCCTGAACACTAAAACAAAGGGAGGAAGCTATCTTGTGTCCGGGTTTGTGCGTGTTGCTCTCTAACTCAGTTAAAGTGCCCATTCTAGGCTAACTCCTGGTCTTTCAGAACCATAAAGGAAACAGCTTCACTTTCATTTCTCGGGAATTTCCAGTGCTTTTATTTTGAAGTGAAGATCATTGTTGTAGTAGTGTTTCATTTATATTTTAATAGATAAAGCTTGCCTGAGGATCAGAGAAGTAAAACAGCCACACTGGCCAGCCTTACAGACCAAAAGGCAATGGTAAATCCCTTTAATCCCAATAGTCACAGTTGTTTCTCATAGGATAGATGGCTGGGTGGGTGGATGAATGGGTGGATGGATAGGTGGTTGGATGGGTAGATTGATGGGTAGATGGGTAGATGGATAATGAATGGAAGAACAGATTGATAGGTGAATGAATGGGTAGATTGGATGGGTAGATGGATGGGTGGATGGGTGGTTCGATGGATGGTTGATGGATAGGTGGATGGATGGCTAGATTTGTAGATGTGGGGCAGGAAGTGGATGCATGTATAGATGGATGGATTTAGAGATGAAAGAGGAAATGGGCAGTTTGGAACTGGGCTTCCTCTGAGTACTGGGGTTTTATGATCTGTGTAGACCTAGGAGTGTTCTTGTGCTTGCTTGTGTGGAGTTCTTCCAGAAGCTCAAGTGCAAAGTTGCAAATTGCACAGCTAATTAGAAGCATTTGGGGACCTGAGAAAACAGAGACTAGCCTGAGTGCCATTACGTTGCTTGGTGATTCTGAAGAAGGTCTGAAAACAAAACTGGACTTCGGTGAGCTGGGGGACAGACATTCCCTTCTAATCTATCAGAGAAGGGGAGGAGGGAGGAAGAGAAGGAGAGGGAGAAAGAGAGAGAAAGAGAGAGGGGGAAGAAGGGGGAAAGAGAGAAGAGGAAAAGAGGGAAAGGGTGAGAGAGAGAGAGAGAGAGAGAGAGAGAGAGAGAGAGAGAGAGAGAGAGACAAAAGCCAGCTTGTGCAAGAGTTACATTTTTATACTTCCAGTGAGAAGCTTGTCCTGGGGTAAACAAGCCTAACAGTTCCAGCCAAAAAGGAAAGAAAATAAACCCATGCTCCTAGCCTCTCATTTTCCCACCAAGTGGTAAATAAGAGCTTTGATACATAAAAGCAGTTATCAAAGGGCAACATATTACTTCTTCACCATCTGGGATGCAGGAGATGGGGTGACAGATTCCTGTGGGAGACTTGAAAATAGAAAATCCATTATGTATAAGCCGGGGTCAGAGTCTCCTTGTCTACCCAGGCTCTGAAGGCAGAGCCTCAAGAAAGGGATGAAGAAAGGGCTGAGGCTTTCCACTAACTAGAACCACCAGCTAAGAGCCGCTCTAAAATATGCTAATTACCTCCTAGAATTTGTAAGCAAGAGGTTTCTTTCCACACTAGCTTCTCAAGCTTCCATAGCTCTCATCCCTTGAAGAAATTAGCCATGCAGGAAGGTCTGGTGGCTAAGGGAACCTCAAGATAATTGAAAGGAAATTGTTCTCCCTGGAGAGCCCGCTCTAGACTCTGTCAGATGTTGATCAGTTGGGGGGTTTTGGTTCCCCAAAATCATGGCATTGGCTCCTCTGAGAGACAGAGGCAGTCTGTCGCTCTCCAGACCAGCCAAGAAGGCACCCTTAACTTTCCCTGGTGGTGAATTCCACTGTGGCTGACTCCAGGCTGAGGACTCCCAGAATGAGCCCCTTTGTTGTTAGTGTTATTCTTTATTTATTACATTTACATAAAGTGCATGTACGTGACGCGCACACACACATACACACCCACCATATTTGGGGATCTGTGGACAACTTTAGCGTCAATACTCTCCTCCACAGGGTGGGTCCCAGGTATCCACCCTGTCCAGCTTGGCAGTAAGCAACTTTATACATTCTCCTTGGTCCAGAATGAATTCCTGATGGAAGCAGCAGAGTTTAAAAAGCCACCTGGCATAATCTTCCCTTACCTCCCTACCCGTGTCCTGGGAAGTGAAATCAGAGATGCTCCCCTGGGCCTTATCCCCCACTAAGTGCTCCAAAGCTGCAAGCTACACGTTTAGCAGTTTGGTGAGAACCTGCTTCCTAGGGGCCGATGACAATATGTGTGAAAGATGAAGCAGAAGTGTGTGTGGGGCCCTCTTTTAGTGGTGAAGATAGCATACAGCTTAGGTGATATGACACCTTCTGCTACCCTGAGAAGTTTCTCCTCCAAACCCTGCCAGCCAGATAATGGAACAGTGCCTTACTATTGACTCTTAAGTGGTTTGTGTACTGTGAAAACCCATCACAGACTTCCATTCCTTCCTCTGTGACCAATGGTGACACAAAGTCTGGGTAGGGGGACACTCTACAGTGCTGGGCTTTCATAAGGGGACAGTTAGGGCTACCCGGTCTTCTGGGAATCTGCCTAGAAAACAGGCTCATGTTTATTCATCAGCCTCTCTTAGGGAGCTTTTCCCTCTGCTTCCAAATGATAGGATAATCCAGTTATTTATTTAACATCTTTATTCTGTACTGACATAATTCAAACCAAAGCATACTCCAACCACAGAAGAATGGCCTGATCATTTTTTCTTAAAAGAAATTTTCCAAAATAAGTCAATGTTTTGGACTTGGGTTCAGTTCAAGAAGTTTCTATCCCTAAGGAAGTGTTTTTCTTTGTTCATTTGCTTTCTAAAGGCCAGAAACTATTCAGGAAGGGCCAGTTCATATGATCCACTGTCTGCAATCGGAGATGCTGCAGACATCTGAAAAATTAGGAAATAATCATATTAAGAGTTATTATCTGCTGGATGCTGAATGGCTTATTATGGGTCCAGCACCAGGTTACATGTAAAATTAAAACTTTAATCCCAGTGTTTACAGATGTAGGAACCAAGGCTCCAAGAAATTCTGTGACTTTTAAAGTAATATCCCACAAGAACCAAGTCAATCAAAAACATCACTGTGGTCTTTCAAGACTCCATTAAGAATCCTTACAATTCTTAATTAACCAGTGAAGTTGCAAGACCAAAAGTCAACATGAAAAAAAAATAAAATATACTTCTCTACACTAAACATAAATTGTCAGAGACAAGAAATTAAGAAAGCAATCCACTAGTAATTATGTAAAAGAAGCAAAATATGTAGGAGTAAATGTAGTCAATAAGTTGAAAGATGTGTGTTCTGGAAACTCTAACATTGGGCAAAGAGCATAAGAAATGTAGTACATGTGCAAAGATCTGAAGAATCGATGTTATTGAAACATGTATGTCATATACATTCTCAACCCCTATCAAAATCCCAACAACAGCCATAAATGTGGCCCATGTAGATATGTCCGAATACTTGCTGGAGGAGGAAAACAAGTTTGAGAAGCCAGCCTAAGCTATCTAGCAAGTTCAAGTCCAGCCTATGCTACAGAATGAAGCCTTGTCACAAAAACACTACCCTTAGCCATCAGGGAAATACAAGCCAAAACAACTCTGAGATTCCATCTTACAACTGTCAGAATGGTTAAGTACAAAAACACAAATGACAGCTTATACTGAAGAGGATGTGGAGCAAGGGGAACACTCCTCCATTGCTGGTGGCCATGCAAACTTGTACAACCACTTTGGAAATCAATATGGCGGTTTCTCCAAAAATTGGGAATAAATCTACCTCAAGATCCAGTTATACCCATCTTGGGCATAACCCAAAGAATGCTTGATCATATCACAAGGACACTTGCTCAACTATGTTCATAGAAGCTTTATTTGTAATAACCAGAATCAGTAAACATCCTAATTCTCCTCAACTGAAGAATGGACAAAGAAAATGTGGCACATTTATACAACAGAGTATTACTTGGCTGATAAATGACATCAGGAAATTTGAAGGTAAATGGATGGAACTAGAAGAAAAAAAAATCATTCTGAGTGAGGTTGCCCAGACCCAGAAAGACAAACATGGTATGTACTCACTCATAAGTGAATATTAACTGTAAAGTGTAGAATAATCATGCTACAATATACAGACCTGTTGTGGGAGAATTGTCTGTAGTCTGTCAATCTGTTTATTTTGAATAAATGCTGATTGGCCAGACAGGAAGTATAGGTGAGTCAACCAGACAGGAAGTAAAGGTGGGGCAATGAGAACAGGAGAATGCTAGGAAGGAGGAAGTCCATTCCTCGCAGTCCAGCCCAGACCACCAAAGAAGCAACATGTGACCTACTCTGCTGTGAAAGGTAACGAGCCATGCGGATAAGATAAGAACAATGGGTTAATACAAGTTACAAGAGCTAATAAGAAGACTAAGCTAATGGGCCAATCAGTTTATAACCTAATGTAGACTCTGTGTGATTTCCTTTGGGGCTTACTGGCTGTGGGTTACTGGGCGGGATAGATACCCCAACAAGCAGGACCCCTCATGTTACACAGACCCATAGAGATTAGATAACAAGGAGGACCCAAGGGGAAATGCATTATCTCCCTGGGAAGGGGACATGGAAGAGAACTTCTGGGTGGGTGGGGATAGGGACTTGAAAGATAGGTTTGGGGGTGGAAGGAATACTGAAAGAGAGGGTGATATTGAGGGAGCACTTTTCTAGGTCAGGTAGAAACTTAATGCAAGGAAAACTACCATGAATCTGTAAGGACAGTCCCAGCTAAGACTTCTAGCAATAGTGGCTACGTAGCCTGAACTAGTCATATACTGTAATCAGATTAGTGACTACCCCAACTGTTACTAGAGAGCCTTTAACCTGTAACTGACAGAAACAGATGTAAAGAGCCAGCCAAACAGTAGACTAAGCTCGGGAAATCCCACTGAAGAGATGGAGAAAGAATTGTAGGATCCAGAGGGGTCAAGGACATCACAAGAAAACCCACATGAAATAACTAACCTAACTCATAGGAGCTCACAGAGTCTGAACCAACAACCAGGGAGTTTGCATGGGACCAACCTAAGTCCTTTACATATATATGACAGTTATGTAGCTTGGTCAGTAGGGTAAAAGAGCCAGTCAAGGAAAACTACCAATCCTTGAGCAGGAAGCCAACCCATCTCTGTGCACCCTGACTCTGAATCTAGAGTCAGTGAAACACTTTATTCCTGAACCCAGAACCAGAGAAACACACCCTGACTCTGAAACCAGTGCCAAAGAAACACACTTTATCCCTAGAATCAGAGCCAGTGAAAGAAATACATCTTAGCCCTGAAATTAGAGTCAAAAGGCTAAGAAGAGCCAGTGAAAGAAACAGTTTGGCCCTGAGCCCAAAGCCAACTCTGCTCCTGACCAACTAAACTAATCAATCAATTCCTGAGCAGGAAAACTAACCAATCTCTGAGCAGAAAAACTTTCTCCTTGGGAAAACTCTGCCCCTAAGAAGACCTATGTAAATCCCCGTGCCAGTTCAGTTGGGGCTGCTGTCCTTTCCCACCCTGGCAGAGGCAACCACTCTCCTGGATTCCTCCTTCCCAAACAAATATCTTTCTTTAAAGAATCTTGGGTGAAGATCTTTATTTGCTAGTGCAACAGAGGACCCCTGCTGGGATGTCCCCTTAGGAGACTGAGCAGAAGAACCTTGCTGAGATGCTCCCTTAGCCGGGGCTGAGCAAGGATGAGCAGAAAAAGAAACAACTTTTTTCTGGAGCTGGAGGTGATCGCTACATTTCTGCAGGAGCTTCCCCTTTCGCAGAGTGTAGCAGAAGTACCATCTTCTGGGGAAGAAGTAACATGTTGGGCAGAAGAAGCGAATAGCTCTGCTAGGACTCTCCCTTAGGAGAACACCACAGAGCTCAGCTGTAGTGGCTCTCTAGGAGAGAAGCAGGGTTATTATATCCTGTGAGAGATCATCCCCCCCACCCTAGCTTCAGGTACCCTGGCTTCCTGACAAGTCGGGACACCTTTCCCTTCAGGACCAAGCTGCCTTACTACAGTTGCAGCCTCCAGAGCTATCCTATTGAGGTTCTAGGTACAGCCTGGCTTCCGGAGAAGTCAGGATAGCTTTGCGACTACAGAGCTGTAACACTCACCTTTGCTTACATGATCTATTTGTGGGCCTCCTAACAGTGGGAGCAGGGACTGTTCCTAATGCTTTGGCTGGCTCTTGGGAACCTATTCTTCATACTGGGTTGCCTTGTCCAGACAACATACAAGAGGAGAGGCTTAGCTTTACCACAACTTGAAAATGTCTTGCTTTGTTGATACCCATGTGAAGCCTGCCCCCTTCTGAACAGAAAGAAACAGAGGATGAGTAGATTGAAGTGGGGAGGGAGATGAGGAGGGAAGGAAAACTGTGGTTGGGATGCCAATTAAATAAACAAATTTTTAAAACTCTGAGAATAAAAAAATTAAATATTTTTTGCTTACTTCTTTCATTTCGCTCTCTAGCATACAGATGTTGACATACATTCAAAAAAAAAAAAAAAGAATCTTTGTCCTCCCTAATAATATACCTCAAAGACAGTCTCAGAGACATGTGAAAGTCACCCAATTCACCTTCTGGCAGACTGTTCTTTTGCCAGTAAAGTTTTATCTACACCATTACCTTTAATGCTTGTGTAGTATTTTAATGAGCCCTCAGGCTTATATATCAGAAAATTCATTTCATAATCAATTGTGCAATGATTGCCTTAAGGGAATGACTTTATTTCCAAATCAACTTTCCCGCTGCATATCTGTATTGAACTGTGTTCAGCTTCGTTTCTGCTGCTATGATAACACATCCAGACAGACAGAAACTTAAGGTAAAGAGTTAATTGCTTACAGTCCCAGGTTAGAGTCCGTTGTTGCCCAGAAGTCAAAGCAGGAACTTAAAACTTCAAACTCACAGTCAAGAGCAGAGAGAATAAATGATGAGACCTTTGGCTGCTCACTTGCTCACAGCTCACTTTCTGCGCTCTCTCTCTCTCTCGCTCTCTCTCTCTCTCTCTCTCTCTCTCTCTCTCTCTCTCTCTCTCTGCTTCAAGATCCAGCCTAGGGAATAGTGCCACCCAACATGGGCTGAGTCTTCCTACATCAATTAACAAACAAGACAATCCCACTCCCAGAACTGCCCACAAGTCAACATGATCTTAATAATTCTTAGTAATACAATATTTTCTTCTCAAGTATTTCTAGGTTGTCAGACTGGCAGTGGGCACTGACCAGAAAAAAACAGTAAGAAGGGCATTGTGGGAATAAGACAAGGGGGGAAAGGACGGTGGAGTCAGACTCAAGCGTGTCCTCCTGCTTCCCCTCTGATGTTGGCAGCCAGTGGCATGAGTCCTCCAATCCTATGCTCATTCCAGAGGCTGTATACAAGGGACTTTCTGCCGCTATGATGGAATATCTTCTTCTGTGAAAAGACCCCAGACCTAGAGCTCCACCCACTAGGTCCCATCCACCGAAAGGCCAAGTCTTTGTATATAGGACTTCGAGGGACACTGCCTTTGTTTAAACCATTGCAGTCACCAAAACCAGACTTACTGTAAAGTATGTTGGCCATAGTCACCTCTTCCCTTTTCCGCCTGTCATTGGATGCCAGCCCCATTGAACGCCCTTCCTTACGAGGGGCCCACTCTTCCCGACAGTCATACCCAGGCCAGAGCCCACAGCTGCATTTCGATTCACCTGTAGCTTGTGCTCTGCTTGGTCCGCAACCCAGGCTCTCCTGGACGTGTGTCTGAAAATGCCCAGTGGCTGGTTATTGTCCCGACAATATGCCTGGTCTCAGAGACAGTGTTCTCTGGTCTTTCCGCCTGTCCCCTTGATCTCATGACAATTTTATCTCTCACCACAGACTCGTCCTAAGCTTTAGCTCTGAATTTAGCAATAAACTTAAAACGCCTCCCTCTCCTTCTCTTTCTCATTCCCTCCTTTTCTGTCTCCCTCCTGTCTTCCTTCCTTCTTTTCTCTCTCATCCTTCTTTTTCTTTCTTTCCTTTCTCCATTTTCCCTCCTGCCTTCCTCTCTTCCTTCCCCCTCCTTTTATCGCCTCCTTTATATCTCAATTTCCTCCCTTTTCCTTCCTTCCATTCTCTTCTTTCCTTCCTTCTTTCTTCCTTTCTGTTCTCCCTTCCTTCTTCCCTTCCTCATCCCATCTCCCCTTTCTTCTTTCCTCCCATCCTCCTACCCCTCCTTCCATTCCTCCTTCCCTGTCTTCCTCACTATCTCTTTTCTCCCTTCTTTACTCCCTCCATCTCTTTCTTTCTCAATTTCTTCTCTTGCCTCCTTCCTTTCTTCTCCTTTCTCCTCCTTTCCTTCCTTCCCTTTTTCTCTTTTCCTCGTTCACTCCTCTTGCCTTTCCATCCTAATTCTTTTCTTCCCTTCCCATCCTTCCTTCTCTTTCTAATAAATATGCATTTCATCCCTCTCCCCCAACCTGATCTGCTTGCTCTGTCTGTTAACCCAACACCTCACACTCTGCAGTCTCTGGACTCAATGTCACCTTCTCTGGGAAGCCTACTTTAGACAGGTCATCAACCTGTGCCGATCTGCTGTCACAGGCATTGCACGCCTGGTGTCTCCTCTGATGATCCCCGAGTTCCATAAGACAAGACTCTGTGTCCCTTCATGTTGTGGTCCAAGGATCTAAGACAGTAGCAGGTATACAATGTGCCTGCTAAATGTCTGCTGTGGGTATGAATGCCATTGAAATATATAATATATATTATGTGATAATATAGACTAGCGCTAGCACAAACGTCATCTGTCATCTAAGTAGAATGCACAATGCTGGCTTCCTTTGTCTGAACAAGAACCCACGCACCTCTCCTTAGACTCCTCATGTGACACGCTGGTAAATGTGGCTAGTATTCAGAATGAGTTTCACTGGGGTCATACTGAGGCAAGTGTCTGATGCAGGAGTCCTCTCAGTGTGCTGTCATTACAATTAATGAATAAATAAACTGCCTTGACCTGTTGATAAGGCAGAACTTAGGTAGGCAGGGAAGACAGAACTGAATGCTGGGAGAAAGAAGGTTGGAGCCAGAGAGACACCAGGGAGCCGTCAGAGTCAGACATGCTGAATCTTTGCCAGTAAGCCACTGCCACGTGGTGATACACAGATTAATTTTAAAAAACGGGTTGAATTAAGATGTAAGAGTTAGCCAATAAGAAGATAGAGCTAATGGCCAAGCAGTGATTTAAACAATATAATTTCTGTGTGGTTATTTCAGAGCTAAGCTATCTGGGCAGCCGGGAAGAACAAGTGGGTCCTCCTCCTACAAGTGTCCTTTGTCAAAAAGCCTCAGTTTACCTTATCTTTGAAATGGGGTAATAATACATCCATCTACTGGCTGAGGAATGGAGGCAACTTAAAAACATTATGTTAAAAGCTTCAAATGAACCTCCTTAGCTACACCAGACAAGATGACTGCTCACAGAGGTCATGGACACTTAGAACGGAAGTCTCACTTACCTGGTACTTCTCACAGACCCCTTGTTCCTCAGCACTGTGAAATGAATGATAAATCCCACAGCAAAGCAAATAATGACTGTTCTTGCTGCCTTAGCTGGGCATGGGTGGGGTAAGTCTTGGTTGAGAGGCTTCCCGTGTATGCTCGCAGCTGTGCTGGTTGTGAAGCATCATTTCTGTTGAAGTCTCTGCACATGTGGTCATTCTCCCATTCTCTTATGGACATATGGCACAGAAAGTTTCGAAAATACTGACCGATTTGTCTAAACACCAACTCGTGGCTCTACTCTGTTATGCGGGGAGCAAGCAGATGTATAATCTTAACAGTACTGGTCCGAGGGAAGGTTGTGAGTTCAAATGCCAATCCCAGGCCCATAGTCGCCTTGGCACATTTGCAACCAGCAGGCTGGTGGGGGGGGGGTCTGAAGAGGAGAAGGATAAAAGGTGGGAAGAGAGAGTTGCTATTATCCTGGCATAAACATACATTCAAATCATGCGACCCACTTGCCTATGCTAGATAAGGAGAATGTTTTTCCTGTTCCCAGCTGGCTCCCACCATGCATATTTTCAGGCATAAGATTCAGAGAATCAAAGAACTAACACTTTCCTGCAAGAGAAAACAATGTCTGTGTCTGAAACTTTACCTCACGTCTACTTGAAGGAAGCAGACCCGGGCAATGTCTCCCCTCCCTAGAAATACAGCTCATGGAGTCAGGAAACATTTGGGCAACTTAATCAGTAAGAAAGTTCCAAAGCATGGCCCATTAAAAATATTAGAACAACACAGATTGATCTTTAGAAACTCATCTATTTCATCCGTGAACATTAATTGAGCACTTGCTGTATGCAAAAAAGTGGACCCACAGTCTCCAAAGAAGTCTGGGGGGGGGCAGGTGACTCCCCTTTCATTCATCCCCCAAGGCTGCTTGGCTCTGAGGACTCTGATATGCAAATCTCCCTTCTTCTGCCATCCAGAAGACTGCTTATCTGATCTCGTTCTAATTGCAACCAAGAAGAGCCACAGCCAGCTAATTATGTTCAGTTTCTGCCTCAAAAATACTCGATAGCATTTCAAATGCAAAAAAAAAAAAAAATCAGAGTTCAGATGTCGGGGGCCAAACCACATGGTCCATATTCCTTGCTCATGTCCGGAGTATCCCCTCGGCAAGCGAGTTTGTTGAAATTGATCGCAGTTTTTGTGGATTGTGGTAAAATCTGAGGATTAAAAAAAGCAGTGGGAGGCAGGAGAGGTGTTTTCTCTTTTGTTGCTAAGGGAAATTTTCCTTAGTGAAATAAAGTCATTATAAGCAGCTTGTCATCTGGGCCACTTCTACACAGCTTCTTCATGGCTTTATGACTTTACTCAGCTTTAGATTCTTAACAGGAAAACCTAGTACAGGTGACGTGGTCAGGCCTTTATCTGCATCCTGGTGACTTTGAAGGTAAGAATTCTTTCACACAAAGTTTTCTGTAGCCTCAAATGCAGACACTTTAGCTAGTACATTGTATTGTTTGCAGTGTGGAAGGTGTGGCTCATACGTGTGAACCAGCCCACATCATCCGAGTTCTTTGGATTAGGTTTACCGTGACTTCAACAGCAAAATTGAAAAGGTCAACCCATCTTATTTTCATTTATTTCTTTCTTTTTGTATTCCAGACAGGGTCTCATATAACTCAGGCTGGCCTCCCACCCCCTATGTAGCTGAAGATGACCTGGAATCTCAGATCCTCCTGCTTCCACCTCCCAAGTTCTGGGGTTACAACTGTGTACACCCACACCACATGTAAGATGCTAGGAGCTGAGGGCTTTCTGAGTGGGAAGCAAGCGCTCCACAGACTGAGCCACACCCCCAACTTCCATTTTTTTCACATCTCTTGAAGGTTAAGTTGTATTTCTTAGAACTTTCAGAATGGGGTGACATAATCAGTTAGTAAATTAAGATAATTCAGTCACACTAAGGTCACAATCATGCCATCAATTGAAATAATAATATATCTGAATACCGCAGGGTGCCCTTGCTCAAATGAAGATGACCATGACATCACTAAGGGATACAGCGTCATGGAACCCCAGTTGTATATGCACATGACCTTGGCCAAAATGTCCTGATGCAGCATATGACTATAATTTCCCCACAACTAACTAGTCCTGACTAAGCATAGACTTCTCACAGATGAGGTTGTGATTTTTGTTTGTGTGTTTCTTCAGCCCCACAGTCCTTGAGTTCTCACGAATGAACAGTTCTCCATATCTTCAATCCTGTGGGCCATGGGGTATGGCATCTCCCTCAGGCATCCTCTGAAAAGGCCAGCTGAGCCACCGAGCCATGATGACTCTGTCCCTCCTTCCTCACATCTTACCTACAGATCCGAATAGTCTTGCACCACTGCTTCTGGGAGCCATGGCCCATTTACTCTGATGACCCTGTAGCCTCGCCTCTAGTTTCTTATTTCTGTTGGAGAGTGGAGGACTGCCATACTTACCCTGACATCACTTCCCTTCACCAGTCCCATCCCAGTGGTCCTAGGACTTCTTCCCACCTCCCTTGGATTTCTCTCCCTTGATCTGATTCATTCAAAACAACCAGGAACCACCTAATTTAAAATTTAAATGTCATCTACACTTGGAGTGAGAGTCACCTCACTTCTAGCCTTTTACCTACTCTACTTTTGAGACCTGGCAGCTTCTGCCAGACCTCTAGGTCTTTTTCATCTATAAAACCAGATCTACTTTTACGCACAGTCCTGCGTAGCAACACCCATCACCAGCGCTGCCTTCATCTAGGCTGCCCAACCTCCTGGTACCCTCATCTCTTGCCTTTTCCTCCACATCCTCTTCTGTTCTTGTGATTCCTTCATGTGGCACATCTGGGCTGCCCTCGCCCCTTCCGCTGACCTGAGGAGGGTAGGGGACGTGCCTTCTTAGTAGCCACATCACCACACAATCTCTCTGACAGCTCCACACACCATCTTCTACAATATCCACTCAAAACATGCCCCCAAAGTTAAGAGTTCACCAGTCTCTTGAGACATTATTTCCATGTGTATCCTAGAGTTTGACTGATTTATGATTATCAAATACAAAACAATTAAAGTACAATCCATACCATGTTGTAAAATTGAGCCCTGGAGACAAAGCAGTATGGTCAAGGCCTATTCCTTATGGCTGTGTCTCTTGTGACACACAACCAGCATCTTGAGAATGATTCACCTTGGGACAAGCCATGCACCACTGCACACATATTAACTGGGCGATTATGGTGGCAAAGATGCAGACAAATGCCCCTTGCAAAGATGTGACTCTTGACTGCTTTATATTGTTTCACTCAAGTCACTGAGGTATCACTGTGGATACTGGAAAATGACTAAGATGCGCAACTGGGCCAAGACATGGTATGGAAATAAATGCACATAAAAAGGTCTGAGGAGATGACTCAGCGGGTCAGGTGTTTGTGCCCAAGGCATGACAAAAATGTAAGGATTTGAGCTCAGATCCTCAACACCCACATAGATGTCATGTGTTTGTGTGGGAAGAAGGTGGGGTAGCCCGTTTGGCATCTTGGGCACTTGGGAGGCAGATAGAGGATCTCTAGAGCAAGCTGGCCAGTCAGACAAGTATGATGCATGAATTCTGGGTTCAAGTGAGAAATCCTGCCTCCCTGTGTAAGGTAGAGAGTAGTTGAAGAAGACAGCTGATGTCAACATCTGGTCTCCTCACGGCCCTCCCCAATAAATGTAGACCAACACGCATGTGAACACACACACACACACACACACACACACACACACACACACACACTATACACACAATTACAGGGGAAACAATTAAAATAATAATATTTTGAAAAGAAGTGGTATGTGAAGGGGCCAGCATTTGAACCTGGTGTGATCAGAACTGATTAAGTACAAGTAAATACTGACAGCAGAGGCAATACAAAGCAAATAAAAATTTCTCACTTCTGCTGTGGGAACTCCTTCAGTCAATAGCTTTTAAGATACCACCCGACTCTGGGCATGGTCTCATGTACACATATATAGAAGGACATCCCACATCACCGTTCCTTTCAGATCTGCTAACCTCATGAAGCAACACTCCCCGCAAGGTGTCCCTGTGGTGTGAAGACACTCAGACGGCGTGGTAACTATCCTTTCATCTGCTTAGGTCCTATTTAGCTTGATTTAATGTCTAAAGCAGATCACTCAGTTCCAGGCTTTGACTTCTTCTCATAGCCCGGAAAATTGCATTTAATAAATTGTAGCCCTTTAGTGTCCCTCTGCTGCCCATTTAGTTGCAGTAGCTGCATGAACATGTTCCTTGTTGGATATTTACTATATTCTCCACACTAGCTGCCCCAGATCTTATCTCGGAGTAATAAGCTCACACATTAACGTGTTGTTTCCTGGGAGGTGCAGGTCTGGCTTTGTCCCTTATCCCTTCAGTGCCTTTTCTCTTTTGGGGTGCTCTTTATCTCTTTAATTGTTTTGGTATCTTTCTGTGTGAGAAGCCTAGTGGGGAGTCAAGGAAATCAGGCTCTCTGGTTCAAATCTTAACTGGCCCTTGCTGGCCTTGTGACACGAACCCATTCAATTGCCTCGTGCTGTTTAAGGTGTGTGTGTGTGTGTGTGTGTGTGTGTGTGTGTGTGTGTGTGTGTGTTGGGGCAGGGACTTTCTACCCTGTGCCCTCCAGGTTTGTTGGTCCACAAACTTCCTAGCTCCACAGGACACTTCAGGCTGCAATGCAGAAACACCCAAATGGAAACAATGCGTAGGATAAACATGGTGGAAGGAAACTCAGCTCCTCGTTCTATCGGCGATCCTTTCCAACACTCAGGAGGTTCACCAACACTGGGATTTTTTTTTATTTAGAATTTTCTATAGAAGTTCCATCAGACCCTCTGCCACTCCCAGAGTTGGGCCTGATGACTTAATACGCATCACTAACACTTTGGGGCATCACCCTGAAGCTATCAAACTGCTGTTCTCCCCCACAGACTCATGGGTAAACTGAATCAGAACATTCTAATGCAGTGGTTCTCAACCGCATTGGGTATCAAAGGAACCTATCGCAGTGGTCACCTAAGGCCGTTGGAAAACAGATACTTAGGTTACAATTCATAACAGTAGTGAAATTTAGTTATGAAGTAGCAATGAGAATAATACTATTGTTGAGAGTCAGTGCACCATGAGAAACTTCATTAAAGGGTCACAGCATTAGGAAGCTTGAGAATCAGGGCTCTAAGGGATCAAGGTTCATTTCTACGAACAAGGAACAAAGACAAAATAGTTATTGTTTTACAAAGCACCACCACATCTCAGCCCTCAGAATTGTAGCCTCTCAATGTTGGTGGTAAATGTGCAGAGGGACAGAAAGCGACTCTGGATGGGACCAGGATGTAGGCCACTTCTCCAGATTCTGCCCCAAGGACATTTAGAATGCAGGGTTTAATTAGTGAAGTAGGTCGGTAGTGCTGGGCCCATGAAGGTCATGTTCTTGCTCTGGTTCCTGCCAGTTTTTCTGCTTCCTGGTCACCACAATGTAAGATGTCTCCACTCACAAGCAACTGAAGGCCCTGAGACTTGCTGTGGCACGGAGGACAAAAGCGAACCTTTCCCCTCTTGAGCTGTTTCTGTCACGTTCAGTGGTCACAGTGATGTGACAGCAACAAACAGAAGAAAAAGTGACAGAGAAATGGGGTTGCTGCTTTTCCTAGAGGCCAACCATGAGCTTCTCAGACACGGTTTTCAGTAGGACTGTGGAAGAGATTCGGAGACTCAGGCTAAAGAAGCCCTGGAAAACTGTAAGTAGAGTTTAATGAGTACTTTGGGCTGGAGTCCAAAAGACTGAATTATCAATAGGAGTGACTACAGGGCAAGCTAGGCTCATGCGGGTTCAAAGGGAACAAGGACTCTTCTAGGAACTGGATTAGAGGCCATTTATGTTCCATTCTGGCAAGAGAGTCCATGTTTAATGTACATTGTGAAAATTCGAATTTGAAAAATGAAAATGGAATGGGCTAAATAAATCTGTGGGGGAAATTTTACGGCAGCGTAGCGTTCAGACTGCAGCACGGTTGTTGCTGGGTCTGTTTAACCAGACGCACAGTGAGAAGATGAAGCAGAAGGTTGAGTTTGAGATTATGAAGAAGAGGGCGTCCCGGGCTGGAGAAGAAGAGGGCGCTTTGCGCTGAAAAGAGCTGTGAATGAAGGAGCAGACGCAGAGGCTCAAATGTCAAGGGGTTAACACCGCTAGGAAGATGTTGTGCCCTTTGTCCTAGAGGAATACCAGGGTGTCTCGGGCATTTCAGGAACCGAGGAGACTCTACCCATGCAAGATTCGTAGGGTAAAGGCATTTCGAGCACTTTCCTTCAAAAAGAGGCCATGAAAAGGCCTTGCGTAAACAGGGGAACCTAGGATAAGATTTTTCCAGGTTCAGAGAATCAGTGCAGCCATAGTCTAAGGGCCTGACTATGCTTGAACTGGCAACAGAACACCGCATCACCTGCATGATGCTGTGTTACACACATGCAGAATGCAGGAGTTACAGCGGCTTGCACCTAGGTTTTGAAGGAGAGACAATGAGGCCAGGCAATTGCATTGCTGAGAGCTCTCAGAAAGCAGCCCTTTGTAGAGCATAAGGCTAGGAGTCGGGGAGCCTAGGTTGCCACAGAGATCCTAAACCTGGAAGGTTGAACCTCAAATGTCCTTAAATGCTCATATTTTGAATGGTTGTTCCTTAGCATGGGACACTATTGTGGGATGCTGTGGAACCTTTAAGAAGTGTAGGGTACATAGAGGCAGCTCAGTAGGGGCTTCCCCGTGAATGTTCTAGCTTGCCTGAGGTTTCTGCCACTCTATCTGCTTACTGATTTGCCACAATGTGAGGACCCTGTGCCATATGCTTCCTGCTGCCACAAACCTTATCATATCTACCATCTAAGAATGGACCTAAACCAAGAACCAAAATAGATCCTTTCCCACTTAAGCAGTGGTCACATCAGAAAAGGTAACCAATACGAGCCCAGACTCCTGGAACACTCTTCTTACTTGTTATGGGCCACATGTAGGCAAACTTTGTACTGGCCATGAATTTTAATGCTTCCTTCCTGGGTATACAGGGGCAGTGACTGGAGAGATATCATTGATCCAATTACTCAGCTATGTAGCCATGGTTACCCTGACTCTAAAAGAAAGAAGACAGAATCCAGAGGGCAAGGGTTCTGGGCCTGGCAACCTTGCTTGTAAGTAGGTTCAATCTTCTAACTCTGGTATACAGAAGACTGCTTCAGCAGCAGCATTTCGAGAATTTGCTTTCAAGAGTTTCCCTTTAATGGCTCTTTATTGCCACTGTAACAGTCCCGTTTCTTTCCCATCAGGATTAGCGGTGACCGTCTTTGCAAGCTTCCTCATAAGGAATTTCTTATTTTCATTTCCTCTTGAAGCATGGAGTGTTTCCTGTAGTTGAATTAACTGTAGCAGCGATTCGGCTTGTCTATGTTGGAGGAGGCCGCTTGTTTGTTTCCTGGCTGCCCAGAAACTGAAATAATCACACAGAACTTGTATTAATTACATAACTGCTTGATCCATTAGCTCTAGCTTCTTATTAGCTAACTATTACATACAAATTTAACCCATTTCTATTCATCTATGTATCGTCACTTGGCTGTGGCTTACCTAACCTAAAGTTCTGGCCTCTGTCTCCAGCAGAGTTACATGGCTTCTCCTTGACTCCGCCTTCTTTCTCCCAGCATTCAGCTTAGGTTTCCCCCCAACGCGTGCCTAGCTCTGTTCCCCTATAGCTCTACTATAGGCACAAAGCAATTCCTTTTTTATTTACCAATGGTAATCACAGCATACAGAGGGAACTCCCTCATCATGTCTACCTTTCAGTCCCACAGAAAGGGGGGGCGGTGGGATCTTCACTTTCATTGGATGCAAAGTTTGCTGGGGTGTGGGCTTTCTCAGACCTTCAGGTCTCTCCTGGAGGCTGTACTGCTAGGAATCCCTGCTGTGTGTCCCATGCACAGCAGACCTTTAGCCCCATCTGGCTAGTGCATGTTTTTAGCACACAGCTTTTGAGCAGCTGACCATCTGCTTGGTTTGAGCCCTGCAAACATCTACCTCATCAGCTCGTTCAACTGGCCCGATTTTCTAGCATTTGGAAATTTAAAAGCCGGAGGAGGTCTTTTATTCTCTTCCAGTTTCACCAAACTCCAACTGTATGTCTGCCACAGATGGACCTGTCCCAAATAATGCGTGGCCCACAATTCAAAGCTACTGTCCCCAAAGAGCACCTCTCCTCTACATTTGTTCCCGGTAACACATCCTAAGCCCTTTTTTTTTTTTTCCAATTCTGTCTCCTAAGCTAACTGCAAATGTTCAGACACTCTGGGATCAAAGTAACATCTTTCTCAGGATATACTAGATGCTCCTATGGTCACAAAGGAGGGGTCACTACAGTCCATTGCTGCCCGTGTCTAATCTTGCACAGAAGGTGATAGAAACTGTGGCTGTATCTGTAACAATGTAAGTCATTGCAAACCAGGAATGGGGATAATTATTTGAAAAGAAAGGCTACATGTCAGCAGGAGTAGCTATCCCCGCACAAGCGGCTACTCATCAATAATGGACATGAGCTTCCTGCCAATGCTCTCCTCTCTAGGCCATATGTGATTCGCAGGATTGGCGGTTGGCGGTACACCCATGTCAAGGTTGAGCCCACGGGCAGCGCAGCACCATCCACCACTGCCCTATGCATGCTCAGAGGCAGCTGTCAAAAGCTGGCTCTCTTGCCCTAACAGCAGTGGGGAAATATGAGTATATAAATATATTACTTTTGTGCGTGTTTGTTATATGTATGGTGTGTTTTATGTGATGTGTTTATCAGTGTTTGTAGTCATGTGTTCCTATACGCAAGCAGGTGGAAGCCAGAGGAGGCAAAGTCTTCTTCCATTGCTTTCAGGCTTCTTGTCTGGCAACAGTGGATCTTGTTGAACCAGAAATGGTGTTTCAGCTAGTCTGGGGCAGGTGTGGAGCTCTCAGATCCTACCTGTCTCCACCTCCTGATGTTGGGGTCGCAGGCACCCCCAGCTATGCCCACCTGTGAACTCAGTTCCTGGAGATTAAAGAGCAAAGACTTTTCACCACTGAGCCATGTCCCTAGCTCACTAACATAGATGTGCACCGACATTTGTGGACATGGGCTGATGTGAGAGGACAGTCCTAATGCCACTAAAGTAGCATTCTCTCTGTCCTTGAATGGATGTAAGTGAATTCATCCAGAGGACAGAGAAAAGGAAAAGTGAATCCAATCAGAAAAGAACAGAATTTAGAACTGAGAGAGAAGAGACATAGAGAATGCCTCTGAACTCATAGTTATAATCTTTGCTTTGAGACCAGCAGAAAAGATGCAGGAAGGTTAGACCTCAGGACAGAAAGCTACGTTTTCAAACTGAAAAGTCCCCTCACAGATTCATGTTTTGAGTGCTTGATCCCCAGAGGGATGAAATCTCAGGATGTGGTGGATCCTGCAGAGGCAAGGCCTACCTGGCAGAGGTAGACACCCGAATAGGCTTTGAAGATGAGGGCCGATTACCCAGTGAAATGTCTTCACCGTGTACCTCTGTTCCCAGGAATGAGCCAGGCCCCTCGACTCGGCTCTTCCCACGTTGATGCCACTTGTGCGCATGTAGGTCAAGAGACACGACCCCTCCCTTGTGCTGCATCTGCCAGACATTTTTCACAGCACAAGCTAGTAATGCACAATCTGCCCAGAAAACAAAAGAGAAATCTTAATTTCCGTCAGCCTGAAGCCGGTCTAGAACCAGCTCGCATCCCCAAAGACACTGTGTTCATTGAGCCAATGCAGTAATGAAGAAAACAATCATGAAGAAACAAGTATTGGGTTCAACTCTTAAGCTGGTTGAAATAAAACCTCAGTTTCCACTTTTAATTTTTTGAAGATTTGCTATTTTATTTGTGTGTTTATATGACTGTGTATGTCCATGTGTCTGCGTGTGTATGAGAATGTATGTTCACATGAATATGTAAGTGCTCAGAGAGACCAGCAGAGATTCTGAATCCAGCTATAAGCTTTGTGAGCTGTCTATGAGGCCCTCTCACTTAACTACTGACCCAGCTCTGCAAGCCCCCTCCATTTTAACTAAATTATTGTTTCTCATAAGTTTTAAAGAATAAGCTAGATAACCATTTGTATAAAATTTTGTGAATTTTTTTATGCATAAAGCAACCAAAATTAACTTTTGTTATCTCTAATTATTATACCATTCATGTTTTTAAAAGTCCGTGAAATGCAATTCAATCTGTGTATGGGGGCTTTGGACTTTTCTACCTGGAACATAGTCAATCACATTCTCTAGTTGGGCAGTGGTTTATGCATGACAAGGTCAAGGGTGAGAATCAGTGCATCCAATGTTCTGATGAGTGTCGCCAGATCAACGAATATGGAGTGGATGCTCAGTTCACTGTTGGCAGGAACACAGATTCCTAAAGAGTGTACTCACCCACCTCTAAAAGGAGGTACACACACACACACACACACACACACACACACACACACACACACACAGGTATATATATACATATATGTGTGTGTATGTATGTATGTATATATATATATATATATATATATACACACACACACAAACAGGAATTCTAATTGTTCTTAATAATAAAAAAAAAAACAGAGTTAGCTATCAGGGGAAAAAGCTGAAGGATCAGAGAAGAGAGTGGCCAGTCGCCAGTCACTAGAGTTCTTACCTCCTACCAGTGCTCAGGGCAATCCTGTCCTCAGGCTGCCTCCTCAGACTGCCTAGACTGCTGCCTCAAACTGACTGCTCAGATTGCACTGAGTTCCTGTCTCCTCCTACCTTATTTTCCTCTCTCCACCCAGCCATATCACTCCTGTCTCCATCTCCCTAGTGATGGGATTAAAGCCGTGGGATCTCAAGTGCTGGGATCACCTTTGTGTGAACTCTGTTTCCCTTTTAGACTGATCAATTTCACGTAGCCCAGAGTGGCCTTGAATTAACAGAGATCCATCTGCCTCTGCCTCCTGAGCTCTGGGATTAAGGTAGTGAGCTACCACTCCCTGGCCTCTGGTGACTTCACTCTGCACTCTGATATTCAGGCAAACTTGATTTGTTAAAACACAAACAAAATATCACCGTGTGTGTGTGTGTGTGTGTGTGTGTGTGTGTGTAGTCACGTATATGTATATATGTATGTATGTAATGTATACATATGTATGTATACATGTATGTACAGGATGCCACCCTCCAATAAATGCTTCTGAAGCTGATGGACTCCTTCAGGAAGAACCCTAGGGCTTAGTTTCAATTCGATCATGTTACCAAATAGAATCAGCTTGCCCTTAGCCACCAGCAGAGCTGGATACATGTGGGACAGCACAGAACGGCCTATGACTGGTATTGACCACCCTGGTGCTTCCAGCACAAGCCCTTTAGATGTGTGACAGCTAAATGATATTCTTACAGAAGAATGATGTGAACAATTGCCTGCCCCTGGAGGTTTTCTCGAAACCACTAGCATCTAGATCAGTTGTTTGTCGTGTCTCTTGACCTACATGCGCACAAGTGGCATCAACGTGGGAAGAGTCCTTTAAGAGGTTACTAGCGAAGCTGTAGCAATGATAGGAACCGTGTCAGCAAGACCCTCGTGGTGGATCTGCAGCTGGAGTGAATCGCCTCATTGATCCGCTCGGAGGACCAGCAGGGACAGAAGCCCAAGGGTGCCGCTTCTACATCAGGCTCCATCGATGAAGGTGTGGCTGCCTGCTTGGCTTCTCTCGTTCAATGATGTCCCTGTAAACTCTTCTCTAAGCCCCAAAGTGGTGATTTCTGGGCCTGACCGCTGAGAAATTTGTTTCTTGCCTCCCTTCAAGAAAATCCATTACAGAGTCAGGCAGGCTGCAGAAGAGCAGACCCGACTGCCAGGGTTCCCACTGCTGGTGGCAATGAAGATGTTCTCCTGGCATGTGCCAAACCCACTCCTCCTCACAGACCCAGCCTGGAGGAAGCCAGCGTCTCCACAGATTCCTGGCTCCTGTCCATCAACCTCAGGAGGAACCCAGCTACTGGGGAGAACAGCTCATGACTCAAAATCAGGTCCTGTTGCTAACACAGCAAGACCTCCATCCAAAGACAAAGCGTAATCAGAGAATATTAGAATTTGTTCTCCTCAGTAGAGACAAGATTTTCATATGATTCCAGACCCAGCAACCTTGAAATGGGGTCAATACTATGACCTAAGGAACACATACACCCCGATCTGCAAGTAGCAGCTTGTGCTATATACTTAGGCCTCCTAGCATGTACACACATGCACTCACACACCCATTCATATGTACGTGCATTTATATATGATTATACATGTGCAATACACTCATGAACTGCACAGGTGCTCACACAGACACATATACACTCATGCACACGTGCTTGCATATACATTCTCACACACATCCATACATATACAACGTACTCAGGCCTGCATGGATTCATGCCTTTATTCATGAGTACATACAAATCAGTTTTGAAGTTGTAACAATTATACCAATACATACATAGACATAGACTTGAGCAATGTCAGTTATTAATTCTGAAACCTGAACAAGTCCCTCATGAGACCAACATTTTCCAACATGCCATGTTCCTTACACAATAACAAACCCAGGGGACCGTGAAAAGAACCCGTCTCTTTCCTCATTTGTTTTTGAACTTAAATGAAGCAGAAGAAAGACAGGGACTTAGGCACTTCAGGTTGTAGCAGATGGTGATCGACACTGAGATGCACCAATGGCAAGGAAGCAGAGAAAAAAGGACTACAGAGTCCCGCAGGGGACACATCCTGCACCATCTTCTCCCATGACTCAGGAATCAATGCGGAAAAGGGAAACAAAAAGGCGTAAGACTCCAAGGTGGTGGAGGACTACAAGGAAACAGTGCCTTCCAGGCCCTGCAGGGCAGCTGTATATACAAACTCAAGGCCGTTGCAGCAGTACGCACAAGACCGGAATAAAGACAAGCCAGGCCAAATCCCAGCACAGACAGCAGATGTTTACAAATCCCATAGCTAGCTGTAGAGCAACTGGCAATTGCAAACTACTGGGAAAGACAGTTTTCTCTGAGAGGGTAAGCTCACCACACTCCAGTGGAAGGTCACAGGTCCATGATTGTATGGGCAGTATGGATTCATCCTGATGCAAAAAAAAGAAGAAGGAGGAGGAAGAGGAGAAGGAGGAGGAGGAGGAGGAGGAGGAGGAGGAGGAAAGAAAAAGAAAAGAAATCAAGTTAGGTGGGTAGCAAAGACAGAGGACAGATCTGGGAAAAGTTGGTTGATGGAAGCGGGTACTGGGAATATAATCAACACGTTGTGCAAAACCCTCAAGGAATTAATTTACAAAAACCTAGAATGGCCCCTAAACAAAAAAGATGAGTGCTCATCTTGAGCAACTGAGATTTCTTCACTAAAATGAAAAGTATTTTACCAAACACAAAGAAACAAATGAATAATAAATAAAAAAAAGTACTGGAACATACATAAAGTGGTAAAAACACTCTATCAAAATAGAATCTCAGACCGGTGAGTTTCTCCTGAAAACACTCTATTTGTAGAGCTGAACTGAAGGGCACTGTCCCCTAAGCAAAAGATGGCCTTGGGTATCCCTCTGAGTGAACACACATCCCTGGATTCTGATGTCATTAAAACAACGTGGATACTTGCATGACCTGCCCCATCCCTGCTGCTAGTGAGGAAACTGGAGCGGGAGCCAATGAAAGGAAACCCATAAATCACAACTTCATCAGTCCCTGTGAAATTCCTTGAGTGTCTCTTTGTGACACTCAATAGAATTCACCACAAGGCTAGCTGCTGTTTCCCATACTTGGAGCTGGATACTGTATATTACCATAAGCAAGATCTTAATATATAAACGACATCCTCGGGCCTTGGCCCACTGGCAACAAGCATTAGAAGATGTGAGGTTGCTATTCAGTTTGGGGTTTGCTTGACTAGATGGATGAACCACCATGGGAAGGTGTAGTATTAGCTCTTTGAACTCTTTAGGGTGCCTGCCACCCAGCTCCCAAATGAATCACACACAGAATCTTATTCTTAGAAATGTCCAGCCTTAGCTTGGCTTGTTTCTTGCCAGCTTTCCTCAACTTATTTTATCTCCTCTGCCGTTTACCTCTTGGCTTTCCCGTTTCTTACTTCTTTAATCTTACTCCATGGATTACTGTGTATCTGGGTGGCTGGCTCCCAATGTCCTCTTCCTTCTTGGCTACTTCTCCAAACCCTCCTCCCAATTTTCTCCTTCTATTTATTCTCTCTGCCTGTCAGCCCCGCCTATCCTTTCTCCTGCCTCACTGTTGGACATTCGGATCTTTTATTAGACCATCAGGTGTTCGAGACAGGCAAAGCATCACAGCTTCACGGAGTTAAACAAAAGGCAGCATAAACAAAAGTCACACACCTTAGCATGATATTTGCAACAGGATGGTGCATACTGTGGCATGGTTGCTTCCAGGGAAGGGCAGATCCAATCACTGCTTCTTCCTCACAGGTAAGATCCCTGGAGCTTACGAACTTCAATGTCTTCCCAGGAAGCCCATTGGATGGCTCACCTGCTGTGCCGATATATGACTCTGAAGCTTTTCCCCTATGTGCACCACTGCTTTGGACAGCTCTGTTCCCCATAGTAACCATGCCATTGGCCAGGTCTACAACTGCGACTTTCATGTTGAGTGCTGTCCCCAGGAAGAACCGGGTGGCCCCTCACATTGCCATGGAAACTTACGAGAAGTGTTTCTTCATTTTTTCCAGGGTATCAAAAAGGTAGAAGAGAAAAAGGACATGGGATGAAGTGGGGCTGGTAGGTCAAGGTCACGTAAGGGAGCATTTCTGTGCCACAAGGGCTTAGGGTGACTGTTGTGGGTGATTATTGTATGCACCCCAAATTCCTACATCAAAGCCCTCACTTTCATTGTGACAGTACCTGAAAATGGGACCCTTGAGTGTTATTTGAATGAGGCCTTGAGGTTAGATGGATTAAGAGTTCTTATAGGGTGGGGAAACTGGGAGACAGCTCACATTGTCAAGCACTTGGGGTTCAAGCAGAAGGATGCAAGTCCCCAGGGTTTGTGTACAAGAGCAGTGTGGTGACCTGTGCTCGTGACACCAGGCTGGTAGGTTCTAGATGGCTCTCTAGGGTTCACCGACTAGTCAACCTACCCACACTGGGGAATTCTAGGTAAAACGGAGAGAATTGACCTCAAAACCTAAGGTGGACTATGTCTTGAGGTATGGCACCTTAAGTTGATCTCCAGCCTTTGCACACATGCAGAATAGGGACATATGCCCCTGAAGCAAGCACACACGCACACACACATATACACATAGACAACAAGAAGTTAAATACAGTAAGAACAGGGCTAGGTCAGTGGTGGTTCTTCTTCTACTTTGCTCAGACAGGCTAAGAAGGCAATCTTCTGCAAGCCTGGAGGATAGCCTTTATCAGAAACTGAATGCTGGATCCTCAACTTGTATATATTTCTGATTTTCAAAGGGTAGCCATACTTTGGAGCATCTATTTATTTATGTGACTTTAGTTTTCAATGAATGCTTCTTGTAAGGAGACGTGGAGTGATTACTTCCGGTTTGGCAATAGACAGTGTCTGTCTGTCTTGGGGTCTGCTGACTCCATATGACATTGGAGACATTCTTATAAAGAAATATGATTTCTCAAAGATTTGCTTTTGATTTTCAGATTAATATCTAAATTTGATTTTTACAGGAAATTTTTGAGGAAAAATTTTTAGTCAAATTTTGAGGAAATTTTTAGTCATTTTAAAAGAAATGTAATTGATTGGGTGCGTGTGTAAACAACCTTTTGTCACACTCTGTTATGGCAGCCTTATGCAGAAAAGACTAAAAAAATGACTTTGTTGCTTGAAAAATAAGGCCTACACACATCACTGCGGTATCTCATAAAACAAACATTTCAAGGGACATGAGAAACAGTGCTAGCCCAAGGGTGTGGTTGCCTTCCTTTGTGACTTCCCATCTGAAAATAGGTATTGGTGGTAAACCATCTTGGCAAGCTTCTCACCTCACGTGGAGAGGGCCCCTTACTCTACCCCAACCCAGCCCAGCCAGTCCAGGCAGGCAAGTACCTTCTGTTCTCAGGAACATCACAGCAGGCAGCCTTACCCTGTGTCTAGGAACTGGTCTCATTTAGCCTTACAGAATACAGGCAGGGAAAAAGGCAGTATAGAACACTTTTCTCTCATTATGTGAGGCCTACGTCTCCCACATTCCATAATAACTTTGAACCTCAGAGACTGGCCAGGCCACACAGCTGGTGTGCCATTGTGAGGATACATGTGAACCCAAATCATAGGTTTCCAGGCCTATGTTTTTCCCACCACACGAAGTCTTTCCAGTGCTCAGCACATTTATCAAACTTCATATCACCAACTGGAAGCCATCCATTCCAGCTGATACAAACTAGAGGCCTGGTCTACAGGCTTTTCCTTCTGGTGACTCTCCCTCTCCCTGAACCCTGACACGAAGAACCCTGAGTGTGAAGGGCTCCTGAAGAAGTAGGGAAGGGTCATCTGGGGGTCATGCAAAGCCTCACCAGAGCGAGGGTCTGGCAGAGACAGGAGAGGCAGGAAGGGATAGTGGGTAGACAGACGAAATGGGGGAGCCAGCAGCTCTGTCAACAGAGCGGAGCAGAGGGTGATGGGGCCTGGGGCCGATGGAGCCCTGGGAAGCAAGCAGGCCTGCCCATAGAGCCACCAAGTCTAGACTCCAGATGTGCATGCAGCCAAGCCAGTTCCAGTGGTAAATATTCCTAGCAGATGACAAGGGACTTAGCTATACATTGGTCACAAAGAACAGAAAATAGGATTATAGTTAAGGCTCAGCATTGCTGTTGTTCCCCAGGGAAGAACCCATGCTCATTCCTGTGAACACACACATACACATACACACACAAACACACACACTCACACACACACACGTGTGTGTGTGAATGTATATATGTGTGTATCTATATGTATATGTGCACATAAATGTATTTATATGTGTGTGTTATGCATATATGTGTATATGAGTGTATGCACATGTATATGCATGTGTGTGTATTATACATGTGTGTATGAATGTATGTATGTGTATGTTTGTGTGAATACACACACAGGGTACTTCTCCTAGTTAGTATTACGAGAGTAAATTGTACATGTCCTTACATTTTCTTGCTATGCTTTACATAGTTCCAAGATAAATTGTTTTAACTAAGTTAATAAGAAACTTGAAATGACCAGATATTGGGTGCGTGGAGAGAAGGCAAGCCATTTTCCTTCTGTTTTTCAGCCTCTGCAGAGACTGGGAGTTGAGAACCAGGCAGACCCCGAGTGTTGTCTGTTAGGGTAACAATGCACCCGGGAAAAGGAGCCTAGGAAGGAGAGGCTGGTTTGAGCTTAGGATTTGGTTTCAGTCTCGCTTCAGGAGCTCCCCTGGCTGTTTCGGGAGAAGCACCATGACCAGCAGTGTGGGCGGAGCCAAACTGCTTACCTTCCAGGAAGAAAGGAGACAGGAAGGGAGCAGGGAAAGAAAAGATAAAGAAAGGGGAGGAGAGAGGGTGGGGAGGTGCTATGTGATTCTTCCTGGGAGACACGAAAAGAAAAAAAAAAAAGCTAGTCACTGAAATAGGCCACCACCAACAAAGCTAAGCAGCGATTCCATCTGAGTCCAACTTTGGTGTGGGAGGTCCTGTCTATGTGTTGCTCTTATTGGTTAACAAATAAATTGCCTTGGCCTGTTGATAGGGCAGAACTTAAGTAGGCGGGGAAAACTGGACTGAATGCTGGGAGAAGGACGGTGGGGAGAGAAGCCATGGATCCTCCACATGAGACAGATGCCGGGAACTTTACCTGGTAAACCACTGCCATGTGGCGATACACAGATTAATAGAAATGGGTTAAATTAAGATGTAAGAGTTATCCAATAAGAAGCTAGAGCTAATGGATCAAGCAGTGTTTTAAATAATACAGTTTCTGTGTGACTATTTTGAGTCTAAGCTAGTCGGGCGGCCGGGAAGAACAAGCCTCCTCCAACACAACTTGGCAAACCAGTCCATTTATGAGGGTGACTTAAAGGAGTGTGGGTATGAGCAGGAATATCTCAGATGCATCACTGAAATGCCCCACCAGCTCGGGGGACAACCCACAAAAGTCACGTCATTGGACCTCACTGCATGACTTGCAGGTGGCTGGATGGGAGGGAGGGACCTTGTAGGTCTGATAAGGGTCAGATACTTCCTAAAGGTTGTGGGCTGGTCACTTCCTGAGGCTTAAGGAGCATCTTTATGGATGCAAATATTTGTCTTCAGAGGATATTGCTAGGCAACAAAAGGGGGGAAAAAGAGAGGAAGGGAGGGAGAAAGGGCGAGGTTGTGAACAAGATACAGCCACCTTCGTCACATCCCCAAAGACTGACTTCCTGCTACCTGGTCCCACCTCTAAGCTTCTGCCACTCACTAGTAGTTTGTCATTTTATCAATGCATCATGGATTAGCCTAGCCATGAGGTCAGCACCTTCATGATCCAATCACTTCCCCCAAACTCTCCTCTGAGTATTTACCAGGGACTAAGTCTTCAACATGCAAGTCTTTAGACGTACGTTTCAAATCCAAACTACAACGGTTTTGTTGTTGATGCTGATTATATGTACCAATGTGAGCTTGGTGTGAATGTCCATGTAAGTACATGTGAAGCCAAAAGAATGCTGAGTTGTCTTTTTCTCATTCTCTGTGTTAGTTTTCGAGACAGGCTCTCCCTGAACCTGAAACCTGCGGTTTCCATCAGGCTGGCCAACCAATGAACTCCTAGAATCTGCCCATCTGTCTCTCGAGCCATAGTTACAAGGACAGTCATGCTCAGCTTTCACAGAGGTGCTAAGAATTTGAACATAGGCCTTCTTTCTTTAACAAGTGTACTTACCAGCTGAGCAATCTCATCTGACAGCAAGGTTTCGGGTTTTTTTTTTGTTGTTAAAAAGTGGTTTTTTAGAATGCAAGACCATGAATTATCCATTTGTTTCAAGAGTTTTGCAGTTTTTAGGAAATCAGCATAGACCTGAATAACAGAAACCTAAAGATAGGTTTGTCCTCCTGCTTCCCCAACCCAAATGTTTATCACTGTCTCCCACGCCAGCCCTCCTGAGAGTCATCAGCTGGATCACCTTGGTTACAGCTAGTCTCAATGATGTCATAGGCTGATTTCAAATGCTGGGGCTCTTTCCTGTCTCCCTCATGTAAGTGAAGGGAAAGAACACAGGGTTTCAATAATTCCAGAGTTGTAATAGCTTCTTGCTTAAGATATATTGGCACCTGGTAGGAGGAAAGCTCTGACTTCCTTGTGAGATTTCAGCCTTCCATATGTCAGAGACAGCAGCTGAAAGAAGAGAACGCCGGGGCGTTTATGAACTCCCTCTCCCGTAGCCAGGCTCCCAGGAGGCTCCTCGGCGATATTACAGCCCTTTTCACCATGTTCTTGCTTGATTTCTTAAGAGGACAAGATTTTATCGGGGGGAACAACAGACCCAGAGCTGCAGTCTCGATCAGTACATGTTGGTTTAGAAGGGCAGAATGGCCACAAAGGGCAACCGTTACTTAACAACCATGAGAGTCGGTTCGCAGACCCTTGGCTTATTGTAGCCCTGGCAACTCTCGCATCATCCATAACAGGTCAGAGAGTTGCAGAATAAACCATTTCTATAGAGGTGAAGTCATGGTCTGTGGTTGGGAAAGGATTTGATCCCCATCCTGAGGGCTTCCAAGTAGGAATTAAATCAGTCCTAGAAAAAGAATCTTGGGGTGAACTGATCATGTAGCCGTGACTACACAGTCATTGGCATCTGGCTGAAAGAAACGGCATTCTGTCCTGTTTCTTAAATTTACCCAATCTCATGTAATTTGATGAGTCTGCAATTAAATATAAAGCCTTGGTTTTCATTCACTTTCAGATTAAACTCAAAATATACCTCCCAGACTCCCCTGAAGAAAATACTCACAGTGCAGGCTGGGGAGAGTGTTCAGCCTATAAAGTGCCATTTCCAAAGTCCAAGGACTGAGTTCAGATGCTGGCACACTCATGTGAAAACCACACATGGTGTCTGTATCTGTCACCTTCATGTGGGGAGGGGGGCAAAACCAAAACAGGCAGGGCTGTGGAGGGCTGTGGAGGGCTGTGAAGCTGTAACACCAGCTCGTTTAGCCCGTTGGCTGTGGAGGTGGGTCAGTAGTTAGAAAGTCCTGCAGCATAAGCCCCAGAGTCCACGTCAGAGCCAGGGTCTGCACGAGTGTCTAAGTCCCAGAAGCTCTGAGGCCAGCTCACCAATACACATGGTGCAGAGACTTTAAACAAGGCAGGAAGGTGAGGAACAGTATCTGAAGACTGTCCTCCCCTCTCCACACATCCTCTAGCATGTGCATACCTGCACCCCTCCACATACACAATTTTCTCTCACCTCCACTCCTACTTTCTACCATGTGCACATTTGTACAACACACACACACACACACACACACACACACGTAATGTCCTCTCATCTCCACACACGTGCTATGGTATGTGTATATTTGTACACCCCCCCACACACATGTAAATGTCCTCTCATCTCCACACAGATGTTCTGGCATGTGTACATCTGCATACACATGTAAAAATAAGGTGAAGATATGATAAAGCATCTAGTGAAGACCATGGGCCTTCACATGTACGCACACACAATGAACAAACGTCCAATCACACACTATGTATCATATATGGAAGACTGTATCTGCCATCATATGCACTCCGAGAGCTGCCACAAAGATTAAGTGACTCCACACCCAGTCCTCCAGCATCTCTCCCTGAGACATCACAGTGTCCATGAAGCAAGCCATCACCATCCCTTAAATATGCTTCTGGGGACAATGGATATAGTATTTGAAACCTAGATTTCTCCCAGAATACCTACAACATATGGTCTCCAAAATTAGAGATGAAACATCCAATAAGCAATATGTTTCTGGAAAAGAAAAAAAAAAGTCCCTTAGAAACAGGAAACTAAAGAGAAGTTGTTTTGTTTTGTTTTTTTAACACACAAATCAAATTCAGTCCTGGAAGTTACCCTCTGAAGGGCAGCTCGGGATTTCTTCAATAGAGGAGAGAAAGACGCTGTTTGGATCTCACGGTTTCTCCACTGCTGTGGATATTATTCCCTCTGACAGTTGCCAGCATTCCCATTCACAATGACCCCCACGTTCCCACTGCTATCGCAAACGCCCATTCTTGCTGATGAGGGCTTTCTTTCCCATCTCGTTTCTTTGGAGTCTGCCCCCAGTCCGCTGCCACCCCCTTGACAGTGAAGGAACTTCCCACAGAGACAATGAGATCACTTCCTGCTGACTCAGCACGTCTCTGGCTGAGTCAGGACTCACTGGGCCCCCGGGAAGGCTGTAATTAGAAGTGATTGTTGGAGTTAATACAAAGCCTCAGAAATGTCATAGAAGACCCCAGGAATTGGGGAGACCAATTACTGCACTGCATCATCCCCATACACCCCATGGCCCCAGTGAATGCTCTCCCTGTTGGGTTTCTTCTTCCCATCAGCCCTACTTGCTGGTCACCAGCCATGATGGCCAGGCCCCTTGGAAGAGAGCTCACACAGGCCAAGGCTCCATCTCTGAGTTTCAGAAGTTGTTTGGGTTTATAAAGAAGAAATGACAAGAAAGAAAGAGAGAGAGAGAGAGAGAGAGAGAGAGAGAGAGAGCGAAAAGAAAGAAAAGAGCAAGCAGCTCCACCCTTAGCTGCCAGTGGCTTTGTCTTTTCTCTAATGCTATTGCAAAAAAAAAAAAAAAGGGGCGATGGTCATTTATAAAGATAAAGGTTGACTTGGCTTGTAGCGTTGGAATGTACAAGAGTTCAAGTCCCTGGCCTCGGGGCACTGTCTGCTGAGGACTTCTTGGATGCCTTATCACAGGGAAGTGGCACCTCAGCTTGGCCCAAGGCAAACATGGAGGACGAGAATCTCTTTTTAGTTTTGCATGGATCAGCATCATTCAATTTGATAGGCAAGCATGGCAAACATTACTACTTCACTCTTACCCCCTTTGCCCCCCCCATCCCGTCAGGCCTTATGACAATATCAAAAGTTAAGGGAAATGAGCAAAGGCCTTCAGAAATCCTGGCCTACCAAAATGAACACAAATGGTAATGATGAATTAATACCCAGATCTCATATTCTTATAACACATATACACCCCAGGCCCACAGAACTCTCAATGGCCCTCTCAAAACCCAGCCCATTCAAAGATGAGACCTAGGTTTGTTTGCTTAAGCCTGGAATACCAGGAGGAAGGCTGAGGCAGGAGGATGGCAAGTTAGAGGTCAGCCTGGGTTATAAAGTGTATCAAAAATAAGAGAATGAGAAAAATAAAAGCGTAGAAGTCATGCTCATAGCTAAGAACATGAAGGAACCTTTCTACAAAACCTAAGTTGAGTCTGCAAAATCATGAAATTATAGAAGAAACTGATGCATATATATCATACAGGCCCGGGCGTGAAGAATGCTTAGCACTGTCCCCAGAATTTTCCACCCATGTGTAAGGACAGTATTTGAGTAAAATATGTTGTTCGTGAGTCTGACTGCACAAACACACACACACACACAAATCACTTTTTTCTTTTGCCCATGCTTTCATGGCTTGGATGCCAATAGACTGAATCCCACTGTGAGCATCTGGGACTCTTGGAGTGACTGGGACTTTGGTTGGGAGTCCTGTAGGTCGGAATTTAAACCTAGGCCCTATCTATTTGCTAAAGATCTATACTCGTGACTTTTCCTGTTGCTGGGACCAAAGGCCCAACAAGAAGCCACTTAAAGGAGGAAGGTCTTTGTCTTTTAGTTTTAGGAGGAGCTTACTTTGTCTTCTAGTTTTAGGAGGAGCTTACTTTGTCTTCTAGTTTTAGGAGGAGCTGCAAATGGATCCATGATGGCAGGAGGGTTTCGATGGGACTCCCTGTCTCCTCCCCTGTTGGACCAGGAGGCAGAGAGTGGACAAGAAGTGGGGCTGCTATAAAACCCTGTATTGCCTGTATTTCTGCTGCTGTGATGAAACCCCATGACCAATGCCTTTCTTATAGAAGACAAGATTTATGTGGGGCTTACAGTTCCGGAGGGTTAGTCCAGGATGACGGAGGTGGGGAGGCGGCAGGCAGCAGACCCAGCATCTGGAGCCAGAAGCTGAGAGCTGGGGGCTGCTCACACCTCACACCACATACAGGAAGCAGAGAGAGCCAACTAGACATGACACTCATCTCTAGACTCTCAAAGCCCAAAGTGACGTCACTCCTCCAGCAACCCCACAGCTCCTAAGTCTTCCCAGACGGGACCACCTGGGCACCAAGTATTCAATGCCAGGGACGAAGAGGGGGTGTTTATCATTCAAACCCCCACAAACCCCAAGACTCACTCCCATCCTACCCTGCAGAGCCACACTTCCTTCTCCAAGGCTTCACCTCCTAAGTCCACAAGTATCCAAAATGGCACTTGCAGCTGAGGACCAAGTGTTCAGACACACGAGCCTCTAACAAGACATTTCAAATTCAAACCACAGAAAGGTGCATGGTCAAGCTATCTGCTTCCCCTAAGCTTCACTCTTTTGGACAGAGCTGGCAGGCCTGTCTCAAGCATGAGGTCATGTATTAAATCAGATATATGTACTCCTCTGGTCATAGAACAGCTATTATTATTAGTGGAAGCGCTAATATTATATAAAATCCTGGACTCTATGGGCTTCCTGACTGTTGATGGAGGGTGAGCTGAACCGTGCCACGTTTTGCACTAGGTGTTCCTTGAGATTGGCCCGGAAGCGGTTGCAACTGAGGAGAAATGACAGGCTCCCGGTGGTGGTGGGAAGTTTCCAGGTCTCTGGAAGGTGCCTCAGAGAGCAGAAACACAGCGGCCACCCCCAATCAATTCTCTGCAGTCCAAGTCATATTTCTTCCTAAGGGCTGTGCATGTATGGTCTCTTAGCTGTTCCTTTGCTCAAGTGGCACCCTGGGAACTCCTTGGCATGCCCTGGGGCTAGTGATGTGTGAAAGCTGACGACAGATGTGGCAGAAATTGAACTTGGGTCATTTTCAGTTAGGTCTTTAAAGAACCTACTGAAAGTATCAACATGAAACCACACAGACCGGATGCAGGTTCTACCAAAGCCGCGCACGCACTGGGGGAACTCTCAGAAGAGCTGCCCAGCACAGTGCGCATGCCCTGCCCAGCGTTGCGGCTTAGCACTCCCACGCAGTCAAAGGCAGCCAGTCACTGGCCAACTGGAGCAGTGCCCAGGCCGCCTGTTACTAATGATAATTTGCAATGGAAAAACTTTAAAATGTTTCAGCATTTTCTCTTTCTCTGTATTTAATTTCTAAATCATTCTTAAGGGAAGGGTTTGGAGGGAGGATGGCAGCAGACACGGAGCTTTTCTTTTGTAAGAAGGAAGAGTAAATGAACCCATACCTAATACCCAGTGATAGTGTTTCTGGGGCAATGGAACCACTTTGCACATTGAGTCTGGAAAAGAGAATGCTAAAAGGACCAGGAAGCCCACAGGAAAAAAAAAAATCGGTGTTTAAAGAAATGAGACATTCTAGAAACACAATCGAGTACAGTTAGGAAGAGAGAAGACACTATAAGGTGGCGCGTGTACCCCACACCTGAGTGTCGACACAGTTCAGCACCTGAACTGCCTCACTGCCACACAGCACTTCACTTGTTTAAAAAAATCCGTTGAGGATTTTATACATGTGAAGAGTGAAGTAGTATCATATCTTATCTGCTCCCAATGCTCCACCTCCAACTCCTCCGAAACCACAGCACACCCCTCTCCCAACTTCATCTTTAGCCTTTTTATCTGTAGCCCACTGAGTCCAGTTAGTGCTGCACATATGTGGGGCATGGGGACCTACCAGTGGTCACTCCCTTATGACCAGTCAAGTCAAAGGTCAGCACTGTGAGAGGGCCTCTTTGTGATTGAACTGTTTTAAGAATGGGGAGTGAGCGTGAGTGTGTGCATGCACGTGTGTGTGTGTGTGTGTGTGTACATGTGTGTGCACGCAAATGTGAGTGTGTGTGCGTGCATACGTGTGTGAGTGTGCGTGTGTGTTCATGAATGTGTGTGTGCATGCACGCACACATGTGTATGTGAGGTGTGTGCGCGTGTGCATGTGTGTGAGTGTGTGCATGTGTGAATGTGTATGTGTGTGCGCGCGTGTGTGTACATATGTACATTGAAGCTAGAAGGGGGTTAAGAGAAGGTGAAATATCTTAAAGGAGATAGGAACAGGAATGAATTAAGTTTAAGTTAATAGATCAGAGGAAGAAATTAATTGGGAGAAGGAAGGGAATCAGATAGAAGGGGGACAGGTACACGGGGGGGGGGGGAGGACTGGGGAAGGCGAACTTGTAAGAACTTAACGTAATGACACATATGTATGAGAATGTAGTAATGGAACTCACAACTTTACATGCACATATAAAACCAAAAAGAAAAGGAAGGGAAGGGAAATGAAAGAAGAAAAGAAAGGGGAGTCAAAGCTAGAGCAGCTAGAGGCGAGCTGAGCTGTCATCAGGAGCAGGGCTTTAAACCTGAATACTTACGAAACTATTCAGTTCAAGATTTCCCCGCCAACTCCACTGCCTCTACCTCAAGTCTGTCTTCAAGAGCTCTGCCACCGGAGAGTGTGCTCTGCAGAGCAAAGGCCAGCGTGGCTGCGCCGGGGACAGCTGGGCACCAGTTTCCAGTCGTTGCCCTCTCTCCAGTTCACCTTGCTAGCAGGGTCCTCACTCTCAGCCCGTTACCCAGGGACTCTCAGAGGAAGATGTGGATCTGGGCTCTGTGGGACGCAGGAGGGTCCTTGATGGATGGACCTAAGGTCAGGGATGTGGCAGGAGTATCACCCTTCCATCCATGACTGGCCACCCAGGAATGGCCTGAAGAGCTGCTTCCTAGGATAGGGGTTTTAGGGACATGGGACATCAACAGACTTCCCAAATTTCTACATAAAATGCCAGCTTTGCATTTTCAGCACACATTTGTTGCAAAACTGTCTTTGGCCCATGAACGACAATTCTTCAGTGATTAGGAAGCATTCCAGCTGAGTTCCACTCAGTAGAAATCAAAGTCATCCTTATTGTTCCCTTCAGGCATGGGTTAGATCATTGTCCCTAGAATCTTCCACCCATATGGCAGGACAGTACTCTGGGTAAAATGGGTTGCTTGTGAGTCTGACTACATGCACGTGCACATGCACGTGCACATGTGCGAGCGCATGTGCGCGCGCACACACACCCACACACACCACTCTTTTGTTAACACTGGCCATTAGCCATTGATCATCTGGAGTCCCAGCCTCTTTCGTGGCTGAAGCCAGAAGTACCTGAACTGAACGGCTCTTAGAGAACATTCTATGGCCTTTGGGAAGCAGTGTTGGCTCTTCTTGCTCATTGGAGAAATACTTGCCTAGTGAAAAGGGGACACCAATGTCATGTGGTACCCGCCCCCCCGACTTCTACCTTTCAGGGAAGAACTTCACAGAGAAGAGACTTTCCGAGGCAAGGCAGGGGGAGGCAGGGAGGCAGGGGGAGGCGGGGAGGCAGGGTGGCTTTTGTATCTGAACACAGGCTCAAAGGCCCTCTATTTAAATCTCTGTAAGGAGCAGACGTTTGTCCCTTTATCCTTAAAGGACCAGCTGTTTTGTAGTGGTCCACCTTAGAGAATCATTTTACAACTGAGTTATTGAATTATAATCATTCGAAAAAGCAGATTTGCCTGACTTCTCCAGCGCTCTTCTTGTGCCCTTACGCCTGGCCTCAGTTGTGGGACACTCTGAGCTCAGAGGAATAGGTTCCTGCTATCCTTCTGGTGCTCACTGGTGGTGGCACCAGCTCTCCGAGGAGCCCTCTAGCCAGACGGAAAGGGACTCGCACTGGGAGTGTCTGCGCGCACATGGAGAAAGTCTTGTAAGTGCGGCAATTACAGTTGCTATTTCAGAGAATTCTGTCAGGAGTCTTGACAATCAGTGAGAGCTGAAAACAATTAGTCACAGTTGTAGATCTCTTCAAGTTCACGGTCAGCGCAGTTTCCCGGGGAAAGCCATGTCTGGAGGCAGAGGCAGTGCAGAATACCGTTTTTTAGGAAGACAATAGTACTGCAGGCTCAGGAAGCAGCCGCCACTGCTTTCCTTTGTCTCATCAACCTCCTTTCCATCTCCTGAAGGCTGGCTGATTCTCAGAAGTGCCTCCGTGGTTCCCATCCCCACAGATAGTGCAGTTGGTGTTGAAATCTGGACAGCTAATCTGGTCGGGATGCTTCCGACCAGCAGCGCAGTGAAAACAAAGGCATCCTTGCCACAACCGACGAGAGAGACTTCCAAACGCCCCTGAAACAAGGCACAATTCCCACTTTCTTTCATTCCATGTCAGTCACCCGAGTGACTTCAGACAAACTGGTGAAGCAGGAACCAGTCCCTCAGCTTCTGGGAGGGAGGCTGAGAAAAGAAACATCAACCTGGAAGCCCTTCTGAGAACTGAAGACCCATCTCTCCTGCTTTTCGGGAGCAAGTCTGCAGTGGCCTCTGTTGTCGTGTGTGTCCTCGACTGCTTGTTTCTGGTCACGTGGCAGAACAGTGCTAGGAAGGGGTGCTAACTGAGTCCTTCCAGAGAGTTCCATTTGTCAATGTCTGCACCTGGTATTAGCTTGTGCACTCTAGAAGATAGGAAGGGCTGGGGGAAGATCATCCCAGAGGCAGTATATGAGGACCCCTTTCCAGGCTGGTGGTAGAGATACGGAAACATGATGCAGGGCTTCACAAGGAAGAGACAGGTGTTCCTCACACAAAGACATGGACCCTAGGAACGTATGCAACACTGCCACCTGTGGTGCTGTACCTTTGGGCCTCCCATATAACAGTGCAGCTGCTATGGCCTTCTCTGTGAGTTTGTGGTTGTCCCCCCACAACCTCTGGTAGCCTTGCTGGTGACGAGTCTAACAGTTAAGTAACAGTTGCAGGTCACTCTTTGTCAGGTATGAATGGCACAAGTTGGGTGTATGACAGACAACATAGAGATTTCCCACGGCTTGACACTTGTCATCTGTCTTCGTGTAGGGCTCCCCGACTTCTGCTTTTATGGCAAAAGAGACAAGGGAACCGTGCTAACATTGTATTGGTTTGAGTCCTTCATTTGACCTGGTGTTGCCTCTTTCTCATGGCCTTCACGCCTCTTCTCTGTTATTTCGAGCTCGTGGTGGGTTCCCTGGGAGCGACCTGAGAATGGAGAGCCCGTCTGTAACCACATAAGTAGTTAGCTTTCCCAGAGCCCATTTGTCCTTGTTCCTCCCACTGAGACCAGCATGCCTAGTCCTGGGGGGAGGGGGTGGGAAGTATGAGGGATGTGTGATCATCCTCACTTTCTTTTCTTCAGTTCCCAACATGCCTGCAACGGTGGCAGACCAGGAGACCAGATTGCTATGTTCTCTGGGAAGCAGCAGGAGGTGGAATATGGGTCCAGAAAGGGCTCCAGAAGAGGCAGTCCTGAAGGGAACCATCAGGACAGAAGAGCTACACACCCACAGCCTTGGAGGAACTCCTTCAGTTCACCTCCCTGTATTAGAAATTAGGCAAACCTCAAGCATGACATGAAAATTCGCTCTGCTTTGCCCACATCTAATAAAATGTATTTGGAGCAAAGACTGCTGGAGGGAACGATGCTCTGACTCTCTCTCTCTCTCTCTCTCTCTCTCTCTCTCTTGCAAAAAGGATGAGAAGCTGCAATTTCCCCAAGGTCAAAGACAGCTGTATCCATCCCTTGTGGACATCTCCCTTCTCATGATCTGCAAAACAGAAGCAGGAGACCAAAGCAAGGCTGTCCACCTCTCCAGGAGGGCAGCAAGAATGAGCTGCAGCCTCGGGAGAGAAAGCTGTGGGTTTCCAGCCTAGGTTTCTCTCCTCCTTAACAAGACTCTGGCCCCACGCCCTGGCCGCCTCATCGGTGGCGGCAGCTGATGCAAATGGATTTATCCTTTGAGGACTGCAAGCTGTTGCCCCTCACATCAAAGGAACGCCGCTATCTGGATTCTCAAAACACATACATCGCTTTTTTCTTTAGTTCATTTCTGCTCTTTTTGCTGTCTGGTATTTTGGAGTGCAAAGCATGATGGTAACCAATTAATCTTGATTTTTATTCCCTCCCTTCCTTCCTACTTTCTAATTTTTCTTTCTTATCCCTTCTCTTCCTCCCTTCTTTTCTCTCCTACTTCCTTTATTTCCCTCTCCTTCCTTCCTTCCTTCCTTCCTTCAATGGGCTCTCTCTCTCTCTCTCTCTCTCTCTCTCTCTCTCTCTCTCTGTCATGTGTGTGTGTGTGTATATACATTCCTGTGTGTGGATGCACATATAGGTTTAGGTGTGCATGTATAGAAGTCAAAAGTCAATCTCTAATGTAGAAAAGGACCTCAGGGTCCCTTCCCCTTTTGTTTGAGAGTGGGGTTTTCCTTGCCTTGAGCTTCTCCAGCTGACTGGCAGAGAAGCCTAAGCTGTTCAGTGATGTGGGAGAATTGTCTGTATTCTGTCAATCATATTTTAATAAAACGCTGATTGGCCAGGCAGGCAGTATAGGCGGGAAAACCAGACAGGAAGTAGAGGTGATGCAATGAGAACAGGAGAATTCTGGGAAGAAGGGAGGCTCCTCTGCCACTCCTGCGCAGACCACCGAAGAGGCAACATGTAAGCTGTCACACTGAGAAAGGTACTGAGCCATTATGGCTAACATAGATAATGATAATGGATTAATATAAGTTACAAGAACTAATAAGTAGCCTGACCTAATGGGCCAATCAGTTTATAACCTTATGGAGTCTTGTGTGTGATTTTCTTTGTTGCTTGCCAGCTGTTGGGGTACTTGGAGGGATGGAAACCCCAACAAGCCGGCCCCCTCATGTTACAGTTCAGGGGATCCTCAGGGGACGATGCACCACGCACTTCTCAGAAAGACTCCAAGAGAGATGCCATGCTGGGCTGCCATGTTGGGCTACTGTGCTGTTTACCTTCAAAACACTTTCTGGAGTTCCATTCTCGTTGAATTTTCTTGTCTTCCTACGATGGGACAAGTTAGGAAGGCAGACAGCAGCCCTGGGAGCTGAGCTGAGCAGGACGCAGCCCTGAGTGGAAGGACCTGTGCTGCCTGGCCAGGTGCACAGTCTTGAAGGAAGCCCTGGTTTGATGAAGGAAAGGGGGCGGTGGAACCAAAGTGAGTCGACATAGCCCAGATGGGGAACACATGGTTTGCACCCTCACAGGCTTTTTGGGATCCCTTTAACCATTTCACAACCCAAGACAAAGCCTTTTTGTGTTTTTGCAGGTTGGGTTCAGTGTACAGGGAAGGGGTGCTGACTCTCTTTGGGAGCTTCTGTGGATAAAACTGAGTGAGGTACAAAAAGTATTTAGTATGCATTATTTGGGTCCTGGGGTTGCCCTTGAATTCTGGCTGGGTTGGAAGGAGGTAAAGGAGAGACTGGAATCCAGCCCATGTGGAGGGGGCCATCTCCTCCAGGAGACTGTTCTCATTTCTACTCCCCTCCCTCCGTAGGAACAGGCCTCCCAAAGACTCTCTGGCCCCAGGTCGTTCTCAGTTCCAGATTCCAGAGCCTTCTGAGGGCCTCAACTGTTCCACGGAACTGGTTCTGAGAGTACCTCCCTGCACTGGCGTGCAGCTGGTAACCACGTTCACTGACAGTGGGGATGGAGAAAGGCTCACTACAGGTGGAGAGCTGTGAAACTGTTTACCTCGCCCGGACCTGGGGATCTGCGCACCTGAGATCTGGGATCCCACTCTGTATTACACAGTTCTCCACCTTCAGGATGTGACAGGAACACTGGAGATCCAATCATCCATATAGTTTTTGCTTTGCCAACAGCACGTTTTCAATTAAAAGCACAAGTTCGTGGGTATGAATCATGTAGTCCATATAAATCCTGCCTTGTGATAATTTGCTTTCTTGACACCCAATAAATTACACAGTGAACTTGGCCTACTTTTCTACCGTGTCGTCTGTGGAGCCCAGGTTAGCATCAAGGGAACTGACTGAAGTGACCAGTAATTTGACTATAATTTAGGCCCTGTGGGCAAATTATCTTAAAGAAGTGGAGAGTCAAAACACCTTTTAGGAACCAAAACCCCCAAGAATCTTTGCAGCTCTGAGAGCTCACCTGACAGGTATGTCCTTGGGTTAGCTTCCTAAGGGAAGGTCAAAGATGCTCACTCCCGAACTCCTGAAGCTGACCCGCTTATTGAGGCTTCTCCGAGGAGGGACAAGACAAGCAAGCATTTCAGAGCCAACTCTTACCTTTAACCCTGCTGGTAATAAGCCGATGTCTCACTGGCCTAATGCTTTTCAGAAAATTATCATTGTTGGTCTTTGTTATTTTATTTTTGCTCTGTTCTGTTTTGTCTTGTAGTCCTAGAAAGAGAACCTGTGATCTCATGCACACTAGGCAAACGTTCTACCCCAATTACAACCCCAGCTCCTTAATGACAGTCAGTTTTAGAGGTAAATATCTCTCTTTGGTGTATATGTGTGAGTGTGTTCATGTGTGTGTCTGCAGGTGCATGTGCATGTGTCTGCATGCTTCTGGAAGCCAGAAGCTAACTGATTCATCTAGACTTGCCATCCAGACAGCTCCAGGGATCTGCTTGTCTCTGCCTACCCGTGCCCAATATGTGGATGCTGGGATCTGAATTTTGATTCTCACGCTCTTTTGGCAAGCCCCTTCCTGACCAAAATATCTCCCCAGTCCCAGCATCCCCCTTTTAAAAACTCTCTTTAAGAGCCCAATAAACCTGTGATGTACTTCTGGGATCTGATATTTGTGCCAACCACAACAGACTATCCTTCTTCTTCTACTTAGAGCAAACAAGGCCATGAATTTGAGATCCTACATTGACAGACTTCAAGCAACCAGGTTCTTCTACCCTTAAACATTCAAACAATAACAACAAATGAGGCCTGCCTAAGGGAGGGTGGGAGGTTGATTTAGGGATGGTGACAGCCCTGTGGGCAGCAATGAGACTCCCTGATGATGGGCCTAGGGCTCCCGTGCTCCCACTGTACCATTGCTACTCAGAGTGGCTCCTCTGAGGACCAGCATCTTGGGCATCATGTAGGCCCAGAATCTCAGGCTATGGTCAAAGCCTACCTTGTCAAGGTTTGCATTCAGGCTCATAGTCCATGTGAAACTCAAGGGAAAAAAAATCAGACAGAAAACAGTGAAATGAATTAATTTTAACCCTGTTGAGCTCTGTAAAATGTTGCCTTGATATGTCTATATTTATATAGATCAAAAATATTAATTATATATATATATATAATTTTCTGTGAAAAACAACTACTAGCCACTTTATACAAATATAGTCATATACAATATGACCACCTTTTAATTGCACACAAGGGTCTCAGATATTCACAGTAAACTCTGCGTGTATGAATCCTTGCTACTCCTTAGCTCACGCCCACAGTCCCAAGCCTCTAGTGTTCTCCTCAGAAAGCAATTAAAACCTAGATTATGCACATCTTCCTAAGCTAACTCATTCATCGCTTTACCTAAGGACTCAGCTGTGCCCTTTACAAAGCACTGTGACAAAGCCCAGCTCCCCAGTGTGAGAATATTTCAGTGCAGTACACATGGGAGACTGTTAGGTTCATCAGAGATCCTGAGATCTTCTTTACTGCCATGTTGTCGTTAAAAGAGACACCAGAGACCAGTTACCCATCAGCTTGCTTGGAGCTGGGCTGCCCAGACTTGGAACCGAGCATCATTCCAGGTGGGTCACTGTTCTTGTCTGACTTTTGGGTTTGGATTGAGGTGTTGGTTCTGCTTAAGTCTTCCCGCCCACTGGTTTTCAGATTAGAGCTTACACCACCGATACCTTTGTGTATTTGGGATACAGTGGTAAAAATAACACATGGATTGCCTAAATAAGAAACATGTGTTCTTTGTAGTTCCAGAGGCTAGCTAGACACTTCAGGCCAGGGGGCTGGCACTTCCAGTGTTTTATGAAGACTTGTCGCTGGCTTATAGGCCACCACCTTCTACTCACCTCACATGACAAACAGAGCAGGCTCCAGCCTCTCCTTCTTATAAGGACCCCATTGTTGGGGTTTTATCCTTATGACCTCACCTGGTCTCTGTTACACCCCTAAATCCCCATTTCTTAGTACTATCCTATTAGGTTTCAAACATATGTGTTTTCCATGGGCTTTATACATTTAGTCCTCACACATTAAGCTTCTTCAGTTATATGAGTGGACCAGAATCTACTTTCTAGGGTCTCTAGTTAGCTAACTGTAGGTGTTTGGGTGTCTCGTCCTCTGTAATTGTGTGAGCTGATCCCAGTAATTTCTCTTCTTTTCGCCCTAGGTCTCTTTAACTGTAAATTGACTCGGCCTAGGCACCTGAAAAAGGAGACTCAGCTGAGCCATTGCCTAGATAGGGTTGGTCTGTGATGCATTTTCTGGATTGCTAACCGGTGTTAGAGGGCCTGCCCAACTATGAGTCATAGGCATCTAAATAAGAAAGCTGTCTGAGCATGCGTGAGGAGGTTAGGCACCTAACATGGTTCTTCTGCCTTAAGTCCTTCAACGATGAGTTGTGTGGAAGTGGAAGCCAAGGAAACCCATTTCCCCCTAAGTCACTTCTGTCAGAGTTCCCTCACACGGCGGGGAAGCCAGAAGCCACCCTACCCAGGTAAGCACCCTATCAGCTGCGCTTCTCTGGTGAGCTTTGAGTGGTTAAGACAGCAGAGTTGGTACAGCAGGTAGCAGCCATGGCGGGGAGGGGATAGTCTTTCTTGCACCCCCTTTCCTCCCCACTGACCAAACTCAAAGCCTTCGGAGCTACCTGCCTACCTCGTAGAATCCCAGGAGAGGGAGCCACAAACAGATTGGAGCAAATACGGTCCCCAGGCCCATGCGAGCTTCTCTATCTCTCACAGAGGAGAGACAGCAGTGCTCAGGGTCTCGTCACCAGCAGACCCAGAGCTCAGACCTTTTCCCTTGCTCCTTTCTTATTCCCCAGCCTCTCTTGCTCTTGAATGAAACTGAAGGCGTGAAGCTGTAGACTTCCGGGCCGTGTGCCTCCAAGGGGGAGATCAGAAGAGTGATTCATAGGAGAAGGGCCTTTATCTTGTGCGGCTCAGGACAGGAACGGTTCTCTGAGGATCTCACGGCCATCTAAGACAAAGCCTGGCTAGAAGCTGGTGGCTCCTTCAACCGTTTTATGTGAGTGTTCGGTCCTTCCAATTTGGAGAATATAGAATCTGAAGTCTCTAGAGGAAGGTTTTAGGAGCCGAATTGTTGTTGTTGTTTTGTTTTTTTGGTGTTGGAGGATGTTTCTCTTTAAGAAAAAAAGTTACAGCCACAAAATGTAAGCAGATATTTATTGAGGATAAGAAAATAAAACAAGTTTCGCAAGTAAGAAGCACAAATACCACCAACATCTAAAAGAAAAGCACAACATTTTTTGTTAATTAACTACTTGACACATCTCTAGGATATTTTTATTCTTACATTTTTTGGCTGTATGCTCAATGGAAAGTATTTCATCGGACAATAATTTGTAATTTTTTTTTAGATACAAGAGAGGGGTGAGTTGGTCTTGTAAGATAGTTGATTAAAATTTGTTTTAATTTCTTACTTTTAGGATACGTGGATTACAGTATTCTAACATAGGTGCACATATCTGTGCCTCTCAAACATGAGGCTTCAAAGTATATTTTATAGGAATCATGTGTTTTTATGTTGTCTGGGTTAAGTATTACTGCTGGAGAGAGCTTCCAGACCCAGTAAGTATCCGTGCACTCAACATTTTTGCTCTGTGGTTTTTTTATACAACAGAGAAAAAGGTTTTTCCAGACTAGCATTCAAACCTATGCTCTCCCCTTCACAACTAGCATTTCACCTGGAAAAATAAACCAGGGCCACCCAAGGAGAAAGGCGATGGTTGTTCATTTCGGGTGGCCAAGGAGTCAACTGCCAGGGCTGTCTGGAGGAGTCACAAGGAGCACCAGAACTTTCCAAGAAGCAAACGGAGAAGACCCACACTATGTGGGTGCTGTCTAGAGGCTGCTGGCCTGGGAAGCCAGAGGCAGTTAGCTAGAGAAGCAGGGCATCATTGATCCTTTGCAGTGGTCCTAAATTAGAAGAGAGGGCCTGGCTGGCCATTAGAATAGCAGGACAGCTATTTCAATGTGGCTGACCAAAGGTTGGGCTGCTGGGCTGTTTGTGGGAACAAGGGGACTGGCTTCCTGGATGAGGTGCTGCAGGCTGATGGTCAAAGTTCTATTTTTAGCTCTCATCTGCCCAGTGTCTGTTTGTACATTCAGCTTCTGGCCCTGGTTAGCCAGCATGGGCGTGTCCGCTTCAGAAAAGAAGAGTCTGAGCCCTTGTGTGTTTGTCCTGGAACCAGCTGAGCCTGAAATGTGCTTTGGAACGAACCAGCCGCGTCTGTGCTCCGCAGGCAGCAGGTGTTTTGCATCAGGATAGGCTTCTGTGTTTTAAATTAATTTTTAATAATTAGTTATTTGCCTTCTTGAGCCAGAGGCTCCCATAGCCCAGGTTGACCTTACGCTAGCTACACATTCAAGGGTGGCCTTGAACTTGAGATCCCACTGCTCCGACAGAGAAGTGTTAGAATTACAGGAGAGACGTGTGCCAGGATGCCTGTTCATTACAGGGCTGGGATTGAACCTGGGACTGCCCATGCTTGGCAAGCACTCTATCAACTGTGACTCATCTTCAGCCCAGGATAGAATTCTTAAGCCAATGCAAGATGTTTATTATATATTTAAATATTATGAAAATATTGAAACCAAGAATCCCCTATGAGTTTTAGGTCAGTCTTAGACATGTAGGTTAAAAAGCCAACTGTTGGGTCCTCTGTGGAGACTTCCTCGGGCAGGAGTTCACGGTTCATCATTCCTGGGTTCCTGGGATATTGGCACAAGAGGCTGAAAATATAATTTCCTGACGTCGACTTTCTGAATGCAAAGGAACATCATGTTGTCTTTTAGAAACATAAACTGTCTAAGAAAGAATTTGCTCCTAGCAGAGTTTTATTAAGGAGCTCAAACTTGATTAATTCTTGGCCAAGAAAAGCATGTACCACCAGCCCCTGAATGCCTGCCGCTAATATGGCAATTAATTTATAAAAGATAATAGACATTACCTGGAGTTACTTCTTGCTCCTGAGGGGAGTTTGCAAAGAACTTAGGATACATTTCTAGAAGACTCTCCTTGCTGGGTCTGTGTGCAGAGTGCGGTGGACTCAAACCCTTTTAGGGTCAATGCAAAGAAAAATCAGTGCACAGAGAACTGTGCCTGGGAAAACTGAAACCTGACATGCAGATAGGAACGGCTTTAGGAATTTCACATAATCAGCCAAACACCAGCAGCTAGCATTGCTGTGGATTTAATCTCTGAAGTTAACCTCTGCTTTGACATCTTCCAGGGCCCTTTGGGGCCATGACTCATAAATAATGGTCGAAGCCTACCTGTTTAATCGATAGACAGAGCAGGCGTTGGCTGTGTAGTGTAGACAGTGGGCCTTGAGTTTAACACACAGCTTCACGGTTTGTTCTGGGATGTTGGCTACCGGTCTCAACAGGACAAATGGAGAGCCTGTTCATGATCTGAGGACCTGGCCAAGTCCCGTGTTTAATACATCCTTAAGTTGGGCTTGCTTTGACTTATATGCCTAGTGAATAAGTTTATGTGTTCTCTAAAGAAATCCTAGAAGATACAATGTCTTATATTGGTATCATTATTAAGTGCTGGGGATTGAGCCCCAGACTTTACACAGGTTAGGTAAGGTCCTCAGTCACTGAACTGTTCATCCAGCCCTAAGCGATGTTTGCTTATTTCTTTGTTTTTAATTCATTCATTACTAGCCTGTTTACCATAAGAATCAACAAAACCATGATCTGCATTTTAGGGCACATTGTCTTGTTTCCTGGTTTTCATTATTAGATCCAAAGAGTTTGCTATGTGATCCAGGCTGGTGTCTTATATCTGAATTTCAGCAATCCTCTTGCCTCTGCTTTATGAGTGTGGGGTGTGCAGGCTCTTCACTACACGGCAGATCCGAATCTTGACCCTTAGCCAGAAAATGCCTCCCATACTCTGTCACTGCTTCCTCAGTTTACCTATAGATTGTATTTTTAATCCATGAGGAACTGGTGGTGGGTGTGGAGGAAAAAGTCAGGGTGGTCCTGCTGAGGGTTTTAAATCAATCCATTCTAAACAAACTTGCTGAGTCCTGAATCCCACCTCCTTGATTTCGGAGACCTTAAAATGAAACTTATTATCAGCTTGGATGAATCGTGCCTTAGACCTAGAACTTGTTCTTCCAGTCCATAGCTTGTGGTGCACCCCAAACATTTTATTAGAGCAAGAAATATTAAAAAATGTTTTAACACCTGTTTCCTCTCGTTTTTCCTCTTTTATGTAGTGCTGGGGATCAAACCCAGAGACATGCTCTGAGCTATACCTTCAATCCCACCCCCAGATTTATTTTTAGATACCAAGCTGTATGTAACCTGAGAAAGTCTAAGAAAATTATGCTTTTAAAGCCCTACAGTGTGAGACGCCTCTATGGAATTAAGGGCTCTTCCTCAGAATTTTGTTTTCCTTCCCTTCCTTGCCTTCCAGCATGTCATTTCCTCTTTCTTCCTTGCCTTTTCCTTCCTTCATGCTTTACCTTCCTACCCTTCTCCTTTTTCTTTTCTTTTTTTAAAAAATATAATTCTTTACTTATTCTTGGAAATTTTCATATCATGTACCCCAAACTCACTCACCTCTCAGTCCCTCCATATCCACCCTCACCCCCCAAATTAATTAAAAAGAAAACAAGTAAACAAAATCCCCACTCCGCTCCTCCATCTATGATGAGCGAGTATATGGTGGTGAAAAGTAAGGGAAAGAGGCAGAATGGTTCACACGCTGTGGTGAGAGCACTTGCGAAGAAGCAAGGGGCTTCGAGAGATGGGCTGATGGTGGTCTGCTTGTTACCTGGGATGACAGTGACGTCCAGGCCTGGGCTGCTGCCTACGGCCATATCTGAGCCTAAAACAGCTGGTATACAGGGCAACATCCTTTTCCTTTTTATAGGAAGAATAGGCATTAAGATTATCAGCGTTGTGTTGAGGGAAGATGAGAAAAGTAGGGGCTATAAGAAAACTCTCATTATTTGTTGCTGGTTTCCTAGTTATCTTAAACTGTCAACTAGATATAGGCTGGACTCTGAGATCTCAGGACAGAGTCTCAGTTAACAGATTGCCCAGATCAGATTGGCCGATGGCTGTGTCTGTGGCAGATTGTCTTGATTGTTAGCTGATATAGAAGGGCCAAGCCCACTGTGGGCAGTGCAGTCCCTAGGCTGGGGATCCTAAACTGTTCAAGAAAGCTAGTGAGCAGAGTATGAGCCTGCACCGGAGCCAGCAAGCAGCATTCCTCCACAGCTTCTGCTTCAGTTCCTGCCCTGACTTCCCTCACCGATGTACTATGGCTTGGAAGTGTACACCAAATAAACCCTGCCTATCTGTAAGCTGCGTTTGGTCACAGCATCTGCCTGAAAAACCAAAAGGAAATTAAAAGAGACAGGGTGATGATCCAAGATCTAGAAAAACAAAAACAAGTGTTTAAAAAAGAACAATAAAGGATGCTTAGCAAGGAGTCCGGGTACAAGGTCGATGATAACAATACAACGTTTAGTTCTTAACAACTGAAAAACTTAATAAAAGACACCAGCTCTGTTGACAGTAGTGAAATGACTAGCTATTAATTTGACAAAGATGTTAAAGAGTAAAGTCTAGATTCATTGGGACATCACGTATGCCTGGGATGGACATTTTAACCAATGTGGCTTTAAATGTGGAGGTTTTATTTTTTATTTTTTAAAAATATTTATCTATTATGTATACAGTATTCTATGTGTGTGTATGCGTGCAGGCCAGAAGAGGGCACTAGACCTCATTACAGATGGTTGTGAACCACCATGTGGTTGCTGGGAATTGAACTCGGGACCTTTAAAAGAGTATTCTTGCCAGAAAAGTCAACCAAGCCATATGTCCCCAGAAGCTGCCTGGAGCTTAGGCTTCCTGATAGTTCCAAGAATCTATTCTGAGAACTCTTAAAGCATCATGGTCAACTGTCATCTCTCTCGTGAAGCTTTTTCCTACCCGCATGTGCTGATTCTGTGACTGTGCCATGCACAGTCATCTACCTTACAGAGCCCGTTTACATAATACCTGCATGGTTCTTTTATGATGGCCTCATGAAATTTGCAATCAAATGAATGGTACTCAAAAAAAAAATTCTGAGTGAGGTAACCCAGACCCAGAAAGACAAACATGGTGTGTCCTCACTCGTAGGTGGTTATGAGGAGTAAGGGTGAAGAGGGTAGCTAACAAGGAGGGCCCAAAGAGAGAATCATGGATTTCCCTGGAAAGAGCAAATAGAAAAGATCTTCTGGGTAAACTGGGGGTGTGGGGAGGTGAAAGGATGGAGGGAACTAAAGGGAGTGAGTTAGGCAGGATGGGTACAGGAGGCAGGTTGAAGGTAGGATGAATGGGGAGAATAATATGATAAATGTCTTCATGGGGGGCATTTTGGGGTTAGGGGGAAACCTGGTGCCAGGGAAACTCCCAGGAACTCACAAGAATTGCCCAAACTAAGACTCCTAGCAATGGTGGAGAATACCTGAACTGGCCTTCTACTGTAAGCAGGTTGGTGACTTCCCTAATTGCCAGAAGAGATTCTCTGTCTAGTAACTGATGGAAGCAGAGGCAGAGATCCACCCACAAGTACTTGGTTGAGCTCTGAGAGTCTTGCAGAAGAAAGGAGGAAATGTTTAAACAAACAAACAAAAAAAAAGTCAGGGAGGTCATGACTGGGGAACCCACAGAGACAGCTGACCTGAGCTCGCAGGAGCTCATGGATGCTGGACCATCAATTAGGGATCCTGCAAGGGACCAGTTTAGGCCCTCTGCATGCATGTGACAATTGTTTGGTCTCTTAGTAAGGCCTCTAACAGCAGGACCTCTTCCTGGCAGTTAACTGGCTTTTGGTAGCCTGTTCCCCATGCTGGATTACCTGGTTCCACCTTGATGTAAGGGGAGGAGCTCAGTCCTGCCTCAACTTGAGGTGCCATGCTTTGTGCAAGCCTATAGGAGGCCTGTCCCTTTCTGAATGGAGATGGAGGAGAAGTGATGGGGGAGGGGGAAGATGGGAAAAGGAAGGGAATGAGAGAAAAGGAGGGAGCAAAAACTGGTTGGTATGTAAACAAATGAAAAAAAATGTTGTTTTTTTTTTAAAAAAAGACATCATTAACTCTAGATTCTATTGCCCTTACCACAGACTGACATGGATTCACAGATAAGATTGTATGCATTCTGTTTAAATGGGTCGTGTGGACAATATACACACTTTGGTTTTAAATCTGCAGCACTGTATTAGCCCTAAGCTAAAAGGAACTTGGAACTATTGCAGTGAGAGCTGCTTGTAGGTAGAGCTTGCTGCTTGCAATCCTTGCTGTGTCTGCTGTAGGGGCATGAGAGGTCTATTCTGAAGAGATGCCCTGAGATGCCCATATGACCTGAGAAGGGGTTCTTGCTGGAGGCTACTCACCTTCCCAGGAGGAACGTGGGTGGTTAAGCCGACACTATCAGAAACTTATTTCTCTCCTGTCAGCCTGAGCACCCTCAGTCTCCATGCTGATGGAACATCTTCGATGAGATAGTAGTGTCACACACAAGGCCCCAGAAGATGTCAGACTCCTGATAGGTGCTGTGTGTACAATGTGGCATCCTGGTGCTGGGCTGACAACCGCTCAGTCTCAGAACCATAGTCTCTGACTTAAGGGAAATGTTGAGATGTTCCAGGCATGGGAGGAGGCCTTGTTTATGTCCACAAGGCTATGCATTATGGGAGAGCCAGCAGAATAGGAACCACGCTCTCTGTGTGGGAATGTGATATTCCCAGCCATGCTTCTGGTTACTGGGAGGTATTGTGGTCAGAGGAACACGTGTGTAAGTAACAGCGTGGAGCCAGAAGCCAAGACTCAGACCACTCCCTGATTACTATGCAGCAGTGCCAAGAGCTTAACCAGAAAACAACCCTGAATGTAGCTCTGCAGATGCCTGAAGAGCAGAGCAGTGACACTTTCCCACATTGCTCTGCAAAGTTAGTGTCACCAGGAACAGGGCAGAGACCGGGGTTATTGACAGAGGCCATAGAGCAGCTGGATGGTGCCATACTTGGGCTCTTGCTGGGTTCTTCTGAGACTTGGTTGTCCAGAGAAAACTCATTTCTGACACATGCCTAGGTTGTCCTTTAAACCATGAAGATACTAACTATGCCCTAGGAAGGGCAGGGCACAGCATGCCAATGCTTTGGGCCAAAGTGAAAGATGTACGGAGAATTTGGAGCCTGGGAATAAATGTTGTCACTGCACATAACCGAAGCAGTGACATTGGGCATGGAACCTTCGCACAGAGCCCTCTCGGAGGAAAACCTTTGGGTGGAGATGTTCTCTGGGGTAACTGGACTATAAAGCTGTTTCTCCCACGCTTGTTGCCCCCACCTCATCCCTGAGCATAGCCCAGGTGGACACAGCCTCTGAGCAAGACATGGAGTACCCAGAAGTGCACACACACACTTTACAGGCAAGTCGGGCACCTGTTCATCTCAGAAGTCCCAGAGAGTAGGAGGTCGAGGTCTGAAACAGCTGTGGTTCAGTTCCCATGTGCTGGTCACCTCAGCTGAGGGGTTGCCCTCCCTGTCCCTGGAGACACAGGAGCCGAGGGAGATGGTCCTTTATCTTATCTAGAGTGCTGTGACTCTAGGGGCCATGAAATGAACACTTCCCTCTTTTCAAATGGTCTTATTAGCTTTATGAGCATTTTTACATCTGATATATCCCTAACCACTCTAACCTTGAACTTGAAATCCTCTTACCTCCTTCTTTTCACCGTTTGCCTATCAACCAAGGCTATCACAACTTATAAGCATTTTTCCTCCTCCCCTTCCCTATCCTCTTCCTCTTTCTCCTCTTCCCCGTCCTCCTCCCCCTCCTCCCCCTCTTTCCCTTTACCCACCTCTTCCTCCTGCCCTCCCACCTCCCCTGCTGCCGCAGTGAGATATGTATCTAATTTTTGTTCCTTGACGATTTCATACACATTATGTATTGAATTTTGATCATTTTCTCTCCCCATTACACTCAGACCCCATCACTGCTGCTTTCTTCCCGATAAACCTCCTACTTTCATATCCTGTTTTCAACCCACCGAGTTTAATTATGCTTGTTTGCGTGAGTGTGAATGGGAGGGGCATTATTTATTGGAACACAGACCACCTATCAGTGCCTATGTCACTATAGAAAGTGACATGCCCTCCCCTGGATACGTAACCTGTCTCAGACTCTCATGAGCCCTTCCCTCAGGCGTAATGAGATGCCAGTGGGCTCAGTCTTAAGCAGGTCTTATAGAGGTAAGCACGGCCACCGTGAGCTCACGAGTACAATGGCTTTGTCAAGTCCAGAAGATTCTGTCTGGCAGCACTCCTCAAATGAATAAGGCTGCATTTCTTTTGCTTCAAGGGTCACTGCTGAATTTTAAGAAACAATACTTTTGTTCTTTCTCCCTGGATCCCAGATGAGAGTGTGTTGCCAATTGCCATGTGGTTTCCATAGAGAGAGCTCCTGGCATTGCCTTAGGCTGAGTGAATTCTCCTCAGTAGATGGATGGCTCTTGGAAGCATGCGCTAGTCACGCCTGTCTAAGGATGAAGCCTTCAGTTTGGTCCATAGACCTCATTTGATTCACACCTAGGAGCTATAAGCGAAGGAATCATGGATGCTAGAGAGATTGTAGCCCCCAGCCATTGCCCTCCTCAAGGACAGGTCTGGTATATGTATGAAACATGATTAGGCCCGAATATAGCTCGATGAGGGAAACGGGTATGCATTAGATCCTAGTTTGTCCCAACCTGAGATGTCTGTAATGGAGATGGTCGAGGGGCATAATGGGGAACAGAGGATGGTGCCTCTCATCACTCTACTGGCTGAACCCTGTGGGGAGTGGCTGGGGGAGGGGCAGCAGACTTACTGGGAGGTGGTTACGGTATACCTGACGTGGAGAGGGGCACAGCTAAGTTGTCTGTCTCTTTGAGGTTTTCATGCTCGCTGACTTTGGTCTGGCTCTCCAGAGCAACACCTACTAGACTGAATTGCTCTCTCATGTGCTCGTGGTGGAGACACATCCCAGCTCTCATGTCTCTCCCAATTCTTTTCTCCCACAGGCTACACATTCTCTGTGCCTTCACGTGTCCCTATATTGAGCTGTTTCTGAGGTCTCTTCTTCACAATATGGCGTTTGAGATTTTTTGGCTTTTTGTAGTGTTTGTTTTAATTTATTATTTTTCTTCTTAAAGTGGGACTCCTGATAAGTATCTGGCACTCCTGCCATGAGTATGCAGGGTGATAGGATGGGGCCATTTTGTTCTCTACCGTGAATTCCTTATTAGTCCGGGCATCATGGTTTCTATGGGAAAATGCCACCTGTAGGCTCATGTGTTTGAACACTGGGTCCTCAGATGATGGAGCTGTGTTTGAAAGGTTGTCAAAACTTTAGGGGGAGAAACCTGTTGGAGAGAAGGAGGCAGCTGTGGGTGGACATTGATATTACAGCTCAGTGATACACTCTATGAAGTCTCTGCTTCCCAATTGGCTGAGATGTTAGGGGTTCCAAGTACATATTCTCATCACCTTGGCGCTCCCTGCTGTGAGGACATCTCCATAATGAAGGACTGGGTTTCTTAAAACCTAGAGCCCAAACAAACTCTTCTTGCTGAAATTGCTCTTGCAAGGTTTTCTGATACAGCAATCAGGAAAGAAACCAACACTCCAGGAGAGCTCATTTCAAGCTTCTGCTCCTTGTTCCCTGACTATGGGTGATTTAGTCCTGGGAACCCAAGACTAACTATGTAGCATTTATTGTTATCTAGTGATCTTGGACTTGGACCACTTGTCCACAGATGCCAGAACTTTGAATTGTACTTATAAAATTGGCAGTAGCTTAGCAAATACTGTCCCCCAATCCATGCTCAGAGACCCAAGGACATCATTTCCCAGTAAAATCTAGAATTTCCTCCATTGTCATAATCCCAGATGCTTATTAAAATGTTAATTTCTGGCCCTCATTTGAGACTCACAATATCAGACAAACAAAGTTGGGACTTAGGCTCTTTCTCTTCAGCCACAGAGTTTGAATGGATCGCGTGATTTGCTGTTTCTAACATGAATAATGGACAATAGTCTGGAATAGGTAATTGCATGGTCAGTAAGATGATAGGTTACTCATATTCAATGGCCTGTGTTTCATTTTGAGACATAGCTTAGGCTGACCTTGCTGTGAAGCTGAGAATGACCTTGAACTTCTGATCCTTCTGCCCCTACCTCCAGAATACTACAGCCATGCACCACTATGCCTGGTTTATACAGTTCTAGGGACCAAACAGCAGGATTTGCGTGTGTTCATAGTCTACCAATGGAGCCACATCCCAGGCCTAAAGTGCTGTAATGATGCACGGATGTCAGAGGCATCCTTAGGGAGCTTGTAAAAACCCTTGACCTATGACATCTTCCCCTGTGAGTTAGCTTCAGCTCAGAGCAGGGAGCAGTTCCATGGCTGACCAGAAGTACAAACACAAGTTTGGCGTTGGATAGCTATTCTCTGTGGGGTGGATGGCTTCTCTGCTTGGCTGCAGGGAAAGACTAACCTCATGTTTGAGTGGCAACACCTTTGGCCTCATCAGGCTCTGGAGTTTAAAACAGAGGGGACTGACTCACAGTTCCTGCCACACACCCCACAGCTCTGACTTCACACCACAGTAGACAGCGTGGCTTGGCAGCGTGCTAGGGAAGAGTCTCCTGAAACACGTATTTACTCAATCACAGCTCTCCCGACTGGCGCTCTATATTTACCAATCTAACATGGCTGCCAAGGTTCCACTCTTCTCCCGTAGTTCTGATTCCACTCAGCTGTAACGATCACTATTTTTAATGCTGAGTGAATGTCACATTTTCCCCTCTCCTTAGAGGATTCTAATTATCTGTTTGTCAGACTTCCCTCTGAGAAAATGAAAGATTTCTTGAAGGAGGCCTTTTTATCTGGACTCCTCCCTCTCTTAGCAGATATCTGGGGGTCATTCTATATATTTCCAATACCTTGCTAGACCTCTGCTAAGACTTCTTGTAGCTTAATTTACATTAACATTTCTTTAAAAAAATATGTATCGATGCATTTCTCTTGGTTTTTATTTATAAAAACATCTCACTGTTTTACCATGATCTCGTCTATAATATCAAGGAACACTGTTAAAAAATAAATATGCTTATCCTAAAAGTAAACAGTCATTGTTGAAAATGTGTTCAGTCTAGAAATATGGGGAACTCTATCATTAATTGCATCCCACCATCACTGCTGTATTAGAATATTGTGTGCACAAGTGGTCCCCATAGTATGGCCACGTTCCCAGCTGTCACCTCATGGAGATAAGATCTCATAGCCTCCTTTCTTCAGTTAACACGAGTCAGGCAACTGCTAATGACATCATATTTACATCAGCTAGAAATCACGATGTGGACATTCCCTTTGGTTGATCATTACTGCTGTCCTCTGTAAGCAAGATCCCGAGAGTCTTCACTAAAAGGTTCCTCTGTCTATCTCTTTTCCATCAGGATAAAAAAGTAATATTATTATGCCCAGGGGACATTTTTAAGGTCCCTGATACATATTTCCAAGTTGCTTTCCAAAAGGGCTGGATCCCTTTAAACTCCTACCAGCAATATGTGAAGAGTATTCACTGGCATGATGCAGCCTATGCAAACCATAGCTACGCTCCCAACGGGGGAAAATAGCATTCTATATTAGGAGAATGGTGGAAGTGTTTTCTGAGCTGAGCAGACATTAAGACAGTTGAAACACTTGGTTTAGAAAGCTCAGCAAATCCTTTGTCCATTGACCATGATGGAATGGGCTTCTGAAAACCACGAAAAAAACACTGGCAATATAGAGCTCGAACAGCCTTTATGTTCAGTGACCAAGCCCCCTGCCAATGCTTGGTCATCTGGTGGTGCCAGGGAACCAGAATTATTTGGTAAATGCCGTGCTGCAGGAATAGGGGATCCCAAGGAAACATGTGGGGAGGGCCCTAACCAGCAGCGGCAGATGCTTGCCCCAGGAGGTGACATAATGAGCCGAGGTACGAGACTTGCAGGCTATGAAGGAAGAGCGAATGGGTGTTTCACAAAGAATTTTCTGCTGCGTGCCAAACAGCCTGGAGTCCCAGAAGGTGCAGTGTCTCCAAGCAGGTGAAGGCAGTGTCACAGAATTGGAGACGACAGGGGTAGGATGGAGGGAGTTAAAGGTTGACATCTGGGCGGATGAGAGATGAGGACAGGAGCTGAGCATCTTTAATGAGTTTACACTGGCAGGAGGCAATGGGGAACAGGCAGGATCTACTCATCAGGGTGCTGTGATTACGAGGAACAGAAGTAGAAGACCCAGCACAAGCCAGGAAACCTGGGACAAGCCGTGGCTATCACAGCTGCCTCCTGATCTACAAGAGTGCCCGTGGGGTTGGAGAAACGGCATGGCAGACATACACATCAACTGGCAGCTCTAGGCTCGTCTGAATAAAGACTTGAAAGTTAGAGGGAGTAGGACTCTCATGTTCACACGAAGAATATACCATTGAGGAAGGGAATGCGAATGACTGAATTGAAGAAATAGGAATTTAAACATTCTAAATCTTAGATGTTACTGAAGGAGAAATCCGGGTAGGATGTGCCATGTGTGGTCTCTAGCCCGTGGGATTAGCTCTGACTTGGAAACAGAATGAGGCCTGAGTACAGAGGAATCAAGGAAGGCGTGGTGGTAGAGGAAGCTGCAGAACCCAGGCAGTGAAAAGACAGAGGTGAGTTATGTACTTACACATGGCAGATAAGCAGCCATGGACTTGATCAAAGGGGCGCTGCCCTTATCACTCATGATTCATAGATTCATTTTCCTCTGCTCGCTTATCTAAGATTTTCTAGTTAGACATCTGTTGATGTGATTAAAAATCCTTGACCAAAATCTTCGCTGGGGAGAAAAGGGTTATTTAGTTTACCGCTCTGGATTAGAGTCCATCTTTGAGGGAAGTCAAGACAGAAACTATATATCAGGCCTGTTTGCTATTTCACACAGCGTTACTTCTGGCCAAGGAATTCGCGCACATCCAAGGGAATACATCTAGAGCCAAGGGGGATGCTGCTCACCCGTGTGTCCTCAGTTAGTTCTCGTACATAGTCCAGGAGCGCTTGCCTAGGTATTGGGCCACCCGCAAGTAGGCTGGGCCCTCCTACATCAGTTAGCCATCAAGACATCACCCACGGACCGGTCTGACCTAGACGCATCTTTTTCTGTGGCTCTCCTCTCATGTGACTCTAGGCCGTATCAAACTGATGGTTAAAACTCAGTAGGACATCAAGTACCTGTCATCGCTTTCTCTAATCGTTCATGCATACAGCGGTCATTTATTGAGCCAGAGGATTAAGCTCCAAGGAGTCACAAATCAATGAGACAGTTTCTCCTCTCAGAGAGGGATATGTCTAGTCTAACGGCAAAGGCAGGCATGAGGACCCCAGATGACAACACATGGTGACAGATGCTTAATGTTAGCGAGGAATTGTTTGAATTCAGACTAATCGCTTTCTCTGGGGCTGTTCTTTAAAGGAGATAATGCTCGAGCGAGTGGAGACATAGCCCTCAAAATTAGGCAAGGCTGTGATGGAGTCTTGACAGACAGATATTGTGACCAGAAATACATGAGCCTTTGACCAATGTGCCTGAGCCAGGGGATGTTGGGAGGATGCTGGAAATGAGCTAGGTCTTATCTCTAGGCACTCATGATGCCAGAATAAGAAATTCAAGCAAGTCTGGAAGTGCTGCTGGGAAGCAGTTTTCTCCTGGGAGGGTCATGGTAGTTCTGTAAGCTATAAGGATCAGCCATTCTGCAGAGCAAGATGGAGGGCATCTCAGTTTCTTTTCTGTTGCTGTGGTAACATACCCTGGCAAGAGCGACGTTAGGATGGGTCTATTCTGCTCAGTTGGAGGTTACAGTCCATAGCGATGTGGAAGTTACAGCAGAGTGAGCTTGAGGGAAATGGTCACGCTGCATCCATAGCCAAGAAACGAGCAAGGCCTGTACTTAGCATCCTTTCTCCTTTTCATTTGGTCCAGGACTCGATCCATGAAATAGTTTTGCCCACAAGTAAAATGGGTCTTCCCATATCAATGAACATAGCTGAGATAAATCCCATGAATATGCCAAGCTGACCAGAGACACTACCCATCAGAACAGGACATGTGGGTACCTCAGAGACAGGGGTGAGGAGGTTGGAATGAGGGCCTGGATTTAACCGACCCCAGCAGCATTGGGCAGAAGCACCGCCATTTCTGCGATGTTAAAGAGTTGGATTGGTGAGATGTGAGGCCATCTGGCAGTAAAGGGTAGGGAAGGTGAGCAGTGGTGTGGTATTTTGACCAGGTGGGTTGCTTTCATTTGATCTACTTCCAGCCCGTGAGGGCAATCTGGCATCGTAGTGTTTCAACTGCACAGTCTGTAGGAAAGAGGCCCAGCTCCACACAGATCAGCCCACCTGTTGTTAAAACTTCAGCATGCCTTGCACTGTTCACAGTGATAAGCAAGTGAGGGGGTATCTTGTCATCAGTGATCACCATTTGTAATAGGGTTCTCTCAAAGATAGGACAGATGAGTCGTGGTCCATCCTGCGTTAAGCTGTGGACACACTGAGCGTGTTGTCATCTTAGAAAAGGGTGGGGACCAGAGCAACAGCCGGGGAGGAGGCAGGATCTGAGGCAGGCTGGGGAGAACGGGAGCTGTAAATCCACAGTGCTATGACTGTACTTTCAAATTAGGCTGTGGGCTGAGGTTCTGTGCACCTTCTCAAACCACCAAGCAAGTTTAAGATTGGAGACTTAGAAAGTTACCCACAACCAGATAGTCTCTTTTGCATGCTGTAATTGCCGTCAAAGTGTTCTCTATCATCACCCCTTAGTCCTTCAACGTCTTGGTGGCATCTTTGAAGACATTTCTGCCCAGTGATGTGAGGTGAAGGGACTGTATTCAGAGAATGCTAGGCCTGATGCTAATGAGGCTGTCTGGACAGGGCTTATGCCAGAGACCACTGTGTTCTTGCTGAGGTGATCCTGGCTATGCTGACAGCTTCTCTGGTTGCTGAGCTCATGATCAAGACCACCATCCTGTGGGCCAAGCCTGATGACAAAGCCCAGCAACTTCGCTAATCAGGAGGCTGAGACAGAAGAATCATGAGTTCGAGACCTACTCCAGCAACTTCGGAAAATTCTGCCTCAAAATGGAAATAAAAAGACTGAAGGTATAACTCAGCAGTAGAGAGTTTGCCTAGGTGTGTAAGACTTTGTGTTCAATTCCTGGTACTAAAAATGAGAGGAAAGTGGCATGAAGTGTCATGCTCAGAGTGTCCCCTTTACCCATCGGGAAAAATCTGAAAGTACCTTCACCTTGGGGTGGGGATGGGGTTCCAAACTAAGGACTAATGGCTCCGTTGTCATCTGGGAGCATTCGCTTCTACATTTTCTGCCTGATTTCGTTTCTTGACTTATAAGAGGAACTAAGACCCTGGAAAGGAAACCCTGCTCGTCCTAAAGCTTCAGCGATACAGGCGAGCTATGTGCCAGCACCCAATAAGTTAGAAGGGAGGCGTGAGGTCAGAAAACCCAGTGAAGATTAAGGCTCTCTGTGGTAAATTGCATTATTGCTAACAACCTTCCTAGCTGGCCCTTCTGTCTTGATACTGATTTCTGGTTCTTCTGTTCTGAGACCCATGAAGGCCCCCTACCTCGGTGAGATTTAGATTTGCTTTGGAGACTCACTTATCACATCTCATGCTCTATACCTGCTTACTTTGATTTATTTTTCTGTCCTCCATACAACTCCTTCCTCATGTCCCAGTGTCCCTGAGTTCCACTAGGCAGACCACCTCCCAGCACCAAATCAAAGTCCCACACTGTTGCTCGTGTGTATAGAGGGGAGTATATGACAGTTCTCCCTGCCTCTTTGTAAAGACATTTCAGATGTTCTAACACAATCTACCACACTATTGATCTCCAAAGAGGTTAGCATCTTTGCTGCTCAGCTATGCTGTCCATGTCGAGGTGTTGGCTTGAGTCCTGGCACCTGGACCTTAATCAGAAGGTCCTGGGGAGGGTCTTCCCTGGTTAGCAAGCCCATTCATCTTTAGTTCCCAGAGACTACTGCCTAAGAGGTGGGAGAGAGAGGCAATAGGAAAAGTTTCTGTTCATTTCTAGAGCCCAATTCCTGTACTGAGAGGGCTTGGCCACAACACTTGGCTTTGGTGAGTGTCTGCATGCTTGTGAGGCATGAAGAATATTGGATATTCCATAACTTTTTTTCTTCCGACTTCCATACTGAGAGTGTCAAGCCTTATGAAAAGCTTCCCAGCTATTTCCCACAACAGAGAAAAGCCCAGTGGTCTTCTGATGCTTGATGTCCATGGTCAATATTTGTTCTGAGTTTTGGCTCTCCAACACGAAGCGGGAGCTCTCTGATGACTACCCTTCTCTAACATCGTATTCTTTCTATTCACTGACTGGAAATGTAGGCAGAGAGTAAGAAATGATGCGCTTGAGGATCTCATGATAGCTTGATTGACATATTGAGTCTTATGCCCTTACAGCAACCCTTTGACTCACCGTGAGCCATACGTTAGCAAGGAGCAAAGCAATATCTTTTACTAACAATTTTAGAGCTGTCTTCTTTATCTTCTAAAGAGATTACAACTGTGGTATTCCTGGTGAGAAAAATAATAATTAGCTAGATCAGATATAATTTCCTAGCCTACAGGGATGGAGGATCCTTGTGAAAATATACTACAGACTCCTTCAAAATAGTGAGACATGCCTGCGCACATGCATTTGAGAGAGGGAGGGAAGAGAGGAGTGAGGATGGATACGAGTATTACCTTTTTTACCCCATGGTCACAGCAGCTAAGCCTCAGCAGAGTTGGTAGCTACTGGTAGAGGAGAAACCAAAGATAAACTGCATGTATGTAGGGTGAGTTCCAGAGTTTGTGCTGTAGTAATCCAGAGCTCCAGAGCGTGGGATCAGCGTGGCTTTCTGAGGACCTGTCCCCACTACCATTCGCTCCGTATCTCTCCAGTCTTTTCTGCATTCAAACCCTATCTAGACAATGTAATTCACTAAGGCGAGTGCCAATCCTTGACCTGGACCTTTGCCCCAGGACTTCAGCTCTGGTCCCACCCACTCTTGAGCTTTGTGGGTGTCATTTGTGCAGTCAAATGACTCCCTTCTATCCAACAGCACTGGGACAGAACTTCTAGCATGTGGGGTTTCATGAGACCCTCCCCATTTCTCTCTCAAACTTCAACAACTCAATAGCATGTAACAACACGTGCATGCCAATAGCAGGCCTCACTGATGCGAAGCTACACAGGACGGGGTCACCCTAAGCTCCAGGGTCCTGCATACACGCTTCACGCTTCACACTTCCGCCTTAGAAGAACTCTGTCATTCCTCAGTGCACAGGCTGGTCATCCAGAAACTTCCCTTCCGATTGCATATTTGATGGAAACAAAGTCAGTAGTTCCAGGAGACACCTGACTGCCGCCTCTCACACCCATTGCGGTATTAACTGCAGTGTGGTCCCTATACAGACCCATCCAAGTATCTGTCGGTGCAGGAATGGGTAGTGGTGCATACACACAACGGAAAAAACACCCACCTTACAAAAATGAAGGGGACTGTGCCATTTGGGACAACGTGGCTGGATTGGGGGAGGTTCTCCTAAGTGCCGGGAAGATCTCAAGCCTCGGCCCAGGGAGGGAGCAGTGGAAGAGCGGCAGTTTAAAAAGTTAGGGCTGTGGCTCTTAACCGTGGGTCGACCGTGGGTTGAGACCCCTTTGGAAGTCCAACGACCTTTTCACTGGGGTCACATATCAGATGCCCTGCATATCAGATATATACGTTATGATTCATAACAGTAGCAAAATGACAGTTACTGAAGTAGCAATGAAAACAATTTTGTGGTTTGGGGGTCACCACAACCTGAGGAACTGTGGCAAAGGGTCACAGCATTAGGAAGGTTGAAACGCATGGAGTGAAATGTCTGAGAATGGTTTGTGTTTATGAATATGCTCTATCCCTGAACCTACAGCTGGACGTACAGCAAAGCCACAGAGCAGTGGTCAAAACATACAGATGGGTTAGATTCTGTAACACTCTTTCCCACCCAACCCTGACCAAGGCAGAGCCCAGCAGCTCCTCCCCTCCTCTAGCTAGTCCTTCTCGCTGGATTCTCAAGAGGGAGAAAACCAACCACAAGTGGAAACAGTCTCTCTAGAAAACCTCCAGGGGCAAACAGAACTAACTCCTCAAGGGTTCTGTTCCTTCGGTAATCCAGGGAAACAGGATGATAAGGGGAGAAATGAGGTGAGGTGTGGGGAGACAGAAAAGGGAGCCAAAGGCTAACCGGGCTGTGCCTGTGGACACAGGAGAGCTGATTGCCGTGTTTGAACTGTGGCCTGGTGAGGGTCAGAGGAGGGTGTCTGATACTAAGGGGCTTAGGAGGTAAAAGGAGAAAGAGAACCAGGATCCGTGGTACATTGTGCACAAGAGATGGGCTGTGCTTTGAAAACTATACTGTTTTTAGACTGGGTATCATAAGTAATGGTTCAATAAGAGTTGCAGATAAAAATAAAAGTGTAAGAATTTTTAATGTGGGATTTGGGGGGGGGGGGGGGTTAGAAAAGGAGTAGGGATGGAAAAGAAAAAGGAGGAAGCCAGTTAAACAACATAAATTTCCTGAACACCTGTTCTGTTCTGGGTCTGGCTGGGATCCTGGAAAAAGGGATGACTAACAGAGTCGCCCCTGCTCTCCGGCATCACACAAATAACAGGGAGGGAGATGTGTTTATCAAGAACTTCTAGACATGGTACCTGGGATGTGTTCCCACAGTGCTTCCAAACCCTGAGGCTCATCGCACTGACCCCACTACTCAGACAGTGGAGGATGATGCCCGTGTGGGATGCCAAGGCACCCTGGCCAATGACTCCCATGTCCATAGCTGTGGAAGGCAAGATGAACAGTTTACAGTGTAGCATTAACGGAACACCCGAAGGTCCTTGAAACCCCATACATATTTATTGGTTACCACTATCTAGATAGTATACCAAATGCTTAAAAAAAGCATTCTCTCACTTAATCTTCCCACTCACCATGTGTTACAAGTTGGTCATTATAACTATCCTCATTTTATAGAGGCCTGAGTGACAGAGACAATGATTTCCTCGTTTGTCACGGGGTCCAGTGTTAAGTTGAGAAGGGAGCAATGAATTACCCCATGACTTGTGATTCAGGGAGAGCAGGAGTGAGTAAGCCCAGAGGGGTAGGGTCAGAAGGTTCTAGAAGATAGCGAAGGACTTTGGCTTTTGTCAATAGGACTCTGGAGTCTTGGTATGGCTTGTAGTGGAGATTAGAGCCCAGGGTTCCACCTGAAACACACTGCTGAGTGTCACTGAGAGACAGAAGGGTCGGGGCTCAGAAAAGATGAGGGCTGCACTGTGTGGTATTTTGAGCAGTGTGTTGTATGTATGTGTGCTTGAGCACTTGTGTGTGTGTTTGTGTGTGTGTGAGGGGGGGGAGAGAGTAAACAAAGTACACATGCTAATGTATCAGTTAGGAGTACATAGTAATTAAAGTCCTGTGTCATAGAAGACCTACAATATGTCCTTATGATGTCCTTAGCTCCCATCATGGTCAAATTTTAAAAAAAATCATGCCTATCATTCAAAGGTAAATGGACTTTTATTGATGGAACTGGTGGTGGAGACGTGGGGCAAGAACTTGTTTAATTGCTTCGAATCAATGAGAATCAAGTCTAATAGAAAACTAGTCATAGTATAAAATGCCAATAAATACTTAATTTTTATATAGTCGTTGTGACACAAATGGAGCCCAGATGGGCAGTGCTTGCCCCATTAATGTGTCAATAAGTTAAGGTTGAGAATACCGTGGGATAGAGGTGCCCTGAAGAGCAATGGAAAACAAGATGGCATTTTCTCGGGTACCATCTACTCAACTCTCACAGCGATGCCACTACTTGACTTACACTCAAGGTAAGGGGACCATGAGTTTTGAGTAGAAATATCCATAGGTATTTTTCAAAAAGAGGCAGAAACAAGTGCAGAAAGCCAGCGATAAAGGGGTTGACTAGATAGATGGAGTAAAATAGGCAAAACATGTGAAAGATGCCATAGCCCGTAACACGGGGGCTGTGATGATGGAGAAAAGTTAATGACATGGGCATAGTGTTGAATGAGATGTCTCCCATAGCCTCAGGCATTTGGATACTCAGTCATCAGATGATAACGCAGTTTGAGGATGCTCAGAAGGTGTCACTTTATTAGAGGTGTGTCACTGCAGACAAGGCTGTGGGGGTCTAAAGACTCCCATCACTTTGCATGTTCTCTCTGCTTTCTAACTATGGTTCAAGGTGTAAGCTCTCAGCTTCCTGTTCTAGCCACCACGCCTCTACTCTGCCATCACAGATACTTAACCCTGTGGAATTCTAAGCCCCAAGAAACTCATCTGTCTATTGCTTTAGTCAAGATGTTGCCACAGCAAAAGAAAAGTATAATAGATACATATAGATACATAAAGATCTAACCAGTACATGAGGGGGCAATAATCATATCTTATGGGCGGAAAATTCCACTCAGCTTATGGCCAACAAAACATTTTAAATTAAATTTTAAATTAAAATAACTTATAAGAGCTTCCCACACTTTTGTGAGAAGCACAAACGAATGAAGTTGGTAAGAGAAAGACCACTCCAGAAGAAGGCGGGCTTCAAATAGCACCACCAAGGCAGCCAATTCTCAAGGTTGTATGCAACCTTCCCTTTCGAACTGGTAGATTCGTCAGTCCTTCATGTCTAGTTGAAATATGAATTCCCTGCAGCTTGCAGCTGATGGAAAAACATTTGCAGACTGACTAGGACCACTTTCCCATCATTCATGGCCTTGTGAGGACAAAGAGAAGTCTGGTAAGCTGTATGGCCAACTGACTCCTAGGCCAAGGGTTCTGACCACGTTTAGTTGATTATGAAAAGGCCTCTTTGTTAAACAAGAAAGTCATTGTCTAATACTATTGTGATGTCGCTTGGTCATCAAGTGGCTATTTTATGCAAAGCAGAGTGTCAGACAGAAAGACAGCTGGACTTCATCTTTCCAACATAACAGGCTGTTGGGTGTCATTTGCATATATTTAAAACCTCTCTCTCTCTCTCTCTCTTTCTCTCTCTCTCTCTCTCTCTCTCTCTCGTCTCTCGTGTGTGTGTGTGTGTGTGTGTGTGTGTGTGTGTGTGTGTGTGTTTAGGTATTTAGGTAAAGGCTTATAACAAATCTCTAAAGTCCATAGAAACCTCACGTACCTACAGAAGGGTACATTACAATGGTAAAGATGAGAGGAACACGGCCTTGTGTATTCTGCACCAAAGGGTTTATTAGAACAGGTTATGGGTGCAACTAAATGATTGACTGAATGGGGAAAGATTGCAGGAACATGTATCATCTGTCTTCTGTCTCCTGTCTGTCTTTATCATCTATTTACCTCTTCTCTGTCTTCTATTTATCTTTGCATCATTCATCTATCACCTATCATGTATTGGTCCTCTATCAATATATCTATCGTCTAACAATCTATCTATCACATCTCTATCCATATATCATCTAATTCGTCTCATATGGCGAGACATATTCATTGATCAAAGAAATCTAGAAGAAGAAGCCGTTTAGAGAGGGCAGTGAAAGAATTCCACACTGGGGGGTTTGGGTTCCGGGGAGACTCAAGTTAAATTGGGTCGGTGCCTCAACTTCACGGCTGAGGTGGCAGAAGGGGTAACGGCAAACACAGCTGTAAAAAATTCACTCAGCTAGTGGAGAAAGGTGCAGCCTTCTGGGTAGTAAGAACTTCTGACATTGATGGGAGGAAAACCATGCAGAGTTTGTAGACCAAGAGTTCCATCACTCAGGGAAGCCAGAAAGGGCCAGAGCTGATGGTGACGGGGATTAATTAGCAGATGTTTGGCGGTTCCAGGAAGAGAACGAACGAACGATGTGGGAGGGAAGAAGCGAAAGCTGCGTGAAGAGCATTCCAGTAACCTGAGAGAGGAGCCTAGGAAGGGGCAGCGTGAGGAGCGTGGGCAGTCGTAAAGAAGCGGGCATTTCACTGGATAGGGCCATGTTGGGTAACGTACTTTTCAGACTCACGCATAAAAGTGAGCACACAGAGCTCTGAAATCAGTGCCAGTTTTAAGGTGGCAATAGTGGAATTTGGAGCCAGGCTCGGGCAGGGTCTCACCAAGTGCAGATCCTCCCGTAACTGCAGATCCTCTCCACCCACAGTGCTGGCCTGCTTACAGACCATGCTCAACCAAGATCCAGCTAATTACAGGCCTTGGAGCAGAGGATGTGAATAAAAGGGCCATGGCAGGAGCGAAGCGGGGTGGTAGAGAAAGGATCAAGCCAAATTAGAATCTTGTTTCTTTTCTGACATGAAGATTTGGGGGGGTTTATTTTACTTTTTTAAAGAACCGCCTTCTTATGGGACTTATCCCAAGCAAAGAGAAGGAACCCAGAAATGACAGAAAGCCATATTGACTCCAAATCCCAAAGTGTGAGTCCAACCAGAGCTGCATTTGACAAATCTGTTAATGCCCAAGGGCGACCAGCAGCCCAGAAAGGGTAGTTGGGGGAGTGTTCTCCAGGCTCACAAGGCCAAGGAAGGGTCAGGAACGGTCATGAACATTTATCAGTCTATCAAATCCTCCACACCAGCAATCCCACTGTGTATCACCCGCTGGACGGGCATGCCAAGGGTTCTACAGTTGAAACAGTGACGTGGCAGGATTTGTTCTTGAAGGGAAATGGGATCACTGCTAGGCAAGGCCCCGCTCATCATTTCTCCGCTAATTAGAGTGTATATGTGTGACTTTCTCTCTCCTCCCTCCCCACCTCCTGTCCCCCTGTCACTCTCTCCTAGTTGGCTCCAAAGCTTTTATTTCCTTGATCTCCTGCACCACTTCTTACCCTGATGAAGCTGGAAACAGAAGGGCAGTTATCTACCTGGCTCACACGGTAACCCAGGAAACTCTCAAATGTGTGGAGTATTTTTTTCACTCTACCACATCCATGGCTTCCGGGGCCTCTTCAAAGGTTAAGAAAATGAAAGGGGTTTTGTGTCCCCAGAGCTAGGAGGTTGATTTAAATTACAGACCAATCTGAAATCTCAACCGGTTCTTTCTCAGTAATTTCTCTATACTAGCTAAGATAACAGAGTCAGAAGACTCACTGTGGGGGCTGTGGTGTGAGTGTCTAAAGTTTACCCCGCTGGTGTCTGTGTAATCTGATGGCATCTGCCGTCCAGAGAAATTTGCCCAATCCACTCTGCTTTTTTTTCTACAACTTTGCAACTTAATTACCTATAAAAAAGAAAAATAAAGTTAATACCAAACCAGTGAAAAAGACACGGCCATTGCTGTTACCTGACCACCAGCTGCCTGGCTATGGCACAGGTGCTATTGCACAGCCTGAAAAGATAGCACAAGTCTTAGGAACATGGATGAAAGTCTTCAATTTTATAATTATTACGGCTGTTAAAGTTGGTCATAGTTATAAAATAGCCTTTGTTTGAAGCCTCTTAATAGATAATTGTTGTAAAAAGTTGGGGAAAACCACAGTCAATTAAGAAGAATGAAGAAAAATTGATTTAAACCCATCTCCCTGCTTTAACCACTACCGGCATCTTGGTCTGTTTCTTCCCACTGTGAAAGCTTCTGGGTGTACACAGTTGATTTTACACTGTGTACCCTCCTGTCTTGACCCTGAAATCTACAGGAGGCGCTCCTCCCAGCCATGGCCAGCTTTAAATAACTGCTTTGTTGCAGGAGGAGAGCCCATTGTGTGGGGGCTGTAAATCATTACAGGATTCCATCTGGGGATTTGAGGGGATTCCAAGCATTGTGATAATAGAGAAGATCATTAATATTTTCCTGGGATAAAGGTTGTTTTATCAGACTTATTTTATATGTCTTTATATTCAGTTGGAGTTACATTTTGGGTTTCTTTTCTTTATATTATATTGGAAAAAGTTTAGTTGGAGTTACCAGATGAAAAGTAATTGATATTTAAGACCTGATCATTTTTCTCTCTCATATTTCTTTGTTGTTGCAGTGTGTGTGTGTGTGTGTGTGTGTGTGTGTGTGTGTGTCTGTTACACCACATGAGTGTTCAGGTGTATGGGTGTATGGCTCAGTTAACCTGCATGTGCCATAGCCGGAGAAGTCTCTATCCCTCTCAGCCCTCACTGCCTTGAGACAGGGTCGCCCACTGAACCAGAAGTGCAGCTTTTTATGTGAGGGCTGAGGAGTCAAACTCGGGTCCTCAAATTTGTAAAGAAAGCACTCCTGCCCATTGAACCATCTCCCCAGTCAGTCCTGTGTGGATCTGTCAAATCACTTTCTACAACATTTCTGATGTGCGAGCTTTCTCTCAGGAATAATTGCTTTGAGTCTAAAGTTCCGGCTGACAACGTGCATGAACTCTGAGGCTGAAGGCAGAGTCTTGACACACAATGGCTGTTTGTCATTGGAACTCTGGGATCACATAACTTATGAATGGCCAGGTAGGTCTGCAAAATGACAAAAACAAACATCACCAAACAGAAGCCTCAGAAAGTCATGGGCAAGGCGGGGGGGGGGGGGGGGGTGGCGGCGGGGAGCTTGTCAGAGCTATTGGCATGTTTGTGAGCTAAGGCTGACACTCCTGGCATATGGCTGGGCGCCCTGGTTGACTTTGATTGGAGCTTGTGGAATTCTCCTGATGCTGCCATTAGTGTTCCTCATTTCCCTTTGTCTAGCAGTGACTTCCAGAATACCCTCGCATCCACTCCACTCGGCTCATCTGATCCGTCACATTCTGCACGGCCATACATCCTTGCTTATATTTAGACTCTACTCGCTTTCTCGCTCCCTTCTCCAAATTCCAGGCAGATTTCAGACACTACTAAGCCAGAGAATGCATGCTGTCACTTTGTCATATAAAGCGCATGCTTACACATACACACATATACATCTGAAGAACCTATCCTAACCAAGATGGCCTTTGCTTAGAGGAAAAAAAAAAAAAAACAGGAGAAGACAGTTTACACTGCAGTGTAGCAAAGACCATATTTTCGCGTATTTAGGAACAAAGGCATGTCAGGCTTTATTGAGCACATCACTAACTATATAACTAGCGTTAAACACTCTATTTGCAACTGTTGCTGTGTGTTTTGTGTGTGATTATCACCCCTAGATCTGCATCCTATAAAAAGATATTTCTGTTTGCTTAATTATAAAGCTCTTTATGAACAGGCTCCTCTGTAAATAGCTTGGTGCGGCTGAAATAGAAATATAATTATAATGAAGGCAGATGTTTGTGAGATACTGGCTCATGAAACTTGTTCGGAATCTACAAAGGAGCAATGTCGGAGCGTGTGTTTATTGCCAGGCCAAAGCTGGAGCGAGGAGAGCTTTGCCTCTGGGCTGGGTGCATGTGCCTCCAACTTTTGCTCTGTGGCCTCCATGTTGAGGACAGAAGGGGCTCACCTGACTTAGAGCTGAGTAGATAGGACAGTCAGTTTGGAGAGAGAATGGGGCAAAGCTGAGAAGAACAGAATACCCTGGACCAGGTTGAAGGAATGAAGCCATGCTGTGTGTACATAGCTCTCCCCACTATACAACTTGGGCTTTGTCAGTGGGGACTGGAGTTTGGGTGGTCTGCTGTGATTATGTTGAGGTCCGTTCACGGGAGAGAGTTTCCTTCCTCCTGACTGGATTATCTAGAGATTACTCACACAGGAAAGTGAGGGGCGGAGGTTAAAGGGAATGTTCAAATGACGAGTTTCTCTGCATTTGGGAAAGCAATACACTCGTGTGGGGAAAGGCAGCAATTGTGTGGGGGTTAAACACTGTGATGTTAAATGATCATCTGATCTCTAGGCTAACAGCCAGGTGTTTTATTTGATTCAGGTGAAATTCCTTTTAAATTCCCTCGTAAGGGGACAAGGCCCTTAAAGTCACCAAGCTTTCTACCCACCCTTTCTGAGTCACTACTGTGTTGAGGTTTTGAAGTAGTTTGAAAATGTTAGTTCCCTCTGTGTGTGTCTCTGTGTCTCTGTCTCTCTGTGTCTATCTAAATGCCCCCCCCAATGATTCCAAGAATAAAAGGAATTTAAAGGCAGGCCACCATGTGCCTATGGGAATCTGAATGATATGCTCTTTAAAACCACACTTTCCGGCTACTTTCTGCCATGTGCTGACATTTCGGGATTCTGCCATATGTATGTATGTATGTGTATATATATATATATATATATATATATATATATATATATATATATATATATAATCTGAAACCAGTACATATTAATTAAACACTACATATATATACTTTATATTTCTAATATAGTATGTGCACATACATGTATGCTATATCTTTTGTCTATATTTCTCACTCCTTCTGGGGTGGCACAGAGTCTCATATGTCAGTCACACTGGCTTCAGATTCTATATGAGAGATGATGGCCTTGAATTTGATTCTCCTACCTTCATTTCCACAGCACTAGGATGACAGGCTTCCTGTTCCTTGCCTGTCTTCGCAGTGCCTGTCATGAGGACCAGGGCATTGTGCATGCTTGCACTCCACCAGCTGAGCTACAGTCCCGTCCACATCCTCCTCCTGGAGCCCACATCATCCGCCATGTTGCTAACCATGTGTTATGACTGTTGTTATTTATTTAAGACTATGACGGGAGAAAGACACCATATGACGAGCCCAGGGGGAGGGGCTTTTATTGGGGGAAAGTGAAAAGGAAAAGGGGTTAGGGAAGAGGGGAGACCAGCCTCTGGGAACAGGCAGAGACAGAGAGACAGGCAGAGAAGCAGAGGAAGGGAGGGATGGAGGGAGGAAGAGACAGAGAAAAAGATAGAGATGGGGGTGGGCAAGGCCCACCTTTTAAAACAGGAACATAGTGAGAGTGGGCAGAAGGTGCTCTTAGTGGCTGCAGCTGAGGATGTATCCTGTCAGGACCCCAAGGGCAGGCTAATACAGATGCCTAAATACTAACAATGATGTCAAATGGCCAAGATAAAAGTATCCTCCCTCAGTTTACCTTTTTGTGAATGGTCTTAATGAGAGCTTTTGCCCAAGCACTCTTTCAAATGCCTGACTTTCTATGGTTAGCATCTGAGTGAGAGATATCCAGCGAAGCATCCACTGCAGGGCTGGGGCCTTTCCCGGAAAGCATGATGACCCCACAGGAGCTGTTGCTTTGTGAATCTTTGAGGAGCCGCAGCAATGGCCAAGAATTGCACATTAAGTGTCCACTGTCCACTGTGATGCCACACGCGTGCCCTGTGCTAAGCGACGCTGCACGTGCTTCGGCACTTGATTGACACCAACTCGGTTACAGCTCCTGGAGTCCTCTGTGTGAGGAGTTGAGTCTCAGCGATCCTGAGCAGTGTCCTGGTTTGCACTGATGGATGCCCAGCCAATGCTTCTGCCCTTAGCAAACTTAGAGCTGCTGTTTAGCTGGCATTATTTCTCTGAGTTCTTGGTCTTTGTGAAGATTCTTGATATCCATTCCCAGAGGTTTTTCTCTTGAAAGGAAATCCATGTCTCCTCCCCGTCACTTGCTTCTGTCATCACAAGCTGTCATAGTAAAGCAGGGCAGGTAAAGCACAGTCCCCCCTTTTATCTGCCAGGGAGGTTTGGCTTCTTATACAACATCCTGCCCATTCCTGTCAATTTTGTGTAGTGTTTTTCACATTTAATAACTTGAATGCTTCATTTTTAATGGCTATATGCTATTTATATATTGGAAATATTGACTGCATAGCACCCTGCTTTCTTTGGTGAATACATTATTTGTTATATTATTCAAAGCAACCAAGACAAAAAAACTTATCCTGGCTTCTATGCCATGGTTTTGTATTTGCTTTGGTTGTCATTTTGTAAAGATAAAGTGAAAGATTCATTCTCATATTCATTTTTATGCTTTCTTTCAGAAATGTCTATCCTTCAACTACCAAGAGAACTGATAATATTGGTCCAGGGAACAAAGCAAAACTCTGACTTCATGGAAGGCTGGGGATGGAGCTCGATGGTGGAATGCTTGCATGAAAAGATCCCAGCTTCACTTTTGTTAGTGTTTAGCATTCTGAAGTACTAATTGCATCAATGAATCCATTTCTTCCCTTCGGCTTGTGATGCTCTCTGCCTAAAGATATGAGGTGCACTTCTGGGGGTGAGGAGAGTACAGTTCTGTAACTACTTATCTATCATTCCTCTTCAGGGCTGCCCAAAACATGAAGGCTCTCTCTGTCTTTGCATGGTGAGGGGCAAAGATGCCAGCCAAGGAGAAGGAGACCCAAAGCTATGGGTGCAAAGAGCAAGAACGCCTATTTTTGTCTCCAAGCGGCGAAAGGAAGTTCCCTAGAGGCAACTACACTGACTCTAACTTTGGCTATGGGCTGAGAGGTTCCTTGGCCAGTTAGGGAAGTAAGAGGGGGGCCGAGCTTTGCAGAATCACAGAGAGCTCACGGCGACTTTAGGCTAGATTGCCGGCCCAGAGAAAGGAGACAGGACACAGAGAGGCAGCCTCCTCCAGGAGGCTGATTATGGCACATAAAGGACCTTTATCTCCTCCCAGACAGTGTGGATCACACAGCAATGAACTTCCATGGTAAATGAGTGTCAGGTGCCATCCAATTAACTGTTTACTATATGGATCCATCCCCCCTCCCCCCCAGATGGTTGTAAGCTTTAATAGGGGTAATGGTGAATCTTGGAACCTCAGCAATGCTTTGGCTCAGCTGTGGATATGAAGTTAGCTCGAAGCTTCTAGGCTCTCTGTGTATTGGTGAGATGATGAAGATGACCGACAGGAGAAGTCAAACCAACCAAATTTAAAAGGCGGATCCCAGATGTGGCAGGCAGCCTTTTGAGACTGACAAAATTGCCTGAGACAAGCAACTTTAGGGGCCAAAGATTCAATCAGGTTCAGGGTTTCAGAAGTTTTCTCCTGTGGTCACTGGTTCCCTGGTTGTGTATCTGTGAGGTGGGGCATCATGAAGAGAAGGCTCTCAGAAGGCTATCAAAACCAGTAAGGGGAGAGAGGGAGAGACAGAGACAGAGACAGAAGGAGAAAAGGGGAGGGGAAGGGAGGAGAGGGGAGGAGAGGGGAGGGAGAGAGGGAGGGAGGAAGAGGGTGACAGGAGAGACGATGAAAAGGCATAGTCTTTAAAGGCATACTCCAGGGATTGCTTCACCTAGGGCTCCCCTCCTAATAGCCCATTCAGCTATGTGCTCACTGGCAGATTTACTATTGACAAAGCCCATGGTCTCGCAAGATCAACTCCTTTGGATAGTCATTGCTAAAAGAGATCAGTCTTAAATGTATGAGCCTCTGGGGACATTCCAGGTACAAGCCACAGCATGAGGATTCTTAGTGGTGGGAGTTTAGACTTTTGCCAGCTTTAGTATTTGTTCTCACTTACCAGAGTCCTGAGGTACCATGCTTGGGTGGACTCAACATACTCGGGTGTTATTTCAGCAGAAATAATATGTTCTCAGTGTTTGGGGGGCTGGATGTGTGAGATCAAGGTGTTATGAGGTTCTTCTGAGGGCCAAGAAGGACAGTCTTCTTTCCGACATCATGCCTTGGCTTACACATGGGTCATCCTTTTGTGACCCCCACATTGCCGTCTCTTGGGATGTGTCTGTGTCTCAGCCTCCACTTTCTATAAGGACGCCAGTCTTGTTGCATCCAAGACCACCCTGATCCTACTGTTCTACATTAGTTACCCCTGTAAAGTCCCTATCTCCAAATACGAACACATATTGAGAGGTAGGACCTCTATGTGGATACCTGTGAGAGGGCCAAGCTTGTGCAGGAAGACACTTCCTTAGCGTACCTCACTTCAGTTACCTGCACAAAGGCACCTGCACGTCCCGGAAGGTGAAGCACACGGTCCAGCCATGGCACGCCACACTTCCAGAACTGATGAATGGATGTGTGTGGGCAAGAGTTGTCCCTGATGTTGACACAGGTGTGGTGTTCTTCTTAATCCGTATGCATTTTTCTCGATGTAGAGGATTTTTGCCGAGCAGAGGGATTTCATTGATTGAGTTCCTACCTACGATGTGGCAACAGCTGCTTACCAACTGTTTACTTTGGGCTTCCATAGAACAGTTCCTTAGTTCACGCATTAGTTTAGGGGTTGCAGGAGGTGCTGGATGTGTGAGGCCAGTTATTGATGTGATGTTGATTCTTGTGTCTTTGGTCAAACAGAGCGTGTGCAGGGTAAACATATAAAGATCAGAAAACTAAACACACATCCGTGACAGGTTCTCATTTCCTTTGCATTATCTAATCATTCGTTGATTTCGTTATCCCCGCCCCCCACTTCCACTGGTGGTAGTGGGAACTAAGCCCAGGACTTCACACTTACAAGGCAAGGGCTGTTCCACTGAGCCATATTCTTAGCCCTTGCCCTTTAATCACTGATGTTAGCGGGAAACCTCCTCTGTGTGGGGCGCACTGGGGTGCCAGGGAGTAAGACTAGTTTCTTCTTTCAGCCCTAGAAACTTCTCTCTCATGCAAATTACAAGGCAGACATACAAAGAGCTTAAGAGGGGTGCCACGTGGATGACAGCAGCTCTGGAAAAGACACAAATACTGCTCAACTAGATGGGAGAAGGACGGAGCTCGTCTGTCCTGGAGACATGAACCCGTGACCAAGTCATCAGACGTCTGGGTGGGAGGACTCATGCCTTGTCATTAAACATCCTCTGAGATCTCATAATTTTCTGACGGAGATGATGGACTGTATCTCTCTCTCTCTCTCTCTCTCTCTCTCTCTCTCTCTCTCTCTCTCTCTCTCTCCTCTCTTTCACTGTGAGGTAGGAAACAATCACGTGACAATCTGTGACAAGGTCTGTCAACAGAGAAAACCATGCAGAAGCGCAGCAGGGCTTTGGATCTAAGGGCAGTCTTAATCAAGAGTCATGAAGAAAATGGGAATTTTGATTCTGCAGCTACAAGGAGATGCTATCTTCCAGCAACCTGGGGGAACTCCAAGGCAGGTCCTTCAATCTGCCACCTCTGATGCAGATGCAGCACAGGACACACCTTGACCCAGAACACAGGACTCAACTAAACTATGAGCAGGCTCCTGGCTCATAGAACCAGGGGATAACAAATAGTTGTTCTTCAAACCTACTCACTTTTTGAAAGTCTGTAAATAGCATAAGAAGGGACTGTAAATGCAATGGCCAGGTATGGGAGAACTGAATGTGGGAAACCATAAAAACAAATGATCCCTTTTTGTTTGCAGACGACAAGTCTATGGTATTAATATGCCACTTTTGAAGGAAGCCATGCAGAAAGAACTGAAAAACCAAGGGATCACCCTTGACTATTTGCTGTTTTTAAGAAATGAAGTGGCAAGAAGAGCAGGGTGGGGTCAGTGTTCAGCTTCCCTTTTTGAAGGCACTGTTATCCTGTCAATGAAGTTGGAGAAGAACAATGGAGGAGATTGGAAGCTAATATCCTTGATGAGTAGACATGAGAAAAGCACCCAGGAAAACTCTACAAACAAGCTGAATTCAAGATTTGATACATCAAGTTCAAGTGAGTTCTATCCCTGGAATGCAAGGATGGTTTAACCTATATAAGTCAATGTGCTAACACACACATTGCTAACATGGGAAAGGATAAAAATCCACATTATCACCTCTATAGATACAGAAAAAAAGCATGTGAAAAACCATGATTCTGTGACAAAAAAAAACCCCACACAACTCTCAGAACATGAGATGTCAAAGGTATCTCAACAAAACCAAACATCACAGATTAAACCTACGGCTAACGTCATACTAAAAGACAGTAAAAAGTTGAAAATCCTCCTTGTGAGATTGATAAAGAATGAGAGTGCTTGCTCTTGTCACTCCTGGTCACACTGAAGCTGAAGTATTACACTGAGCACATCGGCCAGAGAAAGAAGAAAATACTCAAACTGGATATGAAGAAGTAAAATTATAATCATTTGCAGATGGCATGATATGATATAGAGAAAACTCTTATGCCCCCATCAAACCTTTGCTGAACCAATGAGTTCAACACATTTGTAGGATTCACAATCAGTGCATAAAATCGGTTGTTTATCTATATACAAATAATGAACTACTGAAAAAGAGACAAAATCACCTATATATAATAGCATCATTACCAATACTTAATGAATAATTTGAGCAAGGAGGTGAAAATTCTGTACATTGAAAGCTGAAGACACTGAGGGAAGCATTGAGGACTATACACATAAATGGAAAGATATCCTGTTGCATTGATCGTAGGGATAATTATTGTTAGAATGTTCACACTACTTAAAAAATATAAAGATTGAGTATAATCTCAATCAAAATCCCTGTGTCATTCTTTACAGAAATAGAACAGAAGGCTCCTTTTCTAAAACGTGCATGTACCCACAATAGCTGCTGCAGGAGAGAAAATACTGTACCGGAAGTATCACATTTTCCAGTCTCAATGGAAATGGATAGATATGCCAGTCATACAATATGGTTGGCATGAAAATAGACACGCAGACCAATGAAACAGACTAGAAAGCATATATACATATAGATGCATGTAACCAGCATTTGACAAAGGCACCAAGAATACAAACGAGGAAAGGACAATCTCTCTAATAAGCAGACATCTATCTTACATGCATATAAAGATGAACTAAACATGGAATAAAGACTTACAGCCCTAAAATTCCTGGAAGAAATTATGAAGAAAGCCCTTTGACATTGTTCTTAGTGATAACATTTAGGATGAAACACAAAGTATAAACAGCAAAAATGCACTCAGACAGGGAGACAGTACTAAACTGCAACATGTATACCTAACCAATTCCCCTTCTCTGCGCATAGCATGATCTTAGTCACATTTCATCCAGCCTTTATTTCTCCCCTTTTGATATGATCCAGAGTTCTGATACAATCACATTGGTTTTCGCTCCAGTTGGTGATTACCTAGAAGATCATATGATAGGGGTGTGCTACCTAGTCAGTCTCTCCTTATGTGTGTGTGCTAGATGGCACAGTGTGGGTGGTCTAGGAGCTCTAGAGGGTGTAGTGTGGAGGTAATATGTGCTCGTTTTCTCTCTCTCTCTCTCTCTCTCTCTCTCTCTCTCTCTCTCTCTCTCTCTCTCTCTGTGTGTGTGTGTGTGTGGTGTAGGTATAGATGGCACAGTGTGGATGGTCTAGGAACTCTAGAGGGTGTAGTGTGGAGGTAATATGTGCTCATTTTCTCTCTCTCTCTCTCTCTCTCTCTCTCTCTGTGTGTGTGTGTGGTGTAGGTGTAGATGGCACAGTGTGGGTGATCTAAGCTTTAGAGGGTGTAGAGTGTAGGTAACTGTGATCTCTCTCCTCTCTCTTTCTCGTGTGTGTGTGTGTGTGTGTGTGTGTGTGTGTGTGGTGTAGGTATAGATGGCACAGTGTGGGTGATATAAGCTTTAGAGGGTGTAGAGTGTAGGTAATATGTGCTGGTACAGTCTCTGTGTGTGCGTGTGTAGTTAGGTGTAGATGGCACATTGTGTGGTGACTTAAGAGCCCTAGAAGGTGTAGAGCGTAGATAATATGTACTTATATAATGTGGTGTTTGCTGCTTTTGTTCAATATTGAATGTAACAAATGGGCTTCATGAACTCAAAAGAACTATAAGGAGGGTTTTCCAACTGTTACTATTTATGTTCCCAATATACCGTGACAGAGAAAGTTGACAGACCTAAGATTAACACATTATCAGGAGACACGGAGGAGCCCACTGAAGACTATCACTGGAAAGAGGGTGGACATACTTTCGTATTCACTGTCTCCCCTGAAAGTCCATGGGTCTCCTTGACCTCCACAAAGGAGACCCTGGCACCCAAGCATTGCTGAATGGGGCAAACATGAGGTAGTGAATGAGTACACTCTGTTTTTGAGACTCACAGGGGCCAGAACTACAAATCTCATGGATACACCTTCCATCTCAGCACCTGTATTCCTGGGATAAGGATGGGTAGACAATGGGATGGAGGGATGGACGAGTGTCAGAAGGTCATCCTTGGCACCTGTGTGGCTGGATTAACAGCAGTCCCCATGGTTTTGCCATTTAACACTGTCCAATGCCATGGCCACTGGCTATATGTGGATATCTGGGATTAAATTAACCTACGCTATATAGTGAGAATTCAGCTCCTTTGGCATACTAGACATATTTCTAGAAGGCAAGGGCAGGTGTGACTCGGGATGCTTGTTTGGAAGCAACAAGAAGCACATTTACATCAGCATGGAAGGATATAGAAGATGTGGACAGCAACAGTCTTGCTACCTGCAGCCAGGCTTTTGACCATGAACAACTTAGCAACCAAAGAGATGAGCCACATAGGGAGGAAGCACCAGCTTTACCTGAATTCAAAGGTCAGTTTTTCTAGCAATCAGGACAAGTGCAATTGAGGAGATAAAGTGAAGGTCAGCTTTTGGCAAGGCTGGGCTCCTGCCTGTGCATTACCCGTTTCTAAGATGCACTGGAATTTAGGTTTTAACCACTTGTCAATGAGGCTTTTGTAGAATATTGACTGAAAATATGGCTGCACGCAGAAAGTCTCTGAAATGTCTGATTCTTCCAGCTCAGACTTTCCCTGTTGAAAACAAAACAAAAACGAAATTCTCACAGTTTTGATTCAGTCTGAGGCAGATAAGAGAATTCTGTAATCTCGCTTGAGTCGCTCTCAGAGGTCAGTTGGCAAATACATAGTTTGTCACATGTGGAACTTGAGATGGGCAGTGAGGTCACTCACTATTCACACATACATGAAGTCACATCTGCTCACTTCCATTCATGGATGTGATCTGTCGTGCCAACTCTTATAAAGAAATAAGTTGTATTTTAGGATGTAGTCTCTGTTCGCCATCTATTCAAACGCCTTTTATTAAACATCTACCAGTGTGCTTGGGCACTGTGACAAGTGAACAATTTAGACCAAGTTCTCTCTTATGGCTTCAATCTAGAAAAAGAGCTTGCTCATTGATTCATAATGGAATAGAAGATGACTTTGGAGAAATGCAGCCAGGAAGGACCAGAAAGAAGTAGAGAACTTTGTGGATTCTTTAGCTGTCAGCTAGACAGAGTCAGCATCCTTCAGGAAACCCATGTTGAGCTGAGTGGTGAAGAGAGAATGGAGGTTAATCAAGTGGGGAGAAGGATGCACCTCTACTTCTAAGGAAAGAGCATGAGCTAGGTCAAGGGTAGACAAGAGTCCTAGCACAGATGATGGGATAGTGGAAAAGGGGAGATTCATAAGCATGGTCTATAGTGAGACAAGACTGAGAAGGTTGAAGCCCAGACCATTAGAAGCTGTAAACATGTGGCTTCATTATCTAAAAATCAGCAGGGAGGATTTTTTTTCTTCTAGGATTAACCATGGAAGCTATGTCCCTTCCATCTTTCTGAATGCAGAACGGCAGGTATAAGCCCCTCCTACTACTGGTCCAAAGTTATAAGCTGATGGCTCGTTTCTTAAACTCAAGCTGATAACCTCTATCTTGTATTAATGGATTTAAGCGGTTTGCATTTAATGAAATTACTTATATAATTGGGCTATAGACTATTGAAGAATTTTCATTACAGAGAAAACATATTTTATCGTGAAGAGAACACTAGACTTGGAGTCTAAGTGCCTAGTTTTATTTTATTTTTGACACGTTTTAGCTCTAAGATTTAGATAGTCACTTAATTGTCCTGCTTCAACTTATTGACTCTCACAGGTTGATTATGCTATTCCAGGCATGGAACTATAAAAATTAATGAGTTTAAAATCTCTGCATCTTGTCTAAGTATTTTATAGTTTCTACAGTCTAGGAGAATATCGTGGTCCATTGGTTCCTCAAAGCTAATCAGTTTGTAGTACTGTTCTGCCCTATATCCGATAGTGACACACTAAGTTTGTCTTTGGGTAAACTCTTTTCTATGCAGTGTTTTTCTTACTGATATTTGCCATGGCCCTTGTGGCTATTACTTACAGCTCCCTTGTCAGAATGGGTTCTTAGTAAAAGAGGAAAATACAGCCAAAAAATAGAAGTCTGTATTCCAGTGCTGTACAGCTTTCCTAGAGCTCAATGAGTACAACTGTGTCACATTCTAAAACCTCGTCCTGGGGCTTAGGTCCTAGCTGAGTGTCTCTCAGGCCCCACCATTTGGACAGTCTTTTGTAATCTTGCTCCGGGGCTGAATAGGGATTGCATTTGACAATGTTTGAGTACTCCACCTCTCAAAAAGTCCCAGCTCAGTGGCTAGCATCCTGGGTAACGAAAAATGTTTTCCTTAGCAGCTGGAAAGGGTGGCAGTCACACCCTTTTCACACACACTGTGTTCAATCACACACACTGAACGCTATTAATGGTGCTGCCGGGTCACATGACTTTATGCGGCTGGTTCGCCAGGCTCTACGGATGGCTGTGTCTGTGTGAGACTGCTCAGCATTCCTGCGGCATTACTCCCCACATGCTCCAGATGGAACACGGGGAGAGAATTAGGGGGTTCTGTAAGCTTTTCGAGAACTTCCAGTCCTGTATCCCCTCTCTTGTTGGGTAGAACTGTAAGGTCCTTGTCTGTCTGTATGGGGTTCTGGGGTTTCACTGGATGCCCCAGTTTGGTGATGTTTCACCCTTGCCTTCCGCTTCGGAGTACAAAGGTCCACTCTCTGCTGGGGAAAAGATTCCTGATTAAGAACACAAAACTCCTCTTAGGAAGGCAACCTTCACCCACTTATTCCAACTTACTGACCCCATTTTCCCGCTGCTCCAGGCATTCATGTGCCAGCCTCACGCATTCTTTCCCTCTCCCCATTCTGTTCTCATTGTCAGCACATACTGTCAGGAATCAACTATATCCTAGCTCTACACTGTTGGCTTTGATGTTGCTTTTACAAATTACGACCTCCTAGTCTTAAAATTATTTGTCTTACCTGTTGTGGCTTCTCAGGAGGCACCTGCCAACTCTGCACCTCTGTTCACACATGCCTCAGGCCTTCTACTGAGACGCTATGCCACAGTGAGACCTAGCCTGAAAATCAAGACTCAACAACTCTACAGACATAGTTTTGGACACCCAAATATTTCCTTTATGAAGTGCTCCAAGATGGTCTCCAAAAATGAACAGTTTTATTTGGAAATTCTAGACCATCCCTGTGTGAGCCTAGGTGTCACAGACAACAATAGGTGCATTCAAGGAGGCTAAGGCTGTGGGTCTGCGACTCTGCAAAAGGTCACATGGAACATTTTTGCAATAATAATCATGGTCACAAGTATTAATAACATGTACTTAAGAACAGATGACAAACACAGAGCCAGTCCAGGCCTGGGCATACGTTTGCCAAAGGACTCATCCTTGTGTGAGTGCTCTTCATAGAATGTCGTGGTGACTTCCATGCAAGGCTGTGGTCACAGCAGTATCTTTGGTGACTAGTTCTGATTATCAGGCATACAGTCAGGGTATCCCTCCATTTACAGCTTCCTGACTTTACTTCTTAGTATGTTTTGGTGATAGCCAAAGTGACTCCATTTTGGCTGTGGTTAACTTCACAGGGGTTCGGGGTGTTAAATGTAGACAGAACAGGAGTGATTTCAGATCCCAGTGAAAAACATTACAGACTGCTCAGGAAGGTCCAGTTTGTGTTGAGACACAAGAACCTGACTTGGGAAAAGTCTGGGAGAACTTTGGACCATAGGACTTAATTCCTGGCCCTGTTTTGTGCTCCTCTTAGTTCCCGCCTGGTGGGCAACTTTGAAATACTTTGAGTATCTGCGCTGCAGAATGTTTTTGTGTGGGGTTGGTGTTATATCCCCCTTTCCAGGAGCCTGACTCTACTTGATGCATCATGGAGAATAGGAAATGAAGGGCCTGGGAGACATTTAGGATTCATCACATTTAAGTGCGTAGAAGTCAGAAGGCTGTGTCTTCTTTCACTCATTCTTCTTGGCAAGACTGGCATTTCGACAATATTAGAGTGCATTAACAATGTCTCAGTTAAAGTCAGGAGAAAGGATCTTCCCAGAGAGACTTCTTGTCACATGGAAGTATTTCCCTAGAGGGTAGACTCTGGCCTTCTGCCTTGCCCATGCCATGGCTTCTTTATCCTGGAAGCAGCTTTAGGAAAGTCTGTATCATGTCTGGATTCTACTCCTTATTGAAAGATGCTGGCTAGTCTTAGCCCAGTCCAAAAGAGGACAGACAGCCTATGCCCCATTAGTCCATGTTTATCATCCTATAGATGTACAGGGTCAGGATCATCAATACTCACCATCGCAAAGACAATTAGGACAGTAACATCGTTATTCTTGACCACTCAGGGCTCCTGTCTCTACTCTGGCTTCTCTCTCTGACCTGTCAATCTCCAGACTCCCCAGCATTGGTTCTGAGACTTCAACTCAACAACAGCTGATGTTTTCTGCATCCAGATAGCTCTTTTCAGAAGCCCATGCATCCCTCAGGCTTGTGTCAATAAAAGGTTATTATCATTAGGCTTAGGGCTCAAATTCCTTCTTACATATTAGACAGATTTTCTTATGAAATAGGAGTATAATTTCTAACTCTATATGTAGTTTGAACTTCTCTTGCAACCATAGAGGAGAGAAAAATGTATCGTTCATGGTCATCATATATGCAAATGTGTCATGTGCTATGTCAAGTTAGATGTGGAAGGACAAGCAAGGGCTTTCTTAAGGTTTGTCCTTGCCTGTGATCTCCTGTGTGGATGTCCTGTGAGCCTGAAACTGTGACATACCCTCTCTGAACCTCTTCACTATACTTTCATAATATAAACTATTATTATTGCCACCTGCAGAGGGAGAAATGCAGGCTCAGGGGGTCTCCAAATACTCAGAGATCTCTGCACAGCCCTACTTCTCAAGGACTTAGAAATAGTGCGTAGTGGATCCATGGCCTGAGCCCTGGGGATTCCGTAGGCACAACCGTTTATACAGAGGACTTTCGAATGCTTTGAAGATGAATGAATGGATGGTCGATGCCATGAGCTGGGTGATTTACTAATGCCTTTGTAAAGATAGGTTATATAGACCTCAACCACAGGCAACACAGGATAATATGTAATTAAGTACTTAAGTAGATCAGGGATTCTGGAATGATGTTGCAAGAAGATTTTGTGAGCCAGCTTAATCCTATTATCTTCACATAATCCACGATCAGACTGGGGATTTGAAGTATCAAATATTTCCAAGGCCACAGAGCTGCTCCCAGATGCAAAGCCAGTATACAATGCTGGGTTATCTCAACACTAATCCGTTATTCATTTCCATGTATCCCCCTGCATTGGTGGCTTCTCGGAATCAAAATCTAATTAGTGTTTTATCTTTAAAGATAGTGTAGATATATTTTGTCCACAATATAACCAGTATATGCATTTTAACCAAAGCAAGGAAAACAAACATATTTATGAGAATAAAAGTTTTTCTTTTCCTTAAATCATGTAGCAATATATTAATGCATCTAGAGGGCTCAACTTTCACCAAAAATTTGTGCTGTCAGCCCTAACCATTATTTACTAATGAACATATGTTATTAGTGGGGTAATTTGGCTAAGTGAATACTGAGCTAAATTATCTGGAATCTATAAGATAACACTGATAACAGTTTTATGGAAAATTTACTTCAAAATTACACTCTTATAAAGTTCACACATTAATAACACAGCAAAGGACACATAAATTATATAAGAGCCATATTCCTTTGCCTTTGCAAACATTGAATAATGGGATATTGCAGCAGCAGAAGGTATAAGCTGTGTTATTAAAACATGCTGGCATTTAAATGCTACATTAAAATCACCATGGACAACTAGGTGACACAGAGATAATAAAGATAGCATCTTGAGATAGATGAGGTTTGTTCCTTTTCTAAAGGGAAAAGTCAAAGAAAAAAATAGCCTACATATAGAGAGAAGACGAGATGAGCCCCAAATAGGATTAGAAAAGGCTAGTGCCATCTGTCATTATTCAGTATATTTTGTTGCATCAAAATCATCATGAGCGTTAAAGGCACAAGTTGTTCTTTTTCCTTCAGTGCCTCTTCTGGAGTTTTGTTTCTTCCTCAGAGGTTTTTGAAGGCCCAAATTTGATGTAGGAGCTCACCGGCATTGATATAATGTTAATAAAATGAATTCAAGAGCAGCTCGTTTCCCCTGTAAATGGCAAAGGCAAGCCTTTTGCTAGAGAAAGCAAGTCTTCACTGGCAATCATGTTGTTTCTTACACATCAGACACCCTGCACTGGACTCCGGACTCTTGCGGTTCTCGGGACAAACGACAGTGTCTGATCGGTGTGCTTGTCAGCGGAAGTGAAGAAATGCCATTTTCAAGTATAACTCTGTTTTTCTGCTGAATCTTCTTGAGTTTTCTCTTTCCTCTGGCAGCTGACTGGATAGGAATACCAGAGTTTGGGAATATGGGCACGAGATGAGAGGATCCTGGGTTTCTAGGTGAAGTAAAGTATTACATCCAAATGATTAAAACCATCATTGGTCTGGACAGCGAGCACTATTGAGAGAGGGGGGAGAAAAAAGGATGGAGGGGGGAGGGTGCAAGATGAGGGAACAGGGGGGGAAAGGGAAAATAGACTGTTAAGAGAGGCCAATGAAATTTAAGGATTATTAAGTAAAACAATTTATCTACTCCAGTTGATATGACTTCTTCAGAGAATTGACAGCCCCTCTCCCTACCCCCACCTACCCCCACCTCCACCACGACTTGGTGACCATCTCAACTTTCTTCTTTCCCATTCTACTTTGAATCCCTTCTTCTTGGGTAGCACCATCTCCTTCACAAACTCCAGGCCATCTTCCGCATCTGCTTCCATTTGCCGGGAAGCAGGTCTGACTTGCTGGAACAAACAGCAGACTGCGCACCCTGCTGCCGAGCCCTTTCACCTCTGGTCCTTACCATATGCCGCTCCTCTCGGCCCCAGCTGAGCTTCTTTAAATGTTTGTCTACTCTTTATTATCTCAACTCCATTAACTTCTAGGCCCATTGCCATGGCCTCGACAGGAAGCGACTTCTACTCAGACGGATGCCAACCTCTTGGTACTCCCTTTCTCCATCCCTTCCTCTTCCCTTTCTTCCTTTCTCTTTTTTCCATCTCTATTTATATCTATCTTTCCACTCATCGATCTGTCATGTCTGCTGTCTATCGTCTATCAAGCATCGGTCAGCCATCTATTCTGTCATCTATCGAAACTGATATTTATCAGTTATCTATTAGGATACTCTGACAAAACGAGCAGCGTTTGGCCTTGCCAACTTTCTGTCTCGTGAAGTGAGAGGAACGCCCCCCACACACCTGCCACCACCTCCACCAACGAAAAGACCTCCTCTCTTCCTTGATAATACTCTATCGCTTGGCTTCTGAGCAGCACATTGTTCAGCTTTCCTTTAGCTTTACGAAGTCCCCCTGCCCCTGCTTTTTTGAGTATTCCTTTCCCTTTTGGGTCCTCCAAATGCTAGCCTTTCGATTTAAGCTACTACTGTTTTACAATGTTACAAAGATGCTATTTGATATATATATATATATATATATATATATATATATATATATATATTTGTCTTCTAGCTAATCTGTATATTATATATAATATAATATCTATATTAGCTCGAAGAAGGCTTGCAGCTAATTCCTCTGTTCTTGTCTAATTTCTTTGTGAACTGCCTGTGCTCTGGAAATACTTTTGTTCAAGCACTCCTGGAACATTACAAACATTATCTGTTATAAATAACTTTGCTCGGTCATCATTTTTCTTTAAACTTGTTTGTTGATATTAAAACAGATATATATGACAAGTCATTTTTTTAAAGGAGGCGCTTCAAACTGTGCCAGGAGTTAAATTTACCTCTCCCGTCTTCCAAACTATGAGCGTGTTCACAAAGGTTTACAGTGGCGGTTTGGAGGCAATGTTTTCACCTTCTTATTTTGATCCACACAGAATTTATTTTCTAAAGAATGAGAGAGGCTGCAGGGACTTCACTGAGCCTCATTGATTTGAGGGGGTGATGTCATGAGGTGACAGAAACAGAAATTAGGGTGGTATTGCCCTGTGTCAAAAGACGGCTGGAGTTTCCAGAATCTGAAAGGGGCAGAAAATGCTGTCCTGAACAGACTTCAGAATGAGCAGATCATTTCCACACTCAGGATGCCTCACAATGGAAGCATTCGGAAGTTGGCCCAGCATTCCCTTAGGCTGCCTTCTCCTCTCTGCTTTAGCCTGCTTCCTCTCAATGTTGCTTTCCTCTCTGATCCATTGCTTTTCCGTGCCTGCTTTCAAGCTAAGCAAGCGGCAGGATCCTAGTGACAGGGTTCATGGCTGTATCTGTTGCTTCTCTGTTTTCTCTGCTGGTCCAATTCTTATGACAAAGATACATTTGTTCCCCTGAAGGTTTTGTATGGAGAAACCTGCTTTTTGACCTATGGTTCTCTGGAACCTTCTCTGGCTGGCTATTAGCTCAGAGGGAACTATGAATCTTGGTGCAGGTTTACGGAAGGTGACTCAAGGCTGTTGGTCTCCATACGGGGTTGTCACAAGGCACACCGTGCGGTGTTTTAACCAGGTGGTGCCTGCTTCCATAAGCAGCCCGGACCTCCTACCAGAGAGGCTGGATGAGGCCACCCATACACTGACGAGGTGTCACTCCACTGCTCTGCCGGGGACCCACCACACCTGGTGGTTTTTATACAACAGCTCTTAAATTGCAGCAGTGCTTCCATGCACAGAGACAGAACCTTGGGATGTAATCTTTGCAATATATAACCTACTGCAAAGCTGTGTGTCACTGCATAGAGAATGGAGTTGGCCTTCCTTCTGCTTGTGGGCATTAGGCAATGTCCTTCCTCCCTTAGAAGCACAGAACCACCATCCGCCTCCTTCTTGACCTGAGGACAGAAGCTGCTCCACAGCAGTGACTGCAGGCAGAGCCACTGTGGGGATGAAGGCACAGGGATTGTCACGTGGGTGAATGAATGCGGGAAAGCAAGCGTATTAAGGAGCATCGGTGGTGAAATTCGAACCCTTGTGAGGTAAGCGATTGTCTTCGTTACTCCCGAATCAGTTGGTTGATCTTTTGAAATCCGTCTGCATTAGGACTTTGGAAATCTTCATATGCGCACAGATGACAATGTCTTTTTCACTACAGAAGGCCTTGGGAACTTGAACTTTTCCTTCACAATAAACCGAAGGCTGGGTGGTGAGAGTCGGGGCCATGGTTTGGATGTGAACTCTCACCTATACACTCATCTGTTTGAGCCCTTGATCTCTACCTCGTGGCGCTGTTTGGGAGGATAGGAGGTGTTTAAAAAGTGGGGTTTCTCTTCAGGAAGTTGGTGGGTCACTGGGAAAGGGAGGGCATCGTGGAGTTGGCTATTGCCTGGCCACAGCTGAAGCTGAATGCTGTCTTCTTTCTAGTTGGCTGAGATGGATCCCAGCTACTACACGCCTCCTGCCTCCCAATGATGTCTTCCTTGATTGTGTCAGATCCCCCAAAGTATGTACCCAGATAAATCCCTTCTCTGTTAATCAATTCTGGAATGTATTAAAAGTAACTAACAGAATTAAGAAAGAGAATATCAATCTAAATTAATATATTTTTAACAATAAAACATCTCCATCAGACAAATGCAGTTTTCTAGCGTTTCAGGATACGAGGACTTACTAACAAGGAATTATAGGCGCAAATTCAGTTTGAGACATTAATGGCCATAAGAGAGCTGGCATGTCTTAGCATCTCATCTGCACATGAGTGGTGGCTTTGCAGGGCTTGGTCACAGAAAGATCTGCCCATGTAACTCCCAACGGAAACGACATTTGTTTATCTTAGGAGCATCCTTACCGCAGTCTGGGGATATGATAAATCCTTAATGTGATAAGCACAGTAGATCTTTGACCCTAAACAAAGACCCTAAGAACAACTAGGGAGTGCTGAGAGGGGGAGAAACTGTCTCCTCCAGGGAAGAGCATACTTATTGAATAGCCGATACCAAGTACTCAGTCCTAAAATCATACACAGAGAAGTAACTTTAAGACTGCATAGGTTATATTACATATTGAGGAATAATACACACACACACACATACACACACACACACACACACACACACACACACACACACACCAAGTAAAGAGGCATGAATTTGAGAGGGAGCAAGGGAGCAAGGAAGGATGGGTGCTTGGGAAAGGTTGAAGGAAGGGAAGGCAATGGGGATCTGAGGCTTGAGGGGGTGGTTCTGGATATTTAAACACTGCAGCGCATGACACATTTCTATACTGTAAAGTAGAACCCCTGTTGCATAAGCATTCGTGAGTAAATATCCACAAGTTATGGCTATGTGACAAGTCACCCTCAGGCGTCAACACCTATTGGGAATGACTTTCAGAGGAGAGCATCACAAGAGGGTCTCTCGGCAGACCGCCACAGTCATCACCTCAAAGGTCAACTCTCCTGCTGCTGTCCCCAGGTCTCAGGGATTCACTGGGTATCGATCAGAGAAAGCAACCCTTCCTCTTGGGAGCCTACTACATGATAATGTCTTCTCCTTTGGTGAGATGAGAGAGACAGGCGGGGAGAGAGAGCCCAAGAGAGTGAGAGCATGAAATACCAAGTAAGGGGTCGAAAGAGCAAGAGGGAGAGAGAAAAAAGATGAAGATCGATTACGAGAGCCATTCACCAAGCAGATGCCACCGCAGTCTTCTTCTGAGCCTGTCTTTGAAGTGGTGTTGCCTTGCTTCCACCAGAGAGGAGAAAGGAGTCTTGTTAGACCCCAAGAAAGGGAGAGGACAGGAGGCATGGATTCCTACAGTTTCCTGACAGTGTTTGTGCTTGGGGATGATGGCCCATCTGGTGACGATATCTGGCAAACAGCTTGCGGTTCAGACCAGAAAGATACTAAGACATGGCGTGGCAGTTTGAATGTAATAGGCCCCATTAATCTCATAAGGAATGGTACTATGAGGAGGTGTGGGTTTTTTTGGAGTAGGTGTGGCCTTGTCGGAAGAAGTGTGTCACCATGGGGGATCAAACGGGCTTTGAGGTTTCCTACGCTCAGAATACCGCCCAGTGTGTCAGTCAACTTCCTGTTGCCTGCAAGATGTAGAACTCTCAGTTCCTTCTCCAGTACCATGTCTGTCTGTCTGCACGCCACCATGTGTCCTGCCATGATGATAATGGACTAAACCTCCGAAACTGTAAGCCACCCCAATTAGATGTTTTACTTCAGAAGAGTTGCCGTGGTCGTGGTGTTTCTTCACAGCAATAAAAACCCTCATGAAAATGAGTGTCCTCAGACTTGATATGACAGGATGTATCCCAAATTCAGAGAGAGCAACAGGTACTTCTGGCTCTACAGTCATGGACTTGGAAGGAAGTCACCCTGATTCTAACTCAAGCATTGGGAAAAGACCAAGTTGCCCCTAAAATGGCGGGACTTGCCTGTAATCCTAATACTCAGAAGCCTGAGGCAGGAGGATTGCTGTGAGTTCAGGAACAATGTAAGCTACATGGTGAAACCATGCCTCACCAACATCAAAGTAGACTAAACCAAGTTGAACCTTAGTCTGAGGAAAGAGTCATGGGTTATTGAAGTCTCTCAATGGGGTTCAGTAAGTGACCCACAGCAGTTCCAGGGCTTTCTGTAGCGTCATGTTTCCCCACTGTGAACTGGGGCCTGGATCCCAACACTACGCTCATGGCTGCCCTAGGGCATCACGAGTTTATGCAAACCAGATTGGGCCTTGTGAGGCTGGCTCTCCTGGTGCTGGGTCCAACTGGCCCCCAGTTCCCTCTTGCCCTGAGCAAGAGCTGTGTATTTCAGGCTAGAGAGGAAGGCCTTATGCGTCTGTGTGGGTTGGGTAAATTTAGGGACACTCCTTGAACTACCAGTAAATAATCAGGGAGGAGGGATGAATTTCAAGTATGAACCCATCTTCCCTGGAGGCAGTGGAAAGCCATGGGGAACTGCTAAATGCTTCCAAACAGTGTCCAGAGTATAGACGTTGAGTTCCTGGGCTGTGACTCCACAGACAGCGGCCAGCCAGTCCATCAGTTTGGACTCCTGCTCGCTTTGTGCACACCCTCGGGTCCTCTGCGTGCTCCCAGGATAGCAGGGATGATCGGGCAGCCCCAGACTTGCTGGATGAAAGGCTGCAGACAAGTGTGCACATACAGCTTGTAACGCCCTCCTCTCTCTTTCCTAGAAGCCCAGGCACTAGGCTTCTAGATGCATGTCGATTCTTGTTCATCTCCTCCAGGGATTGGGCACAAGGCTTGTAATCAGGGTAGAGATAGATCCTGAGTGCTTTACGGTTCACTGTCCCTTTTCAAGCACACCAGAGAGTACCTGGTGTGCTTTTGGCACCAAAACCCAGTTAGAGAAGGACAACAAACTTCTCCCCAGTGTGAGAGTTTTTAGAAATATTAACTCTACATGTGAACCCTTCCCAGACAGTGTTCTGCCATGGACCTTGACTTCCTGTCCCCTATAAAACCCGTTTTCAGTGAGCGCCATCGTGGTTTCTGTCCAACGCTTTTCTGGTTTGAAATGTTTGTTACAGAGAAAAACCACCCATGACATTTCTGCCTGGCTTAACTTTTGCAAAAATATCCATATACAGGTTGTTGCTACGCCACAGGAGGAGTGCGGTACGTAAGGGTGAAGCACCGAAAAACCTAGTTTCTGTGCACATCCTAGAACACTCAGGCACACACCATTTAATCAGAGGCTTTCTGATTCTGGGATGAGAAATAAATCTATTTCTTCTCTCCAGTTGGTACATGCACAGAAAGGCCGCATTTCCCAGCCTCATGCAGCAGTGTGCTCAGGTTTAATCATATGTTTTCTTGGTTCGCCTGCATAGGAGAAAGACTGAAGCCTTGCTATCTCCACAAAAGGCTCCCGTGGACCAGAATTCCTTCCTTCCCTTTGCTTTTCGTCCTTCTGAGCCCTACTGTGGTATGCCTGCTCCATTGGCGTAACCATGACTTTAGAAATTACAACATACATGATCGTACATTGACTGCAACCCGATCACATACCTCTAGCTGGTCCTGGGACGCAGCTGCAGACAACACCGAGTGAGCTAACGTCAACTGTGGCTATCAGGCCATGGAGTAGTTGTCTTGCCTCCCAGTGGAAGTTCTTCGAAGGGAGTCCTTGCCCACAAAGAGCCTGGGTGTGATTCTTCCCTCTAGTCCCATGGTGGTCTCTGCCTGGGTAAAACCCTCGGTTGAACCCCACCGATCTTTCGAATTCAGTAGAGTAGAAGTGAAAATTCTTCCTTTTTTTTTCACTTGCCAAGTCCCAAGCCAACTCTTACCTCATTTGAATAATGGAGTCCCCGGACCCTCTATTTACTCCTCAGTGGTCCGCAGAGGCTTTCCTCTCAGGCAGCAGCTCAATTGCAGGGTGGTACCCTCTGGCCCTGAACCTCTGTCCCTGCTCCAGTCCTCTTCCTGGGAGGCACACGCCAGCTGTGCAAACTTCAGATAATGAACGGTTCAATGTAGTAGGGGTCCAGTTGGTGATCCGAAGTGGCCTTTCATTTCACAGATGGAGAAACTAGATGGCAGGGAGGCCAGCGTGCCTAACTCACAGCCAGCCTAACGGCAGCAGTGACTTCATCTCCAGGTCCCTCCCAGGCCTTTTTGGGCCCCAGGGACATTGTTGTCAGCCATCTTTAATTAGTTATTAATTTTATTTTGTGTATATTTGTTTATGTATGTTCACATGTGCCAATAGGTTCATATGCACAGGTGTGTGTGTGTGTGTGTGTGTGTGTGTGTGTGTGTATGTGAAAGCCAGAAGTCATATCAGATGTCTTCCTCAATCACTGTCCACTTTAATTTTTTTGAGGTAGGGTACCTCACAGGGAATGGTACTCACCAATTTATCTAAAATGCTTGGCCAGTGAGCTCATCCTGGCTTTCTTTTGTCTGAGGTCAGAAACAACAAGTCATCCATTCAAGCAGTGGAGAGATTATTTGGCTCTCCCTCACCCTGTACTGCTAGATTTTATGTCAGCTGGACACAGTCGTGAGTCATCTGGGGAGAGCAGGTATCAGTTGAGAAAATGGACCCACCAGGTTGGCCTGTGTACAGGCCTGTGAGATGTTTCCCTAATCAGTGACTGAAGTGAGAGGAACTGAGCCATGGTGAACATCACCATTCCAAGAAGGTGGTCCTGGGGTCTAGAAGAAAGCAGGCTGTCAAGCCATGAAGAACAAGCCAGTAAACAGCTTTTCTCCATGGCCTCTGTTTTGGCTCCTGCCTCCAGGCTCCTGCCCTGCTTGATTTCCTGTCCTGACTTCCTTCAGTGATGGACCATGGTGTGGAACTGTGAGTGAAATCAACCCTTACCTCCCCACGTTGCTTCTAGCCATGGTGTTTTATCACAGCGGAAACCCTAAGACCCTTCCCATCCAAGCTGCTAGACCACGTCTGGCCCCTCTTCTTTCATGGTTAGCTCTTTTGCCTCATCTCTCTCCATCCATAGGAACCACGGAGTACTACAAAATAGTGGGGTGCAGCAAAGGGGCCCAAGTCATAATATATATCCTGTCAACACAAAAACAGAGTAGGGGCTGCTGGAAAATTTTTATATCCCATTCAGTTTCTACTCTCTTTTTATCTGTGGTGTCCTGAAAGAAAATGATCCTTACAGGGAGTGGCACTATGAGGTGTGGCCTTATTGGAGGAAGTCTGTCACTGTGGGGGTGGGCTTTGAGGTCTAATATGCACAAGCCACCTTCAGTGCTCCAGACCACTTCCTGTTGCCTGTGAGTCAAGATGTGAGAACTACTTCTTAAACACCATGTCTGCCTGCACGCCACCATACTTCCTGGCATGATGATAACTGACTGAACTTCTGAACCATAAGCAGCCCCAACTAAATGGTTTTCTTTATAAGAGTTGCTGTGGTCATGGTGTCTCTTCATAACAATAGAAACTCTAACAAGACCATATCTCTGACTATTTATCACTCAGTCACCCTTGCTTATGTCTCCGGGTTATTTGAAATGAGATAAAATTTCAGACAGTGTAGAGGGATGGAGTAAGTGTCAGAGCCCAACATCATGCTGAGCAGAAGGCCTGGTTGCCAGAATCATAATTCCAATCCTTCTTGGAACCCGGTGCTGTTATCTCCCAATGATGTTATGTGGCTGGTCTCCTTCAGTGACTTCAGCTTTGAATGGCCTTGTCTCCTGTGATTTCTGGCAGATTGACAAGCATCATGTTCAGCTAGCGTGCACCATGCAATGTCCCTGTGATAAGATAGACCTGGAAGCCCTGCTTATGACATCAGATAACAGAATCTAAGGAAATGAGGTGGCCGCCATGCTTGGTGACTTCGTTGTTCTGTGTTGTTTCCAGACCTCTCTTGATGCTGAGGTTCTCAGATGGAAGGCTTCAAAGACTAAGCATTGCTGTTCATGGCTCTGCCTCTCTCTGGTGCTTTCCTAAACCTGAGCAAGGAGGAGGTGGGTGGAGCTGGTATTTGAATGTCTCACCCTAGTATTAATACTTTTCATGACTGCGTGGGGTACTTGAATGCTGGGCAATCTCAAAGGAACTATGGTACTTCTCTGTGCTAACTTTAGTAGCTTTAAGAGCAGGACATTGAATTAAGTGATCGCTGCTGGGGTACCTCTAAAGCACCTATGTTATAACCTTTGTTAGGCTCCATTCTGGGCTATTGTGGACCTCTGTAATAGGCCTACACATGCCCTTCTTAACAGAAGCCCTTCCTAAAGAAGCCATCAGTAAATGCAAATCTCAAACATTGACCTCATAGCAGGTTCCCCATTCCTCAGTCTCACACTTCTCTGTTAACAAAAGCCGAAAGGGGCAAAAACAAAGACAATAAAACCTAGGGAAAGAGCTAATCAGTCACCAATTCCCTTACTCCATACACAAAAAATTATCACCAGCTGTTGCCCAATTAAATGCAACAATCGAGCAGGGCACCAGAGCTCACAGGAGACCACAGCATACACTGTGTGCCCAGCCAAGCCACTTGCATAAAGCCCAGAGGATGTCAGCATCAAAGCATGCTTTCCCATAAGCTGCCCTTGTGCCTTTTTGCTAGAAGCATTTAATCACAAAGACTTGGTAATCAGGAAGGAGGAGGCCCTGTTGTAAACTGCACCAGATCCTGGTCATGCTATGCCTCAGGAATCTGCAGAAAGGAGTTTTCATGACTAGCCCATAAAGCCTACCACAGGTTCTTCCTAGTGCACAGCCAGATGAGCAGGTAGATTCAGGATTGGTAGGAACATCCAATCACTCCGTCCAGTTTCCTGTGTGCCCTTCATCTGCCAAATAGAACATCCAAGGATGGAAGTCAATGAGACAGGGTCCTACCATAGAAAGATTCCAAGTCCAGTCAGTGTGACTAAGAAGAGTAGAATTTATCCCATTTCTAAGGTAAGGCCTGGATAGGTTGCTTGTTTATGGTAACAAGATAGCAGAGATAAGCAACTTATAGAGAAGACATTTGTTTTGTCTTATGATTTCAGTGGTTTCAGACCATGGCTAGTTGGTCCTAGTGCTTTGCGAAGGGACCCACATACTGCAGGGTGCTCCCCTCTGGACCACATACCACACACCACACCAAAACACCAATCTCCAAGCACAAACCAAATGCAAAGATAGCGTTTATTAAGCAAGGCAAGGCAAAAAGACAAAATGACTGTATCTGAATCAGTAGACTCATCAGCAAATGGTTTTAAGAGGGTTTTGTTTTGTTTTTTTTTTTTTTTTTTGCAAATGGTTTTAATAGTGGAAAAGGGGAGGTCTGTGTTAGAATGAACCGGGATGTGCTCGTAAGTTCTGATTGGATATTTTGGTTAGGTTAGTCAAATGATGAATTTTGATTGCTGGACCTTGGTATTATTGTAGTTGGACTTGCTGATCGGTCTTAGGAATGAGTCAGTGACCAAATAAAGGGAATAGACCTTGGGGCTAGCTTTAGGAATGTTATCTAATGGTTTAGCAGTACAGAGAAGGGTAAAGGGTAAAACGTGTTGGTGCCATGTTTGCCATGCTTGGGCCTGTGTTTGCCATGATCTGGCATCCTGGAGCCCTTCACTCTGTGCCTGTGGTAGCAACAGTTCTTCTCATGATGCCTGGAAACAAAGGAGAGAGACAAGTGTGTGGAGGTGCCAATATCCCCTTCAAGGTTGTGCCTTCCAGTGACCCAACCTGCACCCACTAGGTCACACTTTCCAACAGTTCCACTTCCCAGCAGTGTCTCAGGGTGGCCATTGGCACAATCTACAGCAGAAGGGTTGACTAGGACCTTGGGTGAACAAAAAGCAAGTATCAAGATGCATGTGTGAGCCAAAGGAAGTCTAGAAGAAAAGGTGTGTGGCCACCGCCTAAATCTAATATATTTCTTTTTTTCTCTCCTTTATCATTAGGACTTATCTTTCTTTACCTTCTCTTCCCCGTCCTCCTCCTCTTCTCCCTCTTCTTACATGTTATGCTGAAGAAACTGCTTCCTAAAATTATCATGGAGTCATTGTCAAGGAAGGTGTGGTATTTCAGATTATCATCCAAGCTATTATTTGGGGTGTTGGGTTTCCCCTCCAGAGAATGGAAATCAAGTTCTTTTTTTTTTCTTTTTCTTTTACTTCAGAGAAGAGCAGGCCTCCCGGGGATTTCAACATAACGTGGCATAACAAATTCTAATAGAACTAGGCAATACCCTCATAACGTGGCTGAACAAGGCAACCCAATAGGAAGAAAAGGGTCCCAAAAACAGGCAAAAGAGCCAGAGACAGCCCCTGTTCCCACTGTTAAGAGTCCCATAAGAACAACAAGCTAACCACCATAATATATGTGCAGAGGACCTAGGTCACACCCATACAGACTCCCTGACTTTTGATTCAGTCTCTGCGAGACCCTATGAGGCCTGTTTAGTTGATTCTGGGGATCCTGTTTATGTGTTGTCCCTGATACACACACACATACACACCTGGATCCTACAATCCTTCCTCTGCCTCTTAGGGGGGATTCTGCAAACTCAACCTATTGCTTGCTTGTGGGTTTCTGCATCTGCTCCCGTCAGTTGCTGATAATGTCTTATGGCAATTAGGCTAGGCTCCAGTCTGTGAATATAAGAAGATATTGTTAAGAATCATTTCATTGACTTTTTTTGCCAGTCATGTTTGGTTCTATCCTAGGTCTCTCTAACCTCTAGTTCCTGGACCTCCAGATGTTGATGGATGGAGGGCCTGCTTTTGATCCTGGCTGCCCTGCTAGCTTACACCCAAAATAATCACACAGAAATTATATTAATTAAATTACTGCCTGGCCCATTACCTCTAGTCTCTTATTGGCTAACTCTCACATCTTGACTTAACCCATTTTTAATAATTTGTATAACACCATGAGGTTGTGGCTTACCAGGAAAGATTCAACATGTCTGACCTGACATCACCATGACTGCTCTCTCTCTCTCTCTTTCTGCTTTCTTCCTCCCAAAATTCAGTTCTGTCTACTCTGCCTACCTGAGTGCTGCCCTATCAAAAGGTCAAGTCAGTTTCTTTATTCAACCAATGAAATCAACACATAGACAGAAGAACCTCCTTACACCATCCAGGCAGTATGCGGCTCGTATTTCAAGTTGGCCACTCCCACGAAGTCTGTGGCCACCTTTACCCTAGCACATCTGGCAGGCAGGACAGATTGTAGGTCAAAGATTTTGTGACTGGGTTGGTGTCATAGTCTCTTCCCTGAAAGCCTTGCCTGGATAAAGAAGATGACCAGTTCAGGCTCCTTCTCCCCCACTCTTTGAAGTCTTCACTGAGGCCACCCTCATAGATTCTAGGGAGTTTCCATTGCTGTAAGTTTCTACCTTGCTCCCATGATGGCCCCCATTCCAGTCGTCTCTCCCAGTACTCTTCTGCCTCCATTCCTCTTCTTTCCACCTGATTCCTCCTGTTCCTATCCCCACCAGCCCCCAGTTCACCTGCAAAATCTATTCTATTTCCCCTTCCGAGGGAGATACACACTTTCCATTCCCAGCCCTCTTTATTACTTAACCTCTCTGGGTCTGTGGATTGGAGCATTATTATCCTTTACTTAAAAGCTAATATTCATTTATAAGTGAGTACATACCATGTTTGCCTTTCTTGGTCTGGGTCACCTCATCCTGGATGATTTTTTTCAATTTCCACCCATTTGCTTGCAAATTTCATGATGTCATTTTTTTAACAGCTGAATAATACTATGTTATGCAAATGTACCACATTTTCTTTATCCATTCTTTAGTTGAGGGACAGCTAGGTTGTTTCTGGTTTCCAGCTATTATAAATAAAACTGCTATGAACAAGCTGAGAAAGTATCTTTGTGGTAGGATAGAGCAACCTTTAGGTACATGCCCAGGATTGGTTGTGAGTAGATGCCCAGGGTCTTAAGGTAGATTGATTCACAATTTTCTGAGAAACCTCCATATTTATTTCCAAAGTAGCTTTACAAATTTCCACTCCCACCGGCAACGGACGGGTATTCCCTTGCTCCATATCCTTGCCAGTATGAGCTGTCACTTGTGTTTTTGATCTTAGCCATTCTGGCAGGTATAAGATGGAATATTAGAGTTATTTTTATTTGTATTTTCCTGATGGCTAAGGATATTGAACATTTCTTTGGGAATCTCTGTTTAGATCAGTACCCCATTTTTAATTGGATTATTTGGTTTATTGATGTCTAGTTTCTTGAGTTCTTCATATATGTTGAATAGTAGTCCTCTGTCAGATTTGGAATTGGTGAAAATCTTTTCCCAGTCTGTAGGCTGCTATTTTGTATTATTGACAGTATCCTTTGCCTTACAGAAGTGTTTCAGTTTTGTGATGTTCCACTTATTAGTGGTTGATCTCAGTGTCTGCACTATTGGTGTTCTGTTTAGGAAGTTGTCTCCTATGCCAATGCATTCAATCTATTCCCCACTTTCTCTTCTATCAATTTCACTGTATCTGGTTTTACGTTAAGATCTTTAATCCACATGAACTTGGGTATGCTGCAGTCTGATAGATATAGATCTATTTGCATTCTCCTACATGCTGATATCCAGTTAGACCAGTACCATTTGTTAAAGATTCCTTTTTTGTATATTTCTGGCTTCTTTATAAAAATTCAGACATTCATAGGTGTATGGATTTACATCTGGGTCTTCAGGACTATTCCACTGATCAACCTGTCTGTTTTTATTCCAGTACCATGCAGTTTTTATTACTATAGCTCTGTAGTACAGTTTGAAATCAAGAATGATGATACCTCAGGAAGTTCTTTTACTATAAAGGGTTGTTTTAGCTAGCTTGAGTTTTGTTTGTTTTCCATACAAAGTTGGGTATTGTTCTTTCAAGGTCTATAAAGAAGTGTGTTGAAATTTTGATAGGGATTGTGTTGACTCTGTAGATTGCTTTTGGTAGAATGGTCATTCTTACTATGTTAATCTTACCAACCTATGAGGATGGAAGACCTGCCCATCTTATATCTTCTTCATTTTCTTTTTTCAAAGACTTGAAGTCATTGTCATACAAGTCTTTCACTTGCTTTGTTAGAATTACCCCCAAGATAGTTTATATATGTGGCTACCCTAAAGGGCATTGTTTTCCCTGATTTCATTCTCAGCTTGTTTATAGTTTGAATATAGGAGAGTTGCTGATTTTATTTTTTAGTTAATCTTGCACACAGCTAGTTTGTTGAAGGTGCTTATCAACTATAGGAGTTCCCTGGTAGAATTTTTGGAATTGTTTATGTATAATATCATATCATCTGCAAATAGTAATACTTTGACTTCTTCCTTTCTAATTTGTATCTCCTTGATCATTTTAGTTGCCTTACAGTGCTGGCTAGAACTCAAAGTGTACTATATTAAATACATATATAGAGAGTAGACAGCCTATATTGAATAGATATGGAGAGAGTAGACAGCCTTATCTTATTCCTGATTTTAGTGGAATTTCCTTGAGTGTCTCTCCACTTAGTTTGATGGTGGCTATATGCTTGTAAATTGCCTTTACCATGTCTAGATACGTCCCTTACATCCCTGATCTCTTCAAGACTTTTATCGTGAAGGGATGCTGGATTTTTTTCTAAGACATTTTCAGAATCTAATAAGATGATCATGTGTTTTGTTTTGTTTTCTTTCTATTTGTTTATATCATAGATTACATAGATTAATCCCCACCTCTCTGGCTAAAGTCTACTTGATCATGGTGAATGATTTTAGATTCAGTTTATGAATGTTTCTTGACTATTACTATTTTTGCATCAATGTTCATGAAAGAAATTGGTTTGTAATTCTTTTTTGTTGTTGAATCATTGTGCAGTTTGGGATATTTGAGTGAATATGGCCTCATAAAATGGTTTTGGCAATGTTCCTTCTGTGTCTACCTTGTGGAAGAATTTGAGGAGTATTGGCATTAACTGTTCTTCAGAAGTCTAGTAGAATTCTGTGCTAAATACATCTGGCCCTGGGATTGATTGATTGATTGATTGATTTGATTGGGATATTTTTTAATGACTGCTTATATTTAAATCATTTATCTGATCTTGATTGAACTTTGGTAAGTGGTATCTTGTAACATGAGAGGGACTGCTTGTTTGTGTTTCTGTCCTGCCTGGCCCCCAAGCTGTTTAGTCCCAGAGAAAATTCACACACAGATCTCTATAAGTTATAATGCTGATTGGCCCATTAGTTCTTTACTGTATATCTCTCATTTTCTGACCAATGGTCTTTAATTTGCAAAAGAATATGGTGATGACAACAGTCAAAAGCTCTTAAGGCATTTCAAGGTCCTTGCCAGAAAGCAAGCTGCAACAGTGTATCCATAGTCCCGACTGCCTGCTTGAAAGAGTCAAAATTTTCCCTGGCAGGACGGACCAGAAAGCCGACATTTTAAAACAGCACAGCTTTTTTCCTGCTATGGCTGAAAACCAAAATGCTTTACTCTAGTCTTTCCCAAGCTTTGTCAGGCTTTCTGTGGATGCAGTTATCCATGTGGGCGCCATTCTGTAACATGAGGGGGCCTGTTTGTTGGGGGTTTTCTGTCCTGTCTGGCCCCCCAGCTGTTTAGTCCCAGAGAAAAATCACACATAGATCTTTGTAAGTTATAATGCTGATTGGCCCTTTAGGTCAGGCTTCTTATTAGCTAACTCTCACATCTTGATAAACCCATTTTCTGATTTATTTTAGCCATGTGGCTCAGTACCTTTTTCAGTGGGGCAGCTTACATCCTGCTGCTTTGGTGGTCTGGGCAGGAGTGAGAGAATCAACTTCCTCCTCCCGAGAATTTCTCTTACTCTCCTTGCATCATTTCCACTTCCTGTCTGGGTTTCCCACTTACACCTCCTGCCTGGCTAATCAGCGTTTTATTTAAAACATGATTGACAGAATACAGACAATTCTCCCGCACCAGTATCTATCAAGAAAATTGGGCATTTCTTTTAGATTTTCCAATTTTGTGGAATATGGGTTTTTGAAGTATAACCTAATGATTCTCTGGATTTACTTGGTGTGTGTTGTTATGTCCTCCTTTCATTTCTAATTTTATTAATTTTGAAATTCTCTTTCTGATTTTCAGTTAGTTTGGATAGGGGTTTATTTGCTGATTTTTCTCAAAGAACCAACTCTTTGTTCCACTAATTTTTTTGTATTCTCTTTGTTTCTATTTTATAGATTTCAGCCCTCAATTTATTTATTTTCTGTCATCTACTCCTCTTTAGTACTCTTGCTTCTTTTTGTTCTAGAGCTTTTGGATGTGCTGTTAAGTCAAATATTCTTTCTTTGTTCTGTATGTTTTGGTTATTGTGTGTCAAGAGGACTTTCTATTCTGGTTCAATCTATTTGGTGTTTTGTAAACTTCTTGTACCTTGGTAGGCATGCCCTTCTCTAGGTTCGGAAAATTTTGTTTAAAGTATCTTTTGAGCCTTTGAGCTGAGATTCTTTTCCTATTCCTCTTATTCTTAGGTTTGGCCCTTTGATGTTGTCCCATATTTCCTGGAGCTTTATCTTAGGAAGCTTTTAGATTTAACAGGTGTATTTATTTCTTCTATCATAATTTCAATTCCTGAGATTCTCTTCCACATCTTATATTCTGTTGGTAATGTTGTGTCTGTAGCTCTTGTTTACTTACCTAGATTTTACATTTTCAGAATTCCCTCATTTATTGTTTTCTTTATTGCTTCTGTTTCCATTTTGAATAGTTTTGTTTCCTTCAACTGTTTGTTAGCTTTTCTTGGCTTTCTTTTTAAAATTTTTTTATTGATTTTATTGAGCTCTACATTTTTTCTCTGTTTCCCTTCATTCCTTTCCCTCCCCTTCTACCCTCTCCTATGGTCCCCATTCTCCCAGTTTACTCAGGAGATCTTGACCTTTTCTACTTCCCATGTAGATTAGATACATAGATGTCTCTCTTAGGGTCCTCATATTGTTCTGGGTTCTCTGGGATTGTGAATTGTAGGCTGGTTTTCTTTGCTTTATGTTTATAAGCCACTTACGGGTGAGTACATATGATAATTGTGTTTCTTCTGTGCTGAGTGAGGTTTCTGGCCCACCCATTCCTACAGTCATTCAGTTCCAAAGAAATACAGAGGTCTACATTAATTATAAACTGGTTGGCCTATTAGCTCAGGCTTCTTATTAACTCTTACATCCTACATTAACCCATAATTATTGTCTGTGTTAGCCACATGGTTTGGTGCCTTTTATCATCTTGCTTCCTCTGCATCTAGGTGACAACTGTAGACTGAGCCTCTCCTCTCCCAGAATTCTCCTGTTCTGGTTACCCTGCCTATACCTCCTGCCTGGCTACTGCCAAATCAATGTTTTATTAAAGCAATACAAGTGACAAATCTTTACAGGGGAGAAGACCATTGCCCCACAGCATTTCTGGATCTGGGTTACCTCACTCAATATGATGTTTTCTAGATCCATCCATTTGTCTAAAAATTTCAAGATGTCATTTTTTCTGCTATGTAGTACTCCACATTTTCCTTATCCATTCTTCAGCCAAGCAGCATTTAGGTATTCTCCAGGTTCTGGCTATGACAAAAAATGCAGCTGTGAACATAGTTGAGCACATGTCCTTGTGGACATCCTTTTGTTATATACCCAAAAGTTGTATTGATGGGTCTTGAGGAAGGTTGTTTCCTAATTTTCTGAGAAATGGCCATACTGACATCCAAAGGGACTATACCAGTTTGCACTCTCACCAGCAATGGAGAAATGTTCCCTTTACACCGCCATCCTCTCTAACATAAGTTGTCATCAGTGTTTTTGATCTTGGTCATTCTTACAGGTGTAAGATAGAATCTCAGAGTTGTTTTGATTTGCATTTCTCTGACTAAGGATGTTGAGCATTTTCATAAGTATCTTTCAGTCATTTTAGATTCCTCTGTTGAGAGTTCTCTATTTAGATCTGTACCCCATTTTTATTGAAATATTTGTTATCCTGTTGACCAATTTCTTGAGTTCTTTGTATATTTTGGATACCAGCCCTCTGTATGATGTGGAGTTGGTGAAGATCTTTCCCATTCTGTAGGCTGCTTTGTTGACTGTGTCCTTTGCTTTACAGAAGCTTTTTAGTTTTAGGAGGTCCCATTAATTAATTGTTTCTCTCTTTGTCTGTGCTCCTGAGGTTATAATTAGGAAGTGGTCTCCTGTGCCAATGTATACTTCACATTTTCTCTTCTATGAGGTTCAGTGTGGTTGGCTTTATGTTGAGGTCTTTGATCTATTTGGACTGAAGTTTTGTGTGTGACAATAGATATAGATCTATTTTCATTCTTCAACATGTTGATATCCAGTAATGCCGGCACAATTTGTTGAATATACTTTCTTTTTTCCATTTTATATTTTTTGCTTCTTTGTCAAAACTCAGGTGTTTGTAGGTGTATGGATTAAAATCTGGGTCTTCAGTTTGGTTCCACTGGTCCTCCTGTCTGCTTTTATGCCAATATCAGGCTGTTTTCAGTACTGTAGCTCTGTATTAGAGTTTGAAGGCAGGGATTGTGATGCCTCCATAAGTTCCTTTACTATACAGAATTGTTTTTGCTATCCTGGGTTTTTTGCTTTTCCATATGAAGCAGAGTACTGTTCTTTCAAGGTCTGTGAAGAATTTTGCTGGGCATATCATTGAATCTGCAGACTGCTTTTGGTAAGATTGCCATTTTTACTATCTTAATTCTGCCTACCCAAGAGGATGGGAGATCTTTCCATTTTCTGGTGTCTACTTCAATTTCTTTCTTGAAAGATTAAAGTTCTTGTCATACAGGCCTTCCACTTGTTTGGTTAGAGTTACTTTAAGGTATTTTATGTTATCTGTGGCTATTGTAAAGGGTGATGTTTCCCTGATTTCTTTCTCAGTCCATTTATCCTCTATAAAGGAAGGCTATCGATTTTTATTTTTAGTTAATATGAATTCTGCTACATCACTGAAAGAGTTTATGAGGTGTAAAATTTCCTCAGTAGAATATTTGGGGTTGCTTATGTAAACTATCATATCATCAGCAAATAGTGAGAGTTTGACTTCTTATCTGATTTGTATCCCCTTGATCTTATTTTGTTGTCTTATTGCTCTAGCTAGGACCTCAAGAACTATATTGAATAGATATAGAGAGAGTGGACAACCTTGTCTTGTTCTGATTTCACTGAGATCACTGAGTTTTTCTCCATTTAGTTTGATGTTGGCTGTTGGCTTGCTATAAATTGCCTTTATTATGTTTAGGTATGTTCCTTGTATCCCTGCTCTCTCCAAGACCTTTATCATGAAGGGATATTGTATTTTGTAGAAGCCTTTTTCGGCATCTAATGAGATGATCATGTGGTTTTTATTTTTCAGTTTGTTTATATGGTGGATTACATTGACAGATTTTTGTATGTTGAGCCATTCCTGCATCTCTGGGATAAAGCCTGCTTGATCATGTTGGAAGATTTTTCTGTTGTGTTCTTGGATTCAGCTTGCCAGTATTTTATTGAGTATTTTTGCATCGTTGTTCATGAGTGAGATCGGTTTGTAATTTTCTTTCTTCACCATGTCTTTATGTGGTTTTTTTGTATAAGGGTAATTGTAGCCTCATAAAAAGAGGTTGTTAATGTTCCTTCTGTTTCTATTGTGTGGAACAATTTGAGGAGCATTGGTATTAGCCCTTCTTTGAAAGTCTTGTAGAATTCTGAGCTGAAACCATCTGGCCCTATGCTTTTTTTGGTTGGGAGACTTTTGATGACTGTGTCTATTCCTGTAGCAGTTATAGGTCTATTTAATTTGCTTCTCTGGTCTTGATTTCATTTTTGTAAGTGATATTTATCCAGAAAGTTGTCCATTTCCTTTAAGTTTTCCAACTTTGTGGATACAGGTTTTTGAAATATAACCTAATGATTCTCTGGATTTCCTCTATGTCTGTTGTTATGTCCCCCTTTTCATTTCTGATTTTGTTAATTTGGATAATCTCTCTCTGCCTTTTGGTTAATTTGGATAAAGGTTTGTCTATTTTGTTGATTTTCTCAAAGAACCAACTCTTTGTCTTATTGATTCTTTGTATTGTTTTCTTTGTTTCTATTTTGTTGATTTCAGCTTTCAATTTGATTATTTTCTGCCATCTGGCTCTCCTGGGTGAGATTGCTGCTTTTTGTTCTAGAGTTTTCAAATGTTCTGTTAATTCACTGGTGTGGGATTTTTCCAGCTTCTTTATGTAGGGATTTAGTGCTACGAACTTTCCTCTTAACACTGCTTTCATTATGTCCCATAAATTTGGTTATTTTGTGTGGTCATTTTCATTGAATTTTAGGAAGTCTTTAATTTCTTTTTATTTTATTTCTTCCTTGACCCATTGATGCTTTTGGTGAGCACTGTTTAATTTCCATGTGTTTGTGGGCTTTCTGGAATTAGTGTTGCTGTTGAATTCTATTTTTAAGCCATGGTGATTGATAAGATGCATGAGGTCATTTCAATATTTTTGTATCTGTTGAGCTTTGCTTTGTTACCTAGTATGTGGCCAATTTTTGAGAAGGTTCCATGAGGTGCTGAGAAGAAGCTATATTCTTTTATGTTTGGATGGGCTATTCTGTATATGTCTGTTTAGTCCATTTGAGTCATAACCTCTGTTAGTTCTCTTATTTCTCTGTTAATTTTCTGTCTGACAGACCTGTCCAGTGGTCAGAGTGGGATGTTGAGGTCTCCCACTATTAGTGTGTGGGGTTTGATGTGTGATTTAAGCTTTAGAAGTGTTTCTTGTATATCTGAGGGAGCCCTTGTATTTGGAGCATAGATGTTCAGTGTTTTCTTGATTTTCTTTAAGGAATTTATCTCCCCCCCGCCAAATTTTCTGTTTCCCTGGATTTCTTCAAAGGATTTCCTCATTTCCTCGTTAAGTATCTCTGTCATCTTCAGAAAGTTGTTTTCTCGTGTTTCAGCTGTGTTGGAATATTCAGGTCTTTCTGTAGTAGAATAGATGGACTCTGGTGGTGGCACTTTGGTCTGGCTGTTGTTGATTGCATTCTTACACTGGCATCTAGGTTTTGGGCTACTGTAGGTCAAGGTGCTAATTTCTGAGTTTGTCTTTGTTGGATGGATGTTTGTTCCTTGGTTTCTGTTTTCTCTTTGATTTTCTGGTCTTTGTGGCCTGGAGTTCTAGCAGCCTGCATGACCTCTGGTCCAGCATGTGGTCTCTACCTGAGTTGGGGAGTGGGTATAGTGTTGGGGGGCGCTTGGAGAATGGAGGAAGTCCATGGGTGGGCTGCCTATCTGGAGTTCTCACAGTGGTTGGTATCTGGTCCAGAAGTGTGTCTCTGCCCATGTTCACCCAGATGATCTTCTTAATCGTGTGGCCCACACTTGAGCAGTGAATAGCCACCTGAGGAGGGGGCAGGGAGTAGTAGCAGTGGGCTGGTTCTTTGGGATATGAACTGAGGGCATAGGAAGGTTGGAGGGCAGGTAGACCTCTTACCTGTTCTTCTGACTTCATTTTGCTTTTCTTATCCTGGAAGCACCTGGATTTCCAAACTAGAGAGAGGCGACACAGGGCTTAGGGCCATGCTTGCAACTGGGTAGCCAGAAAGAGAAACCAACCCTGAATAGAAAGCTAGGGCTCTCCTTAGTCCAACATCTTTACCCCCAGGTATTTTATCTTTATTTTTTTTATTATCTTTATTTTTATATTTATTTCTAAATATTTCTGGTACTTTTTATTTACTGCAAAGTTCCTACTACCTGCTGCTGATGGAAATAATATTTTCCACCCTTCCTTTGTTATAAAATACCCCACTAAATCAATCCCACCATGAGATGATTTCTCAAATGACAAACCTACATGGGGTTAGTTCATCAGGAAATCAAGTATATCAAAATCACCATCCCTAAAATAATAAATAGTATAGAGTGTTCTAGAACACATTAGACTATGTCATTTATGGCATGGGTTTTCAAGCAAGGGTGGTTCTCCTCCTAAGTAGCATAGTGCTGATGACACACTGTTAGTTGTCATAGCTGGAGTCAGGAAAGAAGCCAGCATGCAACTGACCATCTCACTGTGTACAGAACAGGCAGGCCTTGCCTCTAAGAATCAACCAGCCAAGATCTACCCCAGGTAGAGAAACCATGGTCTATGGTAAGGCTGTTTGCTTCCTAAGGTTTTTGTTCTGAGATACGAGTGCATGTATTTTTAAAAAAAAATGAAATATTTTAAATAGATTTTTATCATATGTGTAACTCTGAAAATATTTCACATATTCTGTTTTAAAATATATGCAGACAGTTTCTCTTTCCAGAACAAGGTCTACACACACATCCCACGTGAAGACAGTTTCCAAGGAGTGGAACAAAGACTCACCATGATGTTTGGGATACCTCACTTATGAGACCAGGAAGGTCAGGTATCCTTGAGTTTAGTGAGTTTAGGCTCTACAGATTCACAAAGCTCTCAGCAAATGAAATGAACCAGGACTTACTCTTAAATGATACTCAGTATTTCCCAGAGAGCAAGGGTCCAGAGAACACCACTGTGCCCTCAGTCCCTCGCATCCCAGAGGCAATACTCTGAAGGAAAATGTCAGAATCAGAGCAATCTGGGTATGATCCTTTTACTGACCACTGTCCTCTTAACCGTAGTGAGATAAACTCAGCTGTGTGAAGTTTTGCAGATCATTCATCAGTAAATTAACAGTGAGAATGCCTGACCTAGAGGGTGGTTGGCACACACCTTAATCCCAATACTTGGGAGGAAGGGGCACGTGGATCCCTGTGAGTTTAAGGGCAGCCTGGTCCACACAGCAAGTTCACATCAGCCAGTGCTATATAGTAAGGCCATTATTTTTTAAAAGAAGCCTAATCATATAGGGCATGGGCTATTAAGTTGGTCACATGGCATAGAAATACATTCACATCATCTTCTCATAATCCCTATGGATTTAAAAGAAAAACTCCTTTGTGAAATTGGAAGAATTGAGCTGAACTGACCTGGAGGCCAGCTCTGATAATATCTGAAGGTGCTGTACAAGCTGCCTAGGGAAAATGTAATCCACATTCCAGCTGTGAAGCAGATGAACTATGACAACTGGCCAGCAAAGTGTCCCCAGAGGTTCAGTAATCACACTTACATCTTTTATTAAATGGTAAGCAACCATTTATTAAATGGTAAGCAACCATTGAACAGGAGGTAAACCATAACCAATACTATAACCCTAGCCAAATACCTGTGGCTGGTGAGGCCATGGAACCCAATGGAGGCCCTCCCACTGTCATTTTTCTAAACCGTTAAAATTCCTAACTGCACCCTAAAAATGTATCCTTATACCTACAGATAAGTGTGGCTGTGACCCCCTCATCTAAGAGTCTTCCTTCAGGACCCTATGGACACTATTACAGACATCCATAATTGGTTATAATAAAGAGAACTGGCCGTGGAATGCACAGCCTGATTGGCGCCTCGACAGCACAACCCCTGTACCGAAAGCTCAGGTAACAGCAGCTGAAGAGGAAACAGAAAGATTGTAAGAGCCAAAGGATGGGACAGCTGCTGTGACATAATGTCTTTAGCTGATGACAGGGCGCTGCACCCATGAAATCCCAATAGTATAGTCTCCTAAGCATGACCCATAGAATGACAACACCAGTTGCCATGCCAGAGAGGATGGAGGAAATGTCACAGGGTCCCATGCCTAGATGAAGGGCTACAGATCCCCTTCTCCCTTCCCACCTGCCCACCAACCTCCCAATTTACTCAGGAGATCTTGTCTTTTTTCCCCATCCTAGATAGACCTATGTTTCTCTCTTAGAGTCCTCTTTGTTCCCTAGGTTCTCTGGGCCTGTAGGCTGGTTGTCCTTTGCTTTATGTCTTATATCTCCTTATGAGTAAGTACATATGTTTGTCTTTCTGGCTCTAGGTTAATTCAATCAGTATGTTTTTTTCCTGGTTCCATCCATTTGCTTGCAAATTTCAAGATATCATTTTTTTAACCATTGAGTAGTAGCACTCCATTGTGTAAATGCACCACATTTTCTTTATCCATTCTTTAGTTGAAGGGCATCTAGGTTGTTTCCAGGTTCTGGCTATTACAAATAATGCTGCTATGAACACAACTGAGCAAATGTCCTGTGCTGTGAGTGTACATCCTTTGGGTATATGCCCAAGAGTGATATTGCGGGGTATTGAGGTAGATTGATTCAAATTTTCTCAAAAACAACCATGCTGATTTCCAAAGTGGCTGTACTAGTTTGTACTCCCACCAGCAATGAATGAGTGTTCCCCTTGCCCCACAACCTCTCCAGCATAAGTTGTCATCAGTGTTTTTGATCTTGGCCATTCTGACAGGTGTAAGATGGAATCTCAGAGTCATTTTGATTCGCATTTCTCTGATGACTAAGGATTTTGAGCATTTTCTTAAGTGTCTTTTAGCCATTTGAGATTCTTCTGTTGAGAGTTCTCTTTTTAGATCTGTACCCAATTTTTAAAATTGTATTATTTGGTCTTTTGATTCCTAGTTTCTTGAGTTCTTGTATAATTTGGAAATGAGTACTCTGTCAGATATGGGGTTGGTAAAGACTTTTTCCCATTCTGTAAGCTGCTGTTTTGTCTTACAGACTGTGTCATTTGCCTTATAGAAGCTTCTCAGTTTCAGGAGGTCCCATTTATTATTCTTGCTCTCAGTTTGTGTTCTGGTGTTATATTTAAGAAGTAGTCTCCTGTGCCAATGAATTCAATACTATTTCCCACTTTCTCTTTTTGAGGTTCAGTGTGGTTGATTTTATGTTGAGGTCTTTGATACATCTGGACTTGATGTTTTGTGCATGGGGATAGATATGGATCTATTTGAATTTTTCTACATGTCAACATCCAGTTATGCCAGCACAATTTGTTGAAGATGGTTTTTTTCCTCATTGTATAATTTTACCTTCTTTGTTAAAAATCAGGTGTTCATAGGGGTGTGGATTGATATCAGGGTCTTTGATTCTATTCCACTGATTCACCTGTGTGTTTTTATGCCAATACCAAGCTGGTTTTGTTACTGTATTTGTACAGTAGAGTTTGAAGTCAGGTGTGGTGACACCTCCAGAAGTTCCTTACTTGGGTTTTTTGTTTTTCCATATGAAGTTGAGTATTATCCTTTTGAGATTTGTGAGGAATTTACTGGGATTTTTAATGGGGAATGTGTTGAATCTGTAGATTGCTTTTGGTAAGACTGCCATTTTTACTATGTTAATCCTACCTATCCAAGAGCATGGGAGATCTTTCCATTTTCTGGTATCTTCTTCAATTTCTTTCTTCAAAGACTTGAAGTTCTTGTCATACAGGTCTTTCACTTGTTTGATTAGAGTTACCCCAAGATACTTTATTTGTGGCTGTAGTAAAGGGTGATATTCCTTTGATTTCTTTCTCAACCCATTTATCATCTCTATATAGGAGGACTACTGATTTTTTTTTTTAGTTAATCTTGTATCCTGCTACATTACTGATGGTGTTTATCAGTTGTAGGAGTTTTGTGGTAGAATTTTTGGGGTCATTTATGTACACTATCAAATCATTAGCAAATAGCAAAAGTTTGACTTCTTCTTTTCCAATTTGTATCCCCTTGATCTCTTTTTGTTGTCTTATTGCTCTAGCTAAAACTTTGAGTACTATATTGAATAGATATGAAGAAAGTTGACAGCCTTCTCTTGTTCCTGATTTTAGTGGGATTGCATTGAATTTTTCTCCATTTAGTTTAATGTTGGCTGCTGACTACTATATATTGTCTTTATTATGTTTAATTATGTTCCTTGTATTCCTACTCTCTCTATCATAAAGGGGTGTTGAATTTTGTTGAAGGTTTTTTCAGCATCTAATGAGATAATCATGTGGTTTTCTTTTTTCAGTTTGTTTATATGGTGGATTACATTGATGAAATTTTCTATGTTGAACCATCCCTGCATATCTGGGATAGATTTCTTGGTCATGGTGAATGATTTTCTGATGTGTTCTTTGATTTGATTTGCCAGTATTCTATTGAATATTTTTGAATCAGTGTTCATGAGGAAGATTGGTCTGTAATTCTCTATCTTAGTTGTGTCTTTGTATGGTTCAGGTAACAGGGTAATTGTAGCCTCATAAAGAGTTTGACAGTGTTCCTTCTGTTTCTATTTTGTGAAACAATTTGAGGAGTATTGGTATTGGCTTTTTGAAATCCTGATAGAATTCTGCGCTGAAGCCATCTGACCCTGGGCTTTCTTTACTTGGGAAACTTTTGATGACTGCTTCTTTTTCCATGGAGGTTGTTATGAGTTTTTCAAAACTGCTGCAAGATCCCCGGCGGCAGTAGACAGCAGAAATGTTGTAGGTCCCCAAATGGTGGTAGTGGGCCCTGGGAGCAACCAGTCCCAGGCAGAGACGGCTGCCGGTCCCTAAGCAGTGGCTGGTCCCAGACAGGGAGACATGTGGCGGGCAGGCAGAAGACAGAAACATGGATAGACACAACATACAGAGTGAGGTTAATTATTTATTCAGGGGGTTATAGAGGGGGAAGGGATAAGGGAGAAAAGAGAGAGAGAGAGAGAGAAGAAAAGGAGAGGGAAGGACAGAGAGAGGGGGAAGAAGAGAAGGGGAGCACAGGGGGCAAAGGGAAAAGAGAGAGTCAAGATGGCGAGAAAGGGAGGGGCTACAGGGAGTGGGTGTGGCTTGTCTCTTAAAGAGACAAAAAAATTATAACATTCCCAGCTTTTTTTTATAATAAAAAGCGGGAGATTAAACACCACAGGTTGACGGAATTGGGGCGGCGACTTCTCAAGACTGCTTCTGGCTTATTTGTGGGTGTTGTCTTGGGGGGGAACCTGTGAAGGCTGGGTGCTGGCCACATCCTGGCATAGCCAGTCTCTTTGCTCCTGTCTGGTGTCTCTTATATCTGTTTAAGGTATTGGCAGAACAAAGAACAAAGTTAAATTAAAGAAAAAAATTAGAACCAGAGAATTGAGGGGGATATATCTGACCTGTTTAAAGTAGATCCTTTAATTCGGCTCCCTGGAACTCACATGAATTTTTTGTGAAAACAGAAGTTTTAGACACATATATTGTATAATGACTATGACATAATTTTGTACAATAAAAAGTATTTTTAAGACTATGGAAGGCAGCATAAGAGAGAAATTTGATCTGAAATTTGTTTGAGGTTGTTTTTTTTTTTAACCTGGCAAAACCTCTCAGATATCAAACTGTATCAGAGATCTTTGAGAAGGATAAGATTTTACTTGAGTTACTGATTAAAAAATGCCAGAGAGCTTACTTGGTTGGCATTCAGAGCTAGTCTTTTAGGGTCCTCCATTGCCACTGAAGGTCGCATTTGTCTTTTGCTGTTTAGTGCAGGGCCTGCCAGGCTCCAGAAGATCCTGTGGGCTAAGAAATCTGTAGGAAGAAAAGCCTACCCTGACCTGAGCAGCTAGGCTGTCGATTCCAGCGATTCTGTCCACATCTGGAGATCTTTAGTTTAGATGAAAGGCAGTTTTTCCCAATGGTCAGTGCTTGACAGTTGAGACGAAATGTGAATGTACATTGTTGTGTGCCCATTTGTCTTCTGTCTTCTTTGGAGGAAGCAGAGTGCTGCTTCTAGGAGCCAACCTGTCTCTTTTTGTTATGAAAGGTTTTTTTAATAATTAAATATGTAAATATTACATTCCCCAGAACTCTGAGCAGTTGAGGGCTGTTTGTTAGGTATAAGTACAGTATAGAATTTGTCTGGAAGGTTGGGTCTGAACTTGACTGTACTGGCTCTTAACAGGTAAGATTTACACTTGAAAAAAGGCAGAATGAAGAAAAAAACTGCTTGCAATATAAGGTTAATGACAGAACTGACAATAGTAGAGAATAGCTTAATATATTTTAAATGAGGGTTGGATTAAATATAAGGCATTTTTGTAAGAGACTTAAAAGTACATACCAGTTTAAAACATAAGACTTATTGATTTTGTAGTCTGAAATGAGATATAATGAACAATTATTACACACAGAAAGAGTGAGCAGAAATTGGGCAAAGTGGATGCTCTTGGTGGGCCCTACCAAAGGCATGCCACTGCACAAAACACAAGTAACAGAGTCAACAAGAGGAATTTAGTGAAAACCAGGGGACAAGGCAGGGTATACTTAAGTAAAAATGAGAGAGCTTGGTCACCTGACCTGGCTCTCAGTGAAGATGGCATTAAGGTCACCCATGTAATAAAGTTAACAGTAGGGAACCAGGCAGGTAATACCTCAGTAATGATGGCAGAACTTGGTTACCTGACCTGGTAACACCTCAGCCAAGATGATGACAAAGTCACCTGACCCCAATCAAAATGGCGGCAACCACATGTTGTATAAAAAAAGCCACAACTTTTGAGCTGTAAGGATTTTAAGCTTAATAAGAGGGACCTAAAGACATGATATGCCCTGTTGCTGAGCCACCATGCCACACCACAAGCCGCAGAGGGGAGCAAAAGGCTGGAACCAAAACAACTGCATCATGCCATGGCTGGAATTGAAAAAGCCGGCTGGAATTTTAAAAAAGCCAGGGAACTGACATGGGTGGCTGCTATCCACAGCCAAAATCATGAAAACCCGTGAAACAGCAGCATCTCAAGGCCTATAACGGGAACATCTTCCTGTGTATGCAAGGTGCAAATCGGCACAAATACCCAGGACCCATGAGCTGGGTGTCCCTATTTAATTTGTTTATCTGTTCTTGATTTAATTGTGATATGTGGTACTTATCCAGATGCTGTGAGACAATGGTCTTACCCTGTCCATTGTATTTTAATAAAACTCTTGATTGGCCAGTAGTCTGGCAGGAAGTATAGGCCGGGCAACCAGGCAGGAAGTAGAAGGGAGCAACAAGAACAGGAGAATTCTGAGAAGAGGAAAGACACAGTCTGCAGTCATCATCCAGACACAAAGGAAGCTGAACACAGAGCAAGTAAGATGAGAATGCCTCTCTGATAAAGGTACCAAACCACATGGTCAACACAGATAAGAATTATGCGTTAAGATACAAGGTATAAGAGTTAATAAGAAGCCTGAGTTACTAGGCCAACTAGTTTATAATTAATGTAGACTTCTGTGTGTTTCTTTGGGGCGGAGCAACTGAGGAACTGGGTGGGACAGAAGCACCACCCCCCCTGTTAACACACCCAGAAAACTGTTCATTTCCTTTAAATTTTCCAATTTTATGAAGTACAGGTTTTTGAAGTATAACCTAATGATTTTCTGGATTTCCTCCATGTCTGTTGTTATGACCCCTTTTCATTTCTGATTTTGTTGATTTGGGTATTCTCTCTCTGCCTTTTGGTTAGTTGGGATAAAGGTTTGTCTATCTTGTTGATTTTCCCAAAGAACCAACTCGTTGTCTCATTGATTCTTTATTGTTTTATTTGTTCCTATTTTATTGCTTTCAGCCCTCAGGTTCATTATTTCCTGCTGTCTATTCCTCCTGGGTGAGTTTGCTACTTTTTGTTCTGTTAATGTACTAGTGTGGGATTTTTCTAGTTTCTTCATGTAGACATATAGTGCTATAATCTTATCACTGTTTTCATTGTGACCCATAAGTTTGGGTATGTTCTATTATTTTCGTTAAGTTTTAGGAAGTCTGTAATTTCTTTTTTTATTTATTCCTTGAGCCAATGGTGATTCAGTTGAGCATTATTTAATTTTCATGAGTTTATGGACTTTCTGCAATTAATGTTGCTATTGAATTCTAACTTTAAGCCATGGTGATCCAATAGGATACAGGGGGTTATTTCATTTTTAAAAAATCTTTTGAGGTTAGCTTTGTTACTGAATATGTGTTCAGTTTTAGAGAAGTTTCCATTAGGTGCTGAGAAGAAGGTATATTCTTAAACGTTTCGGTAGAATGCTCTATAGATGTCTGTTAAGTCCATTTGAGTCATAGCATCTGTTGTTCCTTTATTTCTCTTCTAAGTTTGTCTGACAGACCTGTCCAGTGGTGAGAGTGGGGTGTTAAAGTCTCCCACTATGAGTGTGTGGAGCTTGATGTGTAATTTAAGCTTTAGTAAATGTTTCTTTGACAAATGAGGGTGCCCTTGTTTGGGGGCATAGATGTTCAGAATTGAGACTTCATCTTGATAGAATTTTTCTTGTGAAAATGAAATGACATTAAATCTTTTGACTAATTTCAGTTTGAAGTTTATGTTGTTAGTTAGCTATTAGGATCTATTAGGAGAGCTAAGCCAGCTCATTTCTGGGGTTCATTTGTTTGGAAAATCTGAGGTGATGTCTGTCTTTGTAGTTGAGGTGTGTTTCTTGTATGCAGCAAAAGGATGCATTCTGTTTTCGGATCCAATCTGTTAGCCTGTGTCCTTTTTATAGGCAAATTGAGTCCATTGGGGAGGAGGGGAGGGGGAAAGGAGGAAGTGGAAATTTTTAATAAATAAATAAATTTAAAAAATAAAAGAATAAAAAATAAATGACCAGTGACTGCTAGTTCCTGTTATTTTTGCTTTTGTTGTTGGTAGTGGCATTGTGTGTGTACATTTCTCTTTTTTGAGATTTGCTGGTGTGAGGTTATCTATTGCCTGTGTTTTTGTGGGTGTAGCTAACTTCCTTGGGTTGGAGTTTTCCTTCTAGTACATTCTTTAGAGGTAGATTTGTGGATAGGTATTGATTAAATCTGTTTTTGTTATGGTATATCTTGTTTTCTCCATCTATGTTGATTAAAAGCTTTGTTGTATATAATAATCTGGTCTGGCATTCATAGTCATTAGTGTCTACATAACACTGACCAGGTTCTTCTGGCTTTCATTGTTTCCATGGAGAAGCTGGGTATAATACAAATAGGTCTACCTTTATATGTTACTTGGCCCTTTTCCTTTGCAGCTCTTAATATCCTTTATTCTGTATGTTTGGTGTTTTGATTATTATGTGGCAAGGGGAAATTTTTTTTTTGGTTCAGTCTGTTTGGTGTTCTGTAAGCCTCTTGTATTTTCATAGGCATGTCCTTCTTTAGATTGGCAAAGTTTTCTTCTATGATTTTGATTAAATATATTTTCTGTGCTTTTGAGTTTGATTTCTTTTCTTTCTTCAATTCCTATTATTCTTAGGTTTGGTCTTTTTATGGTGTCCCAGATTTCTTGGATATTTTATGTTAAGGATTTGTTGGATTTAACACTTTCTTTGGCCAATTAATCTGTTTTTTCTATTGTATCTTCAACGCTTGAGATTCTTTTATCTCTTGTATTCTGTTGTTTATGTTTACACCTGTGGTTCTTGGTCATTTATCCAGATTTTCCATTTCCAGAGTTCCCTCAGTTTGTGTTTTCTTTATAACCTCTATTTCAGTTTTTAAGTCTTGAACAATTTTTTTCACAAGTTTGATTGCATTTTCTTGGTTTCCATTAAGGGTTTTGTTTCTCTTCCAATTCAATTTTTTGTTTGTCTTTTCTTCCATTTCTGACTCCAGCAGGGTGCCTGGTGAGAATTATTTCTCTCTAAAGCTAGTTTTAGCAACTCGGGTTTTTTTTCCTGTATAAACAGTTAATTTCCTGGATTATGATCCTGTGTTAGTTGAAACCAAGGTAAAGGGTAAATATAGAATATTAGTATCCTTTTCATTCAGTGCAGAAGACCAGTATTACACCTTCCTGAGTTGGTATTAGAGCAGACATACTACCTCCTGTATGGGGCTTCTTTCTTCTCAGTGACTACTGTCAATAAAGTAGGTTTATGGGGGACTATTTTTATGTAGATTTTGGCTATGAGCACAAGGACTTGACTGACTCCTTTTCACAGCATGGCCTCATAGTGTGGGGAAAGGTATCTGGTTATCCTACAGGAAAAGTTGATTTATACACAGCTGGGATACTATAGAAGGGAAAATGCGATGATTTCACAAGATTTTTACCGAACTGACAGTGAGTATCCAAAGAACAGATGTTCTCACAGCTCTGCAAAAGCAGGTTCTCCAGGTGGAGTGTTTGTATACCCTTACATGGCTAGTCCAATACATCTGTCAGCTGTACATTGACAGTATAATACTTGTGGGCTCACCACACATTTCTTTAAGGGAATTTTTCATTTCCTCTTTAAGAGTCTCAATCATCATAAAGATCATCATGAGGATCATAATGTTATTTTTAATGATGTTTTCTTCTGCTTCATCTGTGTTGGAGTGTTCATTTCATCTGTGTTGGGGTGTTCATTTCATCTGTGTTGGGATGTTCAGGTCTTATAGAACCACTGGTTTCTGGTGGTGCTGTACTTCTCTTTGTATTGCTGAGTATTATTACTCTATTGTCTACTCATCTCTTCCTCCTATTGGTAAAAGTCGGACCTGTGCTGGGGGGAGGGGGTGGTCCCTCTTCTTCCAATTACTGTAGCTTGTGACTGTGACTCCCTCGAACACTCCTTCAGGTGCAGGCAGGGTTGAGCCTCTGGTGATCTATGGCCCCAGCCCTGACACTGTCTCCCAGCACCGCCCGGGAGAGTCATACAAGGCCACCTGGCACAATGCTGCGGCCTGGGCCCACCACTCATGCTGATACCCAGTGACATGTATTTTGAAGGGAGTGGGAGTCATAGGAGGTTGGCATGTGAGAAGGAGAAATGATGTCAATATCATACAAATGTAGAAAATTCTCAAAAAAATGGATTTTGTTCATGGAGTAACCCCCCATGAGCACATGCTTGGGGAATTATCTCCCTAAGCAGTAGCTGGTCTGGAGATTTCTGCATCTGTGGGCATGTGCAGGAAGCTGCATGGGGCTGTTCTGATTTGCTCAGCTTCCCTTCATCAGAGATGCTCACTCGTGTGTGTGTGTGTGTGCAGCCCTTGAACTTCCCCCAGCACAGTCAGCATGAAGAACATGCTTCTTGTGCTGTTCTCATGGTTCCCCGCCCGGCCGCACAGTCCAGGGTTTCTTTGAATTCTGTTGCCACATCCTTTATAATCTTCCCCCTTTCTTCTTCATCATATGGGGTTTACATGAAGCCAGTTCTGTCTAAGTAGATAAGGCACTTGGAGCACGTTTTCTCCATGTCCTATTGCCTTCTCTGTCTGACCCATTCCATTCATCCCCAGAAGATTTCCCTTGAGAGAAAACATATTGAGTCTTCTTAGCTCAGTTTGATGGTCTGCAGTTCCTCTTTATGACTGTGACATGCCATTACGAATATATACCACACTTTCTTTACCCATCCATTTCTCTTTTGTTGGGCACACGGAGATCCTCCCTCTGCCTGGAAGCCCTTCTTCCGGGCGGTGAGCGAGCCCTTGTCCTACCTATCAGCTTCTTTTCCAGCTCATGTTTCTTCACACATCTCTGAAAGATAAAAATCTTTGGCTTATGTAAGCCCCTCACTCTCCTCCTGTCCTCTCCTAAAAATGCCAGGCTTCACTGTGGCTTTGAGCCCATTCTGTGTTGCTGGAGCTCTCGTCCCCCTCCAGGGACTGAGGCTGTGACTTCCCTAAGGCCCAGATCTATTTAGTTCAACACTCTGACCCAGGATCCAGCCATCCGTACTTCCAGTCACGTGTTCGACGCCTGGGTATCTACCTATTTCTGAGCTCCATAAATAACCAGAGCAGTCAGATAATGTAGATATTCAGGAACAAATAAATATATGCATGCAGAGTGAGTTTCTACTTGGGCATGATGGCAATGATTTTAATCCTTGCACTCAGAATGGAGAAGAGGTAGGTGGCTCTCCACGAGGTTGAGGTCAGTCGGGTCTTATAGGGCCTCAAAGTGAAAACTAAAACTTTTTTAGGGGCCAGAAAGAATTTCTCAAGACACTGAGCATAGTGCTCAGCTGATGACAGATACCAGGAATGTAAGAATTAATACAACATAGAAACACTGATCCTTACATAAACCTGGTTCAGTCCTAGCTGGATAGCTGGATATCCTAGGGCTTGTTCGGACCCGTCCCTTCTCAGGAGGGCTTGAATTAATTGAGACTTGCTGGAGGCCTTGAATCTCAATGCAATGTGGCTTGGCTGATACACTAGTCTGCTGGGAATTTCTCCTCCACAAACAGCCTGAGTCCCAGGATGAACCTGAGGAACTGACAGAAAGATGGATGGCTTGGGCTTCTCAAAGCCAGTCACTGCTGTTGGCACATCCAAGACACCTGCCAGAGATAATACAGGCCTCCCACTTGGTTATAACCATCCCTGTGCAGAGGGGAAGGGCTGCTTACCACAGGACATGCAAATTGAAGTTGGGGTGACATCTCAGTACACCCTTGTCTCTTGCCCATATTTATCCTGCCAGACCTAGCATCAGCAACCTGCCACCACGGCCTCTGCTTTCAGAGTTTAATCAGTAGAGATATCTCTCTATTTAGGAAAATAGTTTTGCCTGGTGCTTTGTTTGTTTTGTAGTTATTGTTGATTGGAGGTTAGTTTGAGAGAGGTGTCACTCGGTACTCCAACACAGCCTCCGCTCACTCAATATGTGTCCCAAGCTGGCCTCAGTCTCCCTGGTGCTGGGATTACAGAACTAAACTACCACGACCACATAAAATTCTTTAAAAAATTGTTTTAAATAACACATGATTTTTTTTCAGTTATCTGAGGAGTGATGTTGTAATCCAGACATTCGACAGCGTGTAGTGATTGGGCACACAGTTGCATTTCTACCTCCTTGGGTATCATTTTGTTTTTTACAAGTTGGGAAGTTTTGGTCTTCCTTCAAGTGATTTTGAAAAACAACTTGAGTTATAGACTGTGGGTTCTACAGCCTTCCTGTGCTGTAGAACCTTCCAGAACACATTCCTCCTGTGTCCAGTCTCTTCCTTTCACCTTCTCTACCTCTGGAGAGACTGCTCCTCCACTCTGTGAGATCCTTAGGTATTATTTATTGGTGTAACTCTCGAGATTCTTGTCTTCAAGCTGGTCAAGTCTTCAAACAGAGAATAGACTCCTGGTAGAAATTAACCGCAGTGCCCTTCTAGAATCCCTGTAGATTGTAATAAATGCCCCCGCCATTTGTTTGCGAACTCTAGACAGTGAGGAACGTTCAGATAAATGAAGCCCTGCCTTCTAAGGGCTACACAGCTTCCCAAAACAATCACATTTGCTCAAAACATGGTGTTCATGTGAACCTGTGGGACTCTTCTCCCATTTTAACCCTGACAGTGGAGTTTAAATACAGCTCTCTAAACACGGATGCTCAGCCCTTTCAGGAGAGGAGACGGCAATGGACCATGGCTGGGTTTAAGTGGCTTTCTACCAGGTTTAATGCACAGGACAGAGGTGCGTCACCAGGGCTACCCTTGATGATTAGTTTTCTTCACAGAACTTTATCTAACCAGAGGTTCTAGAATCAAAACCACATGGGTTCATCCTGTTTCCCTGACAGCACTATTTGTATGATATGAGATAGGTCACCATGAATATTTAAACCTCAGTTTCTTAAACCCAAATGTGGCACGATCACATCACATGTTGTGTTGACAGACGGAACCATGGGGACCGGGAGGAAAGGCACCAAGAAGGGCTATGATTTATATTTGCCCCTGGGGCACAGGGTGATCCTGCTACCTGGGATGCTGACTCAAATGAGCCCTGACTTACCTCGCCAACTTCTGAGACAATTACATTTGAAAAACAGAGCACGAAGTAGGATGATTGCAGCCATGGGGCTAGAGGAGTTCAGGGGGAGGATGGGAGGTCTAGCCTCGGCAACATGGTGTGCTGGATTCCTGAGAGAGAACGTCTGAGACTCCAGAGCACAGATGAAAAGGATGTGGACAGAGATGTTGGAGATGGGAGGGGCTGCGACCAGAAGAGAGAGGATAGGAGAGCCAGCACTGGGCACACACGTGACCGACTGGGTGAACTTGGGCTCCCAGTTCACACAAATGAGAAGACAGGGCTGATGTGCACCCCAAGGACATCCCCAGCCCCCGTCAGGCTCTACTTGTCCCTACTATCTCACACCTCTGAGCTCCCCCCTCTGCTAGCGTGGAAACCATAGAACTCAGGCCATCCTGTCAGAAATCCTAGCCAGCGTGTCCATGATTCATCTCCCCTTTCAGCGCAGACCCCTTGGGGTGAGTCTGGACCCTCCCGTGACACCCTGACCACCTCATAGCATTGTTTCCCTCCAGGGTGTGAAACACAAATTGTGAACTCACCTGGCATGCTCAGCCTCCAAACCTACTTGATGGAAATAAATCTGATTACAGCTGAAAGCAGTGATGTTGAAGTGCCTTGGGTTATCCCCATCCAAGGCCTCCCAGACAGCTGTATTTCCAAAGTGCATTAAAAAATACCCTTGGGTCTAGCACTCTGTTAGACACGTTCTGCTCTCCCCCACTCCCCGCCCAACGTGCGTATTTGTTTAAACCTAGTTATGTCTGAAGAGGGTGTTGCTTGTAAGGCGGGAGCGAAAGAGAAAGCTGGCCAGTGCCCTGTATCTGTTTACTGATGCTAACGGAGAGGCGTAAGTTCAGTCCTTCATGCGGGCAATGCCCCAGGCAGGGCACAGTTTATTCCTCACTCTGTGTGGCACCAGGGAGATATGGATTCTCCACAAGTCTGCCATCCTAGCAGGTTTCCTAGGACTTGGTGATTTGTTGTTTGTTTGTTTGTTTTTATTATTTATTTATTACAAAACATTCTACAGAGTTGTGTTATCCGGAAAGCCCATTGGCCAGGCCATTCCTGGGAACTTCCCTTGAGAGCAACTTGGTCTCATCCAATAACCTTTCATTTCATTTCGAGGTCTTCCAGCAAATGCCCCAGGAGCCTGCCCGGAGCAAGCCTGAGACCCCTAGAGACACACAGTATCTTTCTGACTCGGGGAGGGGAGCTGGGGCATGAGGTATAAACAGCAGCGCCCTTCTGGGGTCCCTGTGGATTGTAATAAATGCCCCTGCCATTTGTTTACTGTCTCTAGACAGTGAGGAACGTTCAGATAAATGAAGTCGGCGCCTGTAAGATTTATGAAGCCCTTCTGTGCTTAGTAATGTTTAATCAGGAAGTTAGCATATTAGAGTGTAAAAATCCTTTACACGCATGTACAAACTGAGCGCTGCCATTAACGCTCTGGCAGGCTCAGGGGTCAAGAGGCACCCCAGACTCTAGCGCTCCAAAGGTTAATTGCAAAAAAGAAAGCCACACATGGCTGCAAATAACACTAGTGGAGACGGGAGGATTCCCCCCCCCCCCCCCGCAACCCCCTCCACTTTGTTTCTTTCTATTTACTTTTTCTTCCCGCTTTAAGTTTCTCATTTGGGATAGGCCGTGTGATAAGCAATAACACAACGCACATACTGTGCTCATATCTGGGACCCACCAGAGAGCGAGGGATTAGGGGAAGGTAAAACAAGGTCAGCAGAGGTGCTGGAGGTTAGTGTGTTTGGACAAGGCTGGGAGCCTGTGGGGGAAGCAGTATGAGCTATCCCACCTGGAGGAGGAGACATGGCTCCAGCCCCAGTGCCATAAGCCTGGCTCCACAAAGTCTAGCCAACATCTGGAATGGATATCAGGAGACACAGGAGGCCTTGCTGGCTCGCCTAGCTACCTTTGTACTTTTCATTGCAAATTGAAAAGCAAAACAGACATCAAGGATATATTTATATAACTGTCTTCAAGTTGCATTTTCTACTCCCATCCGCGGCACATGATAAGTTTCAAGCGTTTTCTAATAAAGGGAGTGGGGGCACGGGTGGATTAGAAGGAAGATGTGGTGTGTGCACAACTGCCTGAATGCCTGCTCCTTATTTGGTGTGGAGACTGATCTTGCTTAGGCTTCATTTAAAGATGTTAAAATACCCACTGGCTGGAAGCACGGCTGTGAAAAGATGTTCTGATATTTTGCATGTCATGTTTATTCAAAAATTTGCACTGGATCACATTAAAGGAAGGACAGCGAATCTTCTTAGACCCTTCAGCCCCTTTTTCTTTGGTGGAAATGAAAGCAGCACATATTTTTGTTGTTAAGTCTTTGGAGAGAGGAGAGACGTGGGGGTGTGAGATGGCAGAATGAGATATTTAGAGAAAGAAATACAACACAAGATAGAAACGCATCAGGGCCCAACCCAGATAATTTAGGTTTGTCTACATTTAGGTCAGTATGTGGATCCAGATGTGACCTTGCTGGTTATTCACAGACAGAGTTGGAATCTCTGTCAGCCAAGTTCACTGCAGAACTGAACACTTGAGTTACCAGCCAGGGCTGAAACGGGTCTTTTTCTCCTTTCATTCCTCAGCTAATAAGAAAAGGCTCAAGAAGAGGGGATCTATGATTTCCCTTGTGCCACAGAGCTCTGTGTTCACCCACAAAGAGGATCACGGTACACTGGGCAGGGAAGATGACTTAGGTGCTAAAGTACTGGTGGTTGTTCGGGTGTTAGGACCACAGCTCAGTCCCGCAGCCTTGACATAAAAGACAGGCAAGGGGGTGCTTACTGTAACCATGACACCGGGGAGGCAGACACAAGAGGATCCTTAGGGACTTGCTGGCCCGGCAGCACAGCTGAACCATTGAGCTCCATCCTCAGGGAGAGACCCTACCTCAAAATATAATGTAAGAAACAATTGAGGAAGACACATGATATTATTGACCTCTGGACACATATACACACAAATGTGAACCCTATACATTTAAATGTGTATGTGTGTGTGCATGTATGCACACAGAAAAAAAGGGACAACTACCCATATAATTGGGAATCCATCAAAACAAAACATTACGCCTTGAGACCTGGACATATGGGGTTAAAATCAAGAGTCCTCTAGGCTTCATTGGTCTTCTGTTACTCACTCTGAGGACAGTCTCTCTGGAGCTTGTTCAAAGGAAAAGTAGAGTGTCGGGGCCAATTATTGATCAGCCTCCAAGATGTTGCCTTCTGGTCATTTTTTTTTTTTTTTGCATTCAAATGAAGATGAGCTATGCTGATCCAGAAACGCCACGGTCCCTATTAACATGCTGGACACAAAATGGGCCAGGAACATGCAGTAGAGTTCTCAGAACACAGCTGGCCACAGCCCCAGACAGGGGTGGAAAGGTCAAGGCCTTGGGATAAGATAGATGGGGGTCAGCTCTGCTCTCTACCGCTCACTGCCCTGAGAGCTACTTAAGCTATGTAATTCTTCATGACCTCATCTGGAAAATGAGCATGCCGTGGAGTTAACATGCATAGTGTCAAGTGTGCTCTTGTAGGCAGACAATATATAATTTCACTCCCCTCGAACCCCTAGTAAAGTGAGCTACATATGCACCCCCATTTGAGCCCCTACCTATTCAGATGGGCATCCTAATATACCCCCAGAAATTGTCCCCATCAGAAGACTTTTCATCAAAGCTTGATACATATAAGTCATGCCAAGCTAGCATGGTCTGTCTTAGAATTACTTGGGCTAGTCCTGTCTTCCGGAGGACGTAGTCACAGAACTTTTCCTATTCCTGTTATGTAGCCCGTGTTTCAGGGGCCTTTCTCATTTGACTGAGGTGAATCTTCCTTACGGGAAGAGGCGTAGGGGACCTGGACATCTAGATTCCTGCACCGAATACCCCCTTCCTCTACATCTCTTCACATCTACCTTCTGTGCCGTGTCCCTCACTTGGGCAGTTGAGACGCTAGAGGACTTCAGGTGGCACCCGAAACGCAGACCTAAAGTCTGTAGGAGCAATGCGTAGCCTTCCAACTGGCGGGGCCAAGCTACGTTAGTCAGCACGGCGTGTCTAAATGTGGGGACTGCAATTTTGGGCTCGTACAGAATAATTTAGTGAAATAATGTGCCCTTTAAGACCATGAACCACATTCCTCTGAGATAGAATATAGAGCTCTGTGCCTCAGCTTCTCACGACAGTGACAGGGGCACGAACCAGACAGTGAGAACCAGAGGGAGACGGCACTGCCATCCAGAGTTCTCTCTCCTCTGTGATGCAAACCTCAGACCCTAACAAAGCTTGTGGCTTCAGAGTTCACTGGCGTCTGAGTCATTCTGAGATGGCGTTCTCTCCATCTGCCCCCATCCTCGGGAGCCAGCCCTGGCTGGAGACAGCTTGGAAAGAGAGAGACTGACAGGACTTGACTCCAACCTCTCCATGGAGACTAAACAGAGATTCCAGGAGAAGACAGCAAGTTGGCTTAGTCGCCTCTATCATAGTAGAAGGGGGAGAGGAACAGTTGAGGAGACAGCGTGAACAGTAAAGAGATGGTCTGAGCTAGGCATGGGACTACTTACTATAATTCCAGCATTTTGGGATGCTGAAGTAGAGGGATTTCAGGTTCAAGGCCCAGAGAGAGAACATAAATGCTTCATTCCGGTGCCAGTCGCCGAGCCAGACCACATGCCATCTGATGGCACAAAGTGCCTCAGCTTCAGAGGTATAATGGAAACCAGCAGGCCGGGACAGCAGCAGCTGGCCTTCTGGATTTAGGAGAACTAAGAAAGAGAAGCATGGAGGCACTTGGGAAGGGACCTCCTCCTGGATGGAACCAGAACCGTGAGGGCATACTATGATCACAGCCAGCAGCGACGGGGAAGCCCGCGGGAAAGTGGGCTCATGAGGTAGCATGGAACTGAAAGCCCCCCCCCCCCACAAACGTTCACCTGCTCACTTCAGAAACCCAGGCCATACTCACACCTCTGATGATTTTTGATGATTCCATAGAGTCTTTAAAAAGCAAATTTTGCTTTATTGAGAACAAAACAGGTACATTTAGCTCAAGAGACCAAAAGAATTTTTTTAGGATCCTGAAACTTAGAACTACATTTACTTCTAAGAAGTATGCATGTTGATTTTGTAGCAAACTGAGAACATGCCAAAGGGGCCTATTTGTCAACACTCAACAGCAGACCACTGGCCTGAATAGAGCCCCTGCCCTGGGACCCGCAGACTGGGCCAATGTGGTGTGTGGTTCACAGTGATGTTCTACCACACCCAGCAGTTCCTCTGTCCGTCTATAGAATCAGCAGAGAAAGAACAACACTAGCCACGTGCCTGAGAGATGAGAAAAGCCCTCGGTGCAGCCGTCACAGCAGAGATTTCACAGCAGTGTGTCTGTCCTGGGTTCTGATTCCATTTCCTTGGTCCTTTCCTGTGAATGACGTCAAGCTTAACTCACTCCTCCGAATGAGGATTCAGACTGAGAATGGGGCACTGCTCAGTACCACAGTTGCAAAACAGATGCCACGGATTCCTTGTCCTTTTCCCCTCAAGCGTCATGCGTGTATATGCATTTCCTCATCTTGGTGCGTCCAGCACGCTTTCTGGTATCCATTTTTCCCTTAGACTTACTTCAAATGTTATATTTTTAAGAGGAAAATAAACTCTTTTTATAAAGCTCAGCAAGCACACTGCTGTTTGGTAAAGAACTTCAGTTATTGCTCACTAATCAAATTTTCAGTTTTGCCTGAAGGCTAAAAGAATGCTGGGAAGAGTTTGGCCTCTTAAATCAGTTGTGTCTAAAGAGGTTAGCGTCAAGCCTGGAAGACTCTGACCCAAGAAGGAATAATCATGTTTTCAGTCATTCTGAGATAGTTAGGAAAAATTGCAACACAGATGTCAGTATTTAATCTGTCTTCAGTTGCCCGAGGCTCCATGAAGCCAACGATCAAACCAGAGGTGGGAAATGAAAAGGCTTGTGTGGTCTATAAAGAAAGAGGCTATGGTCCTCTTCATACAGAGGGGAGGGCAGCAGCAGGGAAGGAGGGAGGGTGGCAGGGCAGAAGGGGAAAGGGCAGCAGGGGAGAAGGAGGAGGACGGCAGGGGAAAAAGGAGGAGAGCAGCAGCAAAGAAGGGAGAGAGTGGCAGGGGAGAAGGGGAGAGGGCAGCAAGGAGCAGGAGGGAGGGTGGCAGGGGAGAAAGGGGGAGGGCAGTAGGGGGCAAGGGAGAAGGGGAGCATATAAAGGAAACAGGAAACTCCCTTGGTAAGCTACAGAGCACAGATGGTTCCAGCAGAGTTTGAATTTTGTCTAAGACCATGATTCAAAGTCTTCTCTGTTTCCTGCTCAGCTACTTCACCTGTAAAGTAGGAACCAAAACGGTCACTCCTCCACAGTGTCTATATGCTGGGAGGAGTGTGCACTTTGATGTCTGTTAAATTCTTACACTAGCGTCTGACACAGAGCCCGATGAATCCGATCTGTGGACGACAGAGAAGGACTGAGTGGAAACCACCAACACTTACCGTGGGAGACACAAAAGCCACAGCCTCAGAGACTGTCGGGCTAGGGAGAGGAGTGGGGAGGACCAGCCCAACAGGTACAGCTTCCTCCTTGGGTGATGGAGGCACACTGAACTAGACAGGGTTTGTTACAGAACACAGTGAATGTGCTAAATGCCACAGGGTTGCACAATTTGAAAATGGCTGACAGCTTATTTGAAGTTCTATGAACTTTACCTCAACTTTTCCAGGGAAGGAGAGAGGGAGAATACCCATAGATGAGGACCTAGGAAAGTATGACTTCGTGTGCATGTGATCATGTGTGTGCAGGTGCATGGGAATGAGGGTTCGTGTGCACATGTGTACATAAAAATTCATGTGGAGGCCCAAGATCAGTCTCAAGCATTCTTCCCTGGGGTCCATCCACCTCGTTTTTTGAGAGAGCTCATTTGAAGTTAAGTGAATTTTACCAACCCAGAGCCCTTTTTACTGCGGTGTCCCCTCAGATCAAACATTCAACTAGATAGGACATGGTCCTAGACTCAGCTGTGACGCAGCGGGGAATAAGAGGTCCAAGACAGTGATCGATCAGTATTCATAAAAAGCGATCAGAGCAGAACCTTCAGGGATCTAGGAAGGTCTTCTTTACAGTCCGGTAACCCAGGAGGGCAAAGATTCCATTCCTTGTATCTGTAAAAGACGCAAAGACTCTCATCCATGTCTAGCTCCAGGAAGCAGCAGAGGCCCAGACCCCAGCCTGCTTTTGTCTTTTTCCTCAAGCATGCTTGAGAGGCTGCAGATGTACCTACATCTGGAAGCGAGAAGGGAGAGAGCCCTTGGGTATGGGGAGTGCGGTGCAGATCCAACCAGCCAGTCCCTGCCAGCTTAGGGAAGCCCTTCACAGCTCTGAGCCACAGCCCTGTTCCTCCGCGCCTGCATCCTTCAGTCCATGCCCCAGCATCACTCACCTCCAGGGGCAGTGAGATCTGCTCCAAGGCTGGTAGCTGCTGTGCAAGGAGAGCGTGGCCAGCCAGCCTGGCCACGCGTGCTCAGAAGGCACATATCCCAAGCCCAGGCAATCAATGGCTGAAGCACCCTGACTTCTTTCTTCCTTGTTCAACTTTGTCTAACGTCTCTCTCTCTCTCTCTCTCTCTCTCTCTCTCTCTCTCTTTTTCTGTGTGTGTGTGTGTGTGTGTGTGTGTGTGCTATTTTTCAAAGTTCAAATGTATTGTTACTATGTTTGATAATTCAATAAATATGACATACCGAAAACCTTCTGTATGTTCAGCATGGGAGAAAAAGTTAAAAGTAGTCATCAATCGCTTTAGGAAGGACAGGAACTACATGACAAATGATGTTTGTACCTTGAGAGACAAGGCCCGTCCCTTCCCCAGGCTCCCTCAACCCTGAGTCAGAAAAGATGGATCCCATCGGAGTGTCGAGATCTCATGTGTGATAAGAACAGTATTTCCCAAACGGATTTCATAGAGGCACCGCTCAAAGCTTTGTATATTGAAAATGATGCATTTATAGGACTTCAGTTGTTCTCTCGTTGCAGAATTAAAGCCATTATTCAAGCAGGAATTAAAAAATAAGAATTTAAAAGAAAGTGGAGGGAGAGAGAAAGAGGGAAAGGGGAGAAAGAATGGGAGGGAAAACGGAGAGCAATGTGTGACTTTGTTTTAATCTTGTATCCAGAGGGTTCAGTAAGCACAGGCAGGAAAGAGTGACCATAAGCGTCAATAGAGTCCACAGTGATAGGACCTTTGAGAGGCCAGCCAAGTGCTTCCAAGACACTTAGATTGTCTGTGTCCCTCTGTGTATGTTTGTAAAAGGATTTCGCTTAGACTCACTGTAAGATCCTTCCAATCATGTCAATTTTTCAACATACCTTGCAACTCTACAGATTCTAGAACATCTTTGTCCCAAAGCAGCAAGCCACCCGGATGATACAGAGTTGGGAAAGGCAGCATGGCCATGTTTAGGATGAACAGAAAGTCCAAGGGAGGCTCAATGTCCATCCATTCACACCAGCCAAGACATGGTGTCTAATTACTGTTTATCTTCAGCTGTCGGAACAGCTCATGGGGCCATCTGCCTCAGAAAGCCTACGTGTCAAGCGCGTCCAAAGGCAATCAAAAGGAAGGCAGAGCCATCAGCCTTACACAAGACAGGAGCTGCAGAATTGAACTCCGGCTCTTAGGACAAGCTTAGATCTAAGAACCATAATCTGGGGTATCTTCCCAACAGAAAATTGAAAAGCCTCCAGTTTCATCTGGTATGAAATGCTAGAAGCAGACATTGCTCTCAGGTGATAGTGTTTCTGCAGGAGAGCAGAGACAACTCGCCCCAGCATGGGTTCACAGAGGTAGCTGTGCTCAGGAGTGCGAGCAGATTCTTGACGAACATTCCTTTAAAAGTACTTGAATGGAATTAGAAGCCTGCCCTGCCTTCCCTGTCCGTATGTCCACCGACCCAAAGCTCAAGCAGAAAGTCCGTTCCCGCCAACCAGACTTCACTGACCCAAATCACAGGTCAAGAACCGCACGGATTGCCCCACGGAGAAAGTTCTCACTTCGGGAGCGCGACCGTCTGCCGCGGGGATAGATTAATGCCGTTCCTATGAAATCTATAAACTTGAAACAGGGACACAGAACTAGTGGCTGCCAATAACTTTAACTTCATTTATCTATATTTGGCAAACGCTGCGCTGCAGCTGGGCATGGAGCGCTGAGCTAGATAACTGCGGAGGCGTGAGCCCCAAACAGCAATTACCGAGCTGCGTCGTTGCCTTGTGGAAGATTTCACTTTTACTTATTGTTCTGAAGCCGCACTCTAACCCGGTACAGTATAGACCACATTGCCAGTGTCCAGAAGGTCCCTGGCCAGCTTTGTCTGGGAAGGTGCCTAAAGAGAGGGGAGAGGTCTTCCCGGAGGCCGCATGAGTGCAGCTTCCGTGCCAACCTCGCCATCGGACACACCTCTCTTTTGTCTGTAATTAGAAGAGACTATTTCCATGTTCAACTCAAACTTGGCTTATCACATACTTAACAGCCATGATGATGTTTCCCCTTCCCACTTTTTTTTAAACCAGTAAAGATATTGATAATTATAATTGGCAGCGCGAGGAAGACGGCTATAAATATCTCATCAGCTGCCACCAAGTGGGGAAGTGGGGGAGCAAAAGAGGTGGTGGCTACAGCCTGAAGGGGGCTGGCTGGGTGTGGGGACGGAGCCTCCCAGCCATTGTCTCTCCAGCCAACATCTGTTTCTTAGGGCGGGTGGTGGTTTTCATAGAATCATAGAAATTAGAGCTAGAAAGGACCTATTAGGTCATCTAGCACAGCTCTCTGCCAGGAGAGGAGGATTCTCGACCAAGAAGACTATTGCTTTGTTTTCAGCCAAGTGCTAGCGCTCAAACTCATGAACGGCTCCCCAACAGGGAGGCAATGGCACTCAATATTATTAAAAATCTACTTCTTCCAACAGGGGTCTTTTAGATGCTTGCAAGGCATAGTACGATAAAATGCCCATGATTTACAGAGCCCAGGACAAATTCCACCCATAACATCAGAACTCAAAGAAAATATAACTTTCTCTCTCTCTCTCTCTCTCTCTCTCTCTCTCTCTCTCTCTCTCTCTCTCTCCCCAAAAGAAAAATAGGAATAAAGGGCTGACCATGCAGTTATTGGAGTTATTTTTAAATCTAGTTCTAAAATGGTTTCTAAAAGTTGAATTATCTGGGGGCTCGACACATCTTTGTGCGGGTGTGGCCATCCTTCACCTTACCTAGATGGGAGCAAGACAGCTCACCTTTGGGCTAACAAAACTAATTCTGTCTCTGAAGAACTTTGTGTCGCGTGTTGCTTGAAGCCACTGCACATTTGCCTGACCGTTGGATCCACCCTTCTCTACCCTGGTCTCTCCACACCACAAAAAATGTAGAATATTGAGTGACTGCTACATCTGATTCACGCTGCGGAGTGCATGAACTTGAGAAGATCATAGGGGTCGAGCTTATGCTTTCTAATCTCTAGCAACCAGACCTCCTGCTTTTTATCTTCGACTCCTTTCTCTTATCTTAGGCAATAACTTGTGTCCCAAGTTCACACACATCTGTGAACTCCTGCCCATTACATGTAGCTCAATAACAGACACCAGCTCAGAATCAGAAGTCTGCCTTTCAGTAGGGAGTTGCTCTGTCTAACATGTCCTGCTGCAAGTGAGCGGGACCCTTCTAGGGTGGCCTTGGCAACACACACTCAACCACATTTAAAAAAGTGTGTGTGTGTTTGCTGTTTTGGAAAAATGTGCCTGTCAACTTCTGAAGGGATTTCACACCCCAAAATAAATGTGGGCTCACTATTTTCTCCACCTGGGAGATCAAGCAAGGGTAGCAGTTGACTTAGATGTGCATGGCTGTTCTCACTTCTTCCAGCCGAGGAATGGCATCATCTTATAGTAAGCATGGAGTCACACTAGGATCTAAAATTCATTGTAACATTTTGTAGAATACATGCCGGCCAGGTTGACAGGAAAATCTTCAGAACATTATACAATATTTTCTTTAATGTCATGACAATAAACCAAGACTTGTTAGCAATATCTATTATTAGCAATTGATAGCCAATCTTAGTTTTCAACTTGACACACCTGGAAGGAGAGAAACTCACTTGAGAAATTACCTGCATTGGTTTAGCTTGTGGACATGTTTGTGGAGCATTTTATTGACTGCTACTTGATGTAGAAGGGCCCAGCCCACCATGGGTGGTGCCATCCTTATGTAAGTATGCCTGGGCTATGTCAAAAAGGTAGCTAAGCCATTCAGGAGAAGCAAGACAGCAAGCAGCATTCCTCAGAGTCTCCACTTCAGCTCCTGCCTTGACTTCTCTCCACTATGGATTGTGATTTGTAAGCTGAAATAAACCTTTTCCTACCTAAGTTGCTTCTGTTCACAGTGTTTTCTTGGCAACGGAAAGGAAACTAGAACATCAATGAGGTTATAACCACCAAAAAAGCTATCTAATCAGAATCTGTTTTGAGCAATGAGACCATAAATAAAAGGTCTTATTCAACTTATATTATTTGATGTAATAATTACAGTTACTCCACAATAAACTACATCTGATTATCCATTAGGCACAAAACCCTGAGCATGGAACATGGGTGGGGACTGGAAGATAACAGGAGAGGCTATGTGCTGCCCAGTAAGGTTAAAGGGGTCAACTCAGTGAACAAGGGAGGCACAGAGAAAGGCAGGGAGCGTAGTCTCATTTGTCAGAGATTTACATAGTAGCCATGGGTCCCAATAACATGCAGGGAAAATGGGTGTGGAATGGAAACAAATGAGTATGGGTGAATCCCGACATCAGTCAACTAGCCATCGTGTAACCCAAACGCAAGAGCTACTGATGCCACAGTCTTTAAAGAAATGCACTCCTAAAGTTAAAGCCGTGTTCATCTTAAACCAAAGACTAGCTAAGGATTGGGAAACCCCTTTGGTCTGTGCTGTCCCATGTTGTCCAAACCACCTTGGTCATGCCGTCCTTCATTTGTTAAGGTCACACTTCATTCCTATGAGCACCAATTTCTATAAAACGGGCTCAAATGTTTCTACAGATGGCGACAACAGACAGCACATCCAACCTCTGTGAACATGTCCTGTATGCTGAAAATTTTCTTCTTCTACATCTGCCAACTTAGTGAGTTTACTCTTTACCTATGCACGGAAGAGCATTGTTAAAGACACTGAGCAGCCGTGTTTCAAAGCTATTCTTTGAAAACCATCATAGATGCAGATAATATAGGTTAGTCCTCTCTACCCCACTTCCTCCAACTCTCCGAGACCCCCTCAACTCATCTCCCTCCCAACTTTACCCCCTTTTTCCTTTTTAATTACCCCCTGAGACCAATTTAGTGCTGTCCACATGTCTGTGAGTATGGAGCCCTACTCTAGGGTATGGACAACCTACCAATGGCCACTCCCATCCCTGCCCCAACAAAGAAAAGCAATTCTCTCTCAGCAACCATCAATTGCCATTAGCTTCTCAGCCAAGGGTGGGGCATCAGGAGCCCCTCTTCTGACAAAATTTTGAACTGTTCGATCTTTGTGCAGGTAAACTCCAGCTGCTTCGAGTTGGTTCGTGCAACACCCAGGAGCAAGACATGTCCCAAGGGCAGCGTTTCCCGGCACCCCCCTTTCACCCTCCAGCTCCTGCACTCCAGCCTGCCACCCCAAACAAGAGGCCTTTTGCCTGGGACCTTCTAGAACAATTTTTCTCTTGAGTTCCTTGTCCTTTCTCTTGTGTGTAAGCTCCTTGGCCAACTAATTCTGAGTTCAAGAATCAGAACTTTCCTTGACTCTACCTGGTAATAATTTAAATGACCTGGTCTGAGTCTAGACAAGATTTCTAGGTATTTCACGGGTTCTTTTGCACTGATCCAAATGCTCTTACTCTAAACATCTTCCCAGGTTATGGGCTGGTGAGCAACACGGCCCATCATAGGGGATGCATGGGAAGCCTCTTCCCCCCAGAAGGACACCAATGCTGCTCTCAAAACTAGGAAGAGCAGCATAAGTAGATGGATGGACTCCAACCAGAGACAGAAGCAAGTCTAAGCAAAAAGTGCTAACTAACTCCCTTTCTTATTGCTGTATCAAATACCTGCAGAAAGCAACTTAAGGAAAGAAGAGTTTCTTAGAGCTCATAGTCTGAGGTTATGGTCCATGTAGTGGTTTGAAAGGAAGTGCCCCCCAAAGATAATGGCGCTATTAGGAGGTATAGCCTTGTTGGAGGAAGTGTGTCACCGTGGGGGTACGCTTTGAGGTATCCTGTGTTCAAGCTATGCACAGTGTGGCACTCAGTTCACTTCCTGTTGCCTGCGGATCAAGATGTGGAACTCTCAGCTCCTTCTCCAGCACCACATCTGCCTGCTCACTGTCATGTCCCACCATGATGATAATGGGCTAAACCTCTGAACTGTAAGCCACCCAATAAATGCTTTCCTTTATAAGAACTGCCATGGTATCTCTTCGCAGCAATAGAAACCTTGACTAAGATAGTCCAGCATCGCAGGGAAGGAATAGCGGAAGGCACACGAAGCAGCTATTCAATTGTGTCCACAGTCAGAAAGCAGAATGAGATGAAGCCTGGTGCTCGGCTCACTTTTCTCCAGCCCGCTGAGCAGCACCACCCATATCAGAGGTAGGGCTTCCCATCTCTATTAACACCATGTAGAAACTCCCTCACAGATGTGCCAGGCTGGTCTCCTGGGCAATTCCAGGGCCTGTCAAGTTGATGCTTTAAATCTTCCCTGGCATCTTCACTATTTCTTGGATGACGGCATTCTCAGGGCCCAGGAGTGTTGGTTTGCCAAATGTCCTCCCTTCCTCCCTCCCTCTCTCTCTCTCTCTGCAGGAAGACAGGAGAACAGCTCACATCTCAGGGTCCTTCCAGAACCCAAACTCTCCATTTGCATTTCCTTGAGTGATCCCTTACAGCAACAACTGATTGGGTGACTGAAAAACAAATGTAACTTTGTTTCCGAAAAGAATTACAAATTCATGCTCTAGGAGGAGATAATATCAAGTACTGATAGAACTGTAAGGGGGTGCTGGAGCACAAGGGGTGCTGGAGCTGTGAAGGGGTGCTGGAGCTGTGAGGGGTGCAAGACAAGGGGTTTGGCACGGGAACTGGGGCTGTATCTTTGATGGTGTCATAAATTTTCTGACAATGGGGTAAAAGATGTGGGTGAGGCTATATGTTCCTCTTGAGCAATTGTACTCCGCTTCCCATCACTGACTCCTAAGAGTTCCTTTCTCGCGAGCATCCTTGCAGCTGAACAGGTCTCACTTCCCTCATCCAGTGTTACTTCCCCTCTCGGCTTTCTGCACATAGCGATCAGACCCTCTGCATCACACCAGACCTCACGCTGCTTCCTCCATGTGGGTCACGGGCATTCATTTATCAGCCTGTGCACATTCTCTGAAAGGATCTTTTCCTTTGTTTTCCCTGGGAACTCTTGCTTGCTCCTCAACATCTGTCTCGCTCTCTGTAGAATCTGGACTGTGTTCCTTGGTTCCTGAGACTTCCAACTATTCCCTCCTCTGGTGCAAACCCTCTTTCTAGCAAGCCGTGACATCACAGTGGTTCTGATGACAGACTTCCCTAGCTGGTCTGGGTTGCCCCAGACAGAGATGCCCTCCTACTAAGCCCGCATCCTTAGCTGGCCTGGGTTCCCCCAGACAGAGATGCCCTCTTACTAAACCCGCATCAGCACAAACCTCAGTGTAGGAGACAGCTCCACCTGCACTTCCCTGTTCCAAGGCAAGTATTACCAAACTGTTACTTATTTGTATTTTGTAACCCCATCTTTATGTGAAAAAGCCAGTCTCACCCCTTGCAACATCAGAAGGAAATGAAATAACAGCCCTGGCATTGAACAGCATGACAAGATATCTGGCAGGAGCAGGCAGGAGGCAGGGGCAATCCCAGCCACTGTTAGGAGACCCTGCCTCTCATGTGTTCCTCTGAGTATACTAGAATGGCCTGTGTGTGCATGCCTATCCCTTTCAAGAGATTCTCCCTAAGAGCAAGGGGCTTGTCTTTAACTGTATCCTTTGAAGGTCTTGCTGACTTCAGAGAGCATGTACAGACCCTGAGTTCCGAGGTTCATATGATTGCCCACCGGTTGACATTCTTTGTGAATTCCACATATAATGGCTCATCCCATCCTCATGTGACCTAGTATGAAAGCAAGAACAGTAGCTGGACAAACCCAGGAGCAGCGTGGCATGCCTGTGGGGTGGGAGCAATCAGCTCATATCACTGTGATGTGGCGAGTCTGCAGGCAGAAGGGCATGCCCACAGGCGGGCAACCTAGGAAGACCTGAAATAGCAGCTGGAGTCTGAAGGCATCTGGAGGCAGAACCATGTCTTCCTCAGAAACTTCCATCTCTCTTTTTTCTTTCTTGAGGCTTTCCTGATCGGATGAGACCCACCCAACCTGTGTGAGGGTCTTCTGCTTCAGTCAGTTTCGCTGATTTAAATGCCCTTCTCCTCTGATGAGTACCTACTTCTGACTCGTGGTTGGTTGAACACGGTCCCCGCCTAGTTAAGTTGACACACAACATTATCAACTATAGGATGACATCATCCCTACCCTCATTCCATGCAAGAAGAGGAAAAGACATCACAAGATGATAAAGAGACAGTTGGGTCAGATTCCTTAAAATCCAAGCTCTGACATCTTCTTACGAATTGCAGCATAGTAGCCAATATTTTGCCAAAAGGTTTTGACTTAGGGTTGTGATTGCTGTAATGAAACACCATGACCAAATACAACTGGGGGAGAAAAGGGTTTACATTCCACAACACAGCTCATCATGGAAAAGACTCCAGGAAGGGCCTCAAGCAGGGTAGAAATCTAGAGGCAGGAGTTGATGCAGAGTCCATGGAGGGGGTGCTGCTTACTGGCTTGCTCATCATGGCTTGCTCAGCCTGCTTTCTTATAGAACCCAGGACCACCAGCCCAGCAATGAACAAGCACCCCCTAGGGATCTGGGTGCTCTTCATCAATCACTAATGAAGAAAATGCCTGCCCCCACAGGCTTGCATGGAGCTGGATCTTCCGGGAGCATTTTCACAACTGAGGCTCCCTCCTCTCTGACGACTCTAGCTTCTGTCAACATAAACCAGCCAGGACAGGCCATGTGATGAGGAACAGTGGATGGTGAAGCATGCCTTTCTGACACAGCCAAGTGTGAAATGTTATAAGACAGACATGGCCTTGAGCAGAGAGGCCTGTTCAGGAAACAGCCCAAGAAGAGGGTCACATACCTAATTTGGTCACATGTTAACCACCTGAACATTACCCTTAAACTGTTGGGCTATTCCTGGGAAAGTTGCTAGGAGACTCCTAGGCACATGTTTGCTTTGATTTGGGGGCTGGGGTGTGTGTGTGTGTGTGTGTGTGTGTGTGTGTGTGTGTGTGTGTGTGTGTTGTCTGTCTCTTCATCTATATGCTTCTTGAGAAACCTGCTTCTAATCTTGCTCATTGAAGTTGCTAGAGGTGCACTTTTCAGTCTTGACTTCCACACCTGCCTCCTCGTGCAAAGGACTAAACCCCAACTGGCCTATATTTGTCTTACACCCCCAAAAGAAAAACTTGCTGTGTAGTTCAGAAAACTGACTCCAAATTCTCTCTCTTATTGGCTGCTCAATACTTGGGACAGTTATTTAATCTTTTCAATCCCATTCATGCAATGAGGCTAAAGGGTTACCTCCCTGGCACAGTTGCCATGGTGACCAAGAAAGAATGATGCTGGTAAGAACGTCAGCCCAGACCTTGCTGTAGGAGTAGGCACTGTGACTGTTAGTCATGAGTTTGAAGGATAATTAATGTATAAGCTATCTTCAATATTTCCTTACCAAGCCATTTTAATTATAATTTTATGACTCTGTGTTAATTATAAATTATATAATTTATGGGTAAAATTAATTATTTATTATATTAATTATAAACATGCACTATATAATTAATTATACAAAGTAAAGGTTTTCATTATGACATTTCCATATATGCATGTAATTTACTGATTATATTCATTCATTCTGTTGACTCTTTCTCCTCAACAGCACTTTAAATGTATAACTACCGTGTGTGTGTGTGTGTATGTTCATGCATGCCACAGCACACGTGGTGGTCAGAAGACACTTGGAGGCGTCGGGTCTCTCCTTCCATTATATGGATGCCAGGGCCCTAACTCGGATTGCTAGCAGCAGCTCTTTACCCACTGAGCCCCCAGTGACATTTTAACAGGAAACAATAGCTAAACAAAGTAGCTGCCAATCTAAACAGCAGGGACTTCAAAAGAATCATTTAAAGGTTGCCCTGCTAACACCTAGGTAGCGGCATCCTCCATTGTCAGCCTTTGGTGACCCTCCTAGTTCCAGGCCCCCACCCCAACAGGACGCCTTTCTAATTCCTCTCCAGAGGCAGGCCATTCACCTTCAAAGGCCCCATTCTTCCAATAGGAACATGCAATCCCAGCCGGGGTCACAGCTGGAGTATGTGTGGGACCTGGTCATGTGTGGTTACCATCACCCTTACATGGAAGAAACTATAAGGTTCCAAGGGACCGCCATTTGTTCCCAGGGGGAAAATGTAATATTTCCCAGGGCACAAGCCTGGGAAATATTCTGTTCTTCTGCAGAAAATTAAGTGGCTGTGTCGATGTGTCTTCAGGGCTCTGACATCATCTCACATACATGAACACTGACCTGGGGCTTAATGCATTCCAGCCATCCTACATTCTCACTCATGCCCAGGCCACAGGTCCTCTGTCACGACTCAGATGAAAGCATTTTCTCACACAGCACCTCCATTTTCTTTTTCCAGTCTTTGAGCTCAGTATTGAACCTCTCACTTTGCAGAAGCCACAGAACATGGGAGCCTCCTCAGCCTCATGGCTCCCACCAACAGTGATGGACATTCACCAAGCTCCTCACAGGACACTGAGGGCTCCCTGCTGCTGCTCCAACTACATGCAGGGGACAGCAGGGGGAAGGGCAACACTTCTGGGCATCAGTGCTGCTGGAGACTGAACTCCCTGCATAGCATGGTCCATTGAACATCGAGTAAATATAAAGAAATACAGCCCCTCAGTGGATTCGCACTGTGGACCACACAGCATCGCGCTTCTCTATGGGTTTTACGTGTCTTCAGAGATACACGATAAATTACTATCGTGGCCTTGGAAATGTGTGCTGCTGAAGATGGGTAAGGGAAAGCATGAAGGGGCTCTCCTATAGAGACCTTCCCCTCCAGAGATTAACAAGCTCCTCCCCTGTGCTGGGGTTTCTAATTGCAGTGACAGCAGAACCCCCTCCCCCACCTGATCCCAGCTTTCTTGTACCTGTGTCTGTGTGTCTGTCCCTTCTTCATTCCCTTGCAACCCCAAGTCAGAGTTCCAGGACCCAAGCCATGGGAGATATGACGTAAAATCATAGAGACAGAAGAGACCAGTGGTTGGCAAGGGCTAAGCAGAAGGAAAGACGGAGGGTAATTGGTGTGTATAAACCTACATTTGAGGGGGAAGGGCATGATGGTTATATAACGCGAGCCTATCCAGTGCATCATTGGATTCTGCACTTTCAAATGGCTAACAAGACGCACTGGCTACCGTTGTCAGCTGGACAAAATCTAGACTCTTCCAGGAGTCCAGATATACCTGTAGATAATCATTTTGATTGTGCTAATTGATGTGGAAGGATCCATCTTAAAAAGTTGTGTGACCATTCCTAGAGAAGCATGTTTCTCTCAGCTCACAATTCAAGGGTACAGTCACATGGGGGGGAGAGTATGGCAGCAAGCAATTCAGGCAGATGGATGCATCTGAAGCCAGAAGCAGAGGGTGATATATGAACCCTGGTCCTCAGCTCCCATTCTCTACTTTACACAGATCAAAACCCCAGCAATAGGAGAGGAAACTAAGCTACATGGCAATGCCTGTGACTGTTTTGTTGTGGGATATCTGATCACCCTGCGAAACTCTGAGACTGTGATAATAAAATTAACCTTGGATGGGGGGGTGGGGCAGAGCCAGTGACTAGTTGACAGAAATTACCATAGAGAATGCGGAGGAGGCAGGGATATGGATAGAGAGACTCACAGGAAGGAGTAGGGAGGGACTTAGAGATTCAAGGGCTTCTTTTGGTTTTGAGTGGAAGAAAAAACGCTTTCTTGCTGTATCTCCAGACAAAAGGAAGGTTAGCTGGTGGCCTTTTGGCTTCTCTGATCCAGTAAGTTCTCACCCCAACATCTGACTCCCGAATCTTTCTTGGTAAATAGAACAACTTAGATAAAAACAGCACTGTATACTTCAACGCAACCAGAAAAGTAGGACAGTTTGATCCATTTTACAGATACAGCAGGTGACGACTGCCAGGCTGCTCTTCTTCAAGGAAAGGATGCAGCTTAGAGCAGCAAGGCCTAGGTTGGAGGCAGCAGGATGGACAGCGCCTCTGAATGTCAGCAGCAGGAGCGAGATGAGTCTCCTGATGGGATACCCAACCACACAGGCAGGCCGAGACTGCAGGAGATAGACAGGAGAATGGCAAAGGGGGAGAGGGTTCCTCTCATGGAAGGGGCCCCGCTGCCCTGCCCCATCAGGAGTTCTCACAATCCCCAGATATGACAGGTCAGGAGAGAGCGTGCCCAGATTTTAAAGGTAGCAACTTTGACACATATGTGGGCCATGTAAAGACATCTTACTGGGGGAGGAAAGCCCCCAACAGCGAATTGTTTATTATACAAGTGTGAAGAACAAAGTTCCATCCAAGAACCCATGTGAAAAAGTCAGGGGTGAGGTTACTGGCTTCTAATCCCAACCCTGAGAAGGCAGAGACAGGTTGGTCCATGAGCTTACTGGAAAGTTACCCTATCCTTCTTGGTGAGCTCAAGGCCAGGACAAGACCCTGTCTCAAAAATCAGGTAGATTGCACCTGAGGAATAACACCTGAGGGTATCGTCTGGCCTCTGCTAACACAGGGGCATATATGCATGTGCACACACACACATGCACACACACACAGAGGACATTTGCTTATAGTCACCAGGCTGCCATCTCCAATGTAACACATTCTAAACATAGAAGCTGGATGAAGAATATGAAGAATTTTATAATACAAATGCGAGGACTGAGATTTGCAACCTATCTTTTTTTAAATAAAGTACCAACAAGGCACCAGTGTCGGATGAGAGGGGAAGGTCTCGCTATGGATGTTGTGTGTGTGTGTGTGTGTGTGTGTGTGTGTGTGTGTGTGTTATCCTCTGCAAGATCTCACCCCCAAGCCTTAGTAAGCCCCTTCTGTCTCTCTCTCTCCCCCGCCTCTCCTCTCCTCTCTCTCTCTCTCTCTCTCTCTCTCTCTCACACACACACACACACACACACACACACACACACACACAGAGAGAGAGACAGACAGACAGACAGACAGACTTGGGCTATGCCCAGGAGAAGCTAGGCAAGGTCTCACACACATGTGACTATGGGGGAGAGCCAGCACAGGGACCTGTGTGTAAGACTTAGCCTCAATAACATCAGAGCAAGCAACTGAAACAGGTCAGAGGTCCAGGCCAGGATTCCCCAAGGTGACCACTTCTGCATGTTGTTCCTCTTAAACCCACTGGAAAGGGAGAGAATCTCCTTGGGGTTATGACAAAATCAGCTTAAATAAAGAAGGACTTGCCTTGGCTCTCAACTCAAGGTCACGATCCATCACAGCAGGGAAGGGATGGGCAGCAAGAGTAGGAAGCAGCTGAACATATGGCATCTGTAGCCAGGAAACAGAAGACAGAGAGATCAGTGCTTGTGCCCAGGACCCCAGCCCACAGAATATTACTACTCACATACATGGTGTCCTCCCTACCTCAATAAACCCACTTTGGAAACCCCACCCAGACACATACAGAGACTCATCTTGGTGATCCTAGATCCTGTCAGAATCAAGGCTGACCATCTCAAAGATGCAGCCAGCCACATAGTACCACCGAGGCTGAGCCCAGGACAATAGTGAGAGACATCCTTTGCAGTGGCAAGTTACAGGCACCTCATGTCTCCCGAGGGAGATACAATCGGCATTCTAAATAATCTATCAGGTTATCAAGAGACAAAACCTGTACGTGAAGATGGAGGACCAGGTGGAATTATAACCAGTGTGGAGACTTCTCGGCACCCCTGAGGTCCCATGAAGCTCTAAGACACAGTGGCCACACTGCAAATATAAGGTATTAAAATCATCTCAGAAACATCCTCTCAAACAAAAATAGGACTGTGTCTGCCTCGTCCTCTGTGAAAGCTCCACCGATGGCCTGTCCAGTCCCACTGGGACAACTCTGGGGATGTTGGAATCTATTTGTGCTCCCTACTCACCCCATGCCACCCTGCACACTTGGACCTTCGGTGGTCCAGTCGTTGATATTATGATCATCGCCCAGACCCTGTTTGTGCTTTCTGCACAGCCACACCACCCACACACTGGGATCTTCAGTGGTCCAATGGCAGGCATTATGACCCTCCCAGCTTCCTTGCAGCCTCAGCATGTGGTGTACAAAGACTCCACCCACACCTCTTCAACGTTACTTCTGCTCAGTAGTCCTTCATGTGGATAGTGTTCACTCCATCTCACAGGCGAGAAAATTGAGTTCAGAGAGGTTAATTGAGTTGCTGTGGTCCAACTGTGAGCAGACATGATGCTGAAAGTCGGATGTGAGGCTCTGGCCGGCAAGTCCAATGCTCTCCTTGTCACAGCGCCTCTTCTACCCCAGCCACACAGCTCTTCATGTCTCTGTTCCTGCTTCAGTCCTACGCCCATCCTGTGCCCCAAACTCAGAGGGCCAAAGCAGTGTTCCAAAAACTCCACAGCAAGCACCCCTTCAGCCTGACAGCAAATCAGCGAGTGACCACACATGTGGTTGGATTCTTAATTGGAAAATGTCACAGACTACCTCCTGAGTGTTTCCTTTGTAAGGTCTTCAAGCCATAGAAACATTTTCCAAGTTTAGACCATAGTGACTTTGTGTGCATATATGTATGTGCATGTGTGCATATGTGTGCATGTGTGTATGTGTGCACATGTGTGTGAGTGTGCATGTGTGTGCATGTTGCATATTTGTGCATATGCATGGGTTGCACTGTGTGGGGTGTGTGTGTGTGCATAGGTGTGTAGGCATGCATATACACTGGCCTCTTTAATGCTGATGATGTCTCTTCTATGGGTAAAGACAGCAGTGGTACCCTTCAAACACTCCTTGAGGTATAAGTAACTTAATAGGAAAATGTAGAGGTTTGAGTGGGAAATTTCCCCACAGGCTCATAAACTTTAAACACCTGGTCCCCAGTTGCTGATGATGTTTGGAACCTTATGGAAACTTTACAAGGTAGAGTCTTGCTGGTAGTGTGTCACTGTTAGTGAGCTTTAATTTTTATAGCCCCCCATGTCTCCCACTTCCTTGCCTCCTTCCCTATGAATGGACCCCCATCCCCTGGAACTCAAGCCAGAAACATATCTGGCTTGATATTTTCTCCTACAATTGACTTTTGATTCTGAATTTTATCACAGACAGAAGAAATAACTCATACAGAAACCATTTCCATTTATCACATAACTCTTCTACAGGCCTCGTGATATCTTAAGGAAGCCACATGTCCTAGCTCTGTAATGAAGAGGGTCCTGGAAAGAGGAAACCCTACTTTAAAGGAACTCTGAAAAGCATCTCTCTGCCCTAAACGGTGACCCCAGTTCATCTCAGAGCACAATAGGAGGCGTGTTTTCAAGAATTCTGTCAATTGTTTCTGGCTCTGTTCCCACAGGAGATGAAGGGGACATGAGCTTCATCAGGAGACAGGTTGCTTCTGATCCTAATGTCCCATGTCTGGGGACAAGGGCAAGTCCTACAGAGCTGAAAGGAGACTGGTGATTGATTCTGGAAATGATCCGTAGCCATCACAGTCAAAGTAATCAAGAGGTCCACAGTCAGAGAGCGAGGAGGACTGTGGAGTATCAGCACCCCAAGGACACTTGGGGAGAGAAAGGGATTAGCAGCGAGAACTTTGATGTGTGCACACCCGGGCATCTTCTCTCTCTGTAGCTGGTGAATTGTATGAGATGTGACGGTCACATCACCACCTTGACCCACAGATGAGGAATGGATTTCACCTCTATCCCACCAGTACTGAGCCACATGACCCTGGCCAGTCACACCCAGCTCAGTGACTGGCTTCTCTCTGCACACAGGGAATGAAAACTTCCCCCAGTGGTCTCCTAAGGACTGAATAGAACACTGTGAGTGAGGACTCAGAATATTAGCCAAATGACTGTATGCGAGAAGCCAAGATGAATGAGCTAGCTGAATGGCAATAATAACAATGACTAATGTAGTCCCTTCTGAATAACATGTGCAATGAACTTTATATGTATTATCTAGTCCGCCCGCCACAAAATAGCTCCGTGGGAAGGGGGATCGTAACATCTGCATTTAGTAGATAAAGGAGCCAACCTACAGAGAAATCAAAGCACACACCAAGTTGCCACACAGCTCAGAAACTCTAGACTCTAGCTCTCTTGCTTCCTGTTCCTGGTCACGCTGAGGGCTGTTGTCTAGGATAGTGATCTGTAAGTTTTTCCCCTTAAATAAATAACCCTTTTATTAATGATAATTCCAGACTGGTGTGGGATTGTTTTGTGACCTACGGCTTCACCTCCCTGTCTTCAAATGCAGCCGCCTTCGATGGCACAGCAGTTACAGCCTTAATGTGAACGGTGAGGAAGCACCATTTAATGTAATCCCTGACCTTATTTTGCAAATAAGTCACAGCCTCAACCCCTACCAAAGTCCAGATTAGGATTAGGAGTGTGTGCGGCCTCGCCGCCAGACTCCCGAGAGTTCAGTGGGAAGAGGCCTCAGAGCTGCGACCCATCCATGCCCAGCATGGATGAAATGAAACCAGCGTTCATTAAGCTCACCAGTGCTCTGTCACCCCCCCCCCAACACACACCCATTCTTCTCCTTTTCAGGACCCCGACGAAGATCCCTAAAAGAGCTGGGAATCTGGAATTGCCACAGTTGGCATTTCTGGCGTGATCGGGGCCACCAGTAAATTGAACCATGGTCTAGGAGTGTAACACGCTCTGTTCATTAGAGCCTGTGTTGACTGCTGCATTGAGCCATGTTACTTTCCAGCTTATAACAAATAGGAGAGAGAGAAGGAGAGGAAGGGACGACAGAGGAAGAAAAGCCAGTCGTGACTACAAGGTTCTGTTGCCGTCTGAGACTTTGCAGTTTTCCTTTGAGGGTGAAGCCGCTCGAGACGGATTGCAATGTTGCACCAGCTCTGGCCCCATGAAGGCTGGTGAGATGTAAAGTGAGAAAAATCTTAATTTTGGTGGCAGTCGCACAGAATCGGAGCTGGAAATCCAAACCACCCGGAGTCCCAGTCCTTGTGTCACGCAGGCACTAACCGCTCCTCTGTTTACCTCGCGATTGCAGCGGCTGCTTAGTGCCATCTGGACCCGAGGCCCCTCCAGGCTTCTTTAGACCCCAGACCCTCCAAAATGCGTGCTTTTGGGGTCCTGTGGTGAGCTGGAGGAGTGCATGGGTTAGATGAGTTAAAAGAGCACACAGGCATTTGGAAAATCTATGGTTTCTCAGCTCAAGTTTCTATTTTTAATGATCATGACAAATGTTTTGTTTGTTTTGAAGCTGGGGTCTGCCTCCCTTCCATCATTAGAATTCGCGTTTTCTTCTCTTCTGCCTCTCTTCCTCATTGCTTCACCTATAGTTCCCAGAGATACCAAAGTGCAGACAACAACCTTTTAAATCACAAAGGAATGCCAACGTAAGAAATATGAGTCGAGAGGCATTGTTTAATATTACAGAGTTCACTTGTAAGACTGTCCTTGTTTTTACCATTTCATCGAGGGATGGGAAATCTTAAGACATCAAAAGTCCTGTGTGAGCATCCTTGTCCGTCACCCCCACCCTGGGTCCATCTCACCGCCAGCTGAGAAAACAGCATCAGTAGATGGACTCAAGGCTTCTCTAGCCTCCTCTTCCTCAGAACCGGGCCTGCCTGGTGCCAGTGGGCAATTATTAGGCTCCCATGGATTCTCTCTTCTCCATACCAACCAACACATAGCTCACCCCTCCTCTCCTCCTGCTGTTCCTCAGTTCAAGCTTCCTAGAGAACGCTCCCTCCTGTTCCCACACAGCTACCCTTGCCACCACCCAGAGGTCAGACATCTGTGCTCTGAAACTCTCCCCTGCTAATCTCTCTTGGTTTGGTCTCACGTGTACCTCCCTCCATGTACCCCTAAAACTCCTTCCTCTTCCTGTCCTGGGACTATGTAATATTTAAAATGACTCCTCTTCCACCCAAAACCAATGCTACTGAGACACTCCAAGTTCAGGGTCACCAATGCCCTCAAGCTTCTGTGTCTGTAAGCCTCTGCAGCATAGGTGGGGGATATCTCCACGCAGCCTTGCACTCTGACTCCGATGACGCCCCCACCTATGATCCACGCACCAAGGTGGGTGCCTGGCCTCGACATGGTAGCTTGCAGCTAACTGATTCTCATCCATGTGGCTCTTTCATGTTCTTCCACCTCCCACTTTCTTCCCAGCCACTCAAGCCCTTGGCCTTCTTCCATGGCGGGAGCACTGATGTCCTACCTCTCTGTCTCATAGGTCACCGTGCCCCTCACGGGTTGACAGTTTCATGTAGGACGTTTTCACATCTTCCCTTCTCCCACCTAAGCCACTTCGCAGCCCATTTCCTGTTAGAGGCCCAACTATCCAGGAAATACTCTCCTATCCCTGGCTATTTGTGCTGGGGCAGCCCTGGATGGTTGTCCCCATGCCTGGAGTAAGCTGGGTGAATAGATCCAACTCCATCAGAAGTTTACCCTGGTGTTCTGCCCTAAAGCACACCAAACACAAGATTGACATGTTCACGCTCAGAGGGCATTTGCACAAGACAGACACGTGCATGCTCAGAGCATTTGCACAAGACAGACACGTGCATGCTCAGAGCATTTGTACAAGATGGACACGTGCACGCTCAGAGGGCATTTGCAGTTGGAACAATGGCACAGTGGGCAAAGCCTTGGGTGAGCAAGCATGAGCGGCCCATCTTAGGTTACCTAGCACTCACGTAAAGGCTGGGCAGCTGGCTGTAATCTTAGAGAGTTGCAGAGATAGAAACAGAGAGAGACAGGGAGAGCGAGAGACATGAAGCAAGCTCCCTAGCTAGACTTACTAGAAGCTTACTAGGAGCTCTGGGTTCAGGAGCAGACCATGACTCAAACTATTAAGAACTATCAGAGGGGACACCCAATGTCAACCACACACACAGACACACATACACAAAGATACACACAGATACACATACATACACACAAACACATATTCATGCACACAAATACACATACATACACAGAAACACACATTCACACACACATATTCATATACACAGAGACACACATATACACACATACACACACAGACACACATACACTCATCTACACATACACACACATGACCCCTCATGTGTTAATTACTCTTGTCTAAGAGCATTGTCCTGGCATAAACAGAAGCAATCTTCTCTCCAGTTTCCAAGATTCAAATGATACAGTGTATGTGTACAGCCCAGGGACCCTTGAGCTGTGCTTCTAGCGCATCTTCAGGGCAAGAATGTGGAGGGTACTGATGCTCCACGCTGCCAGCACCATGTGTCGGATGCCTTTCCTGGCTCCATCCTGTCTCCACGATCTCACGCTCTGATTCTACATCACCTTGACCTCTCAGCCCCTCTCTCTGAGGCTCTGTGCTGAGAGGTGGAACTCCAGGAATGTGTTTGGTCCATCTCAACTGTCATCTCTGGACAGACCAGCCCCACCTTCTCCAGCCACTTGGAGTGGGTGTGGCCATGCCGCCTCCCTTCCCTGTCAGCCCAGACTTTGTTTCTCCTCCTCCCTGTGGTTTCATCTCTGGCTGATACTAAGATGTACCATTTCACTACCCTCCTAATGAATACAATTCTCTTCCAACATGCTTCTCCATTTGCCTTTAGTTTCTCAAATAAAGAACTCAATGTCAGGGACAAATCATCATGCAAAGTAGGTTGGGGCTAGAATCATCCCCCCACCTCCCTGATAAATAAAGGAACAGGCAGAAAATTTCACATCACTAGAACATAAAGAGTTCTTAAAAACCAGTGACTTCCATCCTTCTAGCATGACCAAGTGTGGTATATTTTGAATGATGACAAAGTTAGACCCCATGTAGGTTTGAAACCCAGTTCTCTCTCAATTGTTCTGATAAAGGCTGTAGCTGAAAGTAACTTGAGGGGGGAGAGGGTTTATTTGACATGTATGTCTGAATCACAGTCCACCATGAGGAGAACCAAGCAAGAGTTCCAGGCGGGGACCTGGAGGCAGGAACGGAAGCAGAGACCTTGGAAGACCGCTTCTTTACTGGCTTGTTCCCACCGCTTGCTCAGTTTGCTTTCTCATCCATTCCAGGACTACCGCCCAGGGGTGGCCCCACCCAGAGCGAGCTGAGCCTTCCCACATGAGTTGTTAGAGAAGAAAATGCTACCACAGACAGGTTCATGTGCCAATCTGATGGAGGTATTTTCTCAACTGAGAGTTGTCCCCACTTTCCAGATGATTCTAACTTGTGTCAAGTTCACCAAAGCTACCCAGCACAATTTTTTTGATACCTTAAATGTCAGGGAAGAGTCTCTGGGCAATTTCTGCATATTCTCCAGTGTCTTTCAGGCAAGGGTGCCTCTGTCTCATGTATACCCAGAATAGGATCCGAAGAGATGCTTCTGGGAGAGACACCGGTCCAACCTTCACATTACAAATGAGGAGAGGCCTAGGTTCATAGATGCACCTGCTAGGTTCAGATAGCGCCTACTATAGGTCAGTGAAAGCTCCGGTTGATTCTAGGCTGTGTCCAGAGCTGGTTTGGAGCACATTTGGTCACCATCTCAGTGGACATTATCCATAGCGTATTATACGATGGAAGAGAGATGCGGGTGGGGAGAGAAAATGATGCAGCAACCCGCCCCCCACCAAGGACCTACGGAGAAGGGCCAGCATTTTCGCAATGCTATCCACCCACCTTTCCCATTGCTTAACAACACAGGTTCAGACCCTGATGTGGCTTGGACCATTCTCCCTTTCTGGGCTCTGAGAGAGAGAGAGAGAGAGAGAGAGAGAGAGAGAGAGAGAGCACATGCACGTGCATGCCTGAGAGCTGGCTCAGCAGGCAAAAGTGCTCTCCGGCAAGCCTGACAACCTGAATTCGGTTCCCAGAACCCACATGAAGAAAACTGACTTCTGCAAGTTGTCCTCTGACCTCTTATACACACGATGGCATGCTCACTCCTATGTGTGCACACATATGCACGAACACAAACATGCCAAATAAGCAAAGCGTAAAAATATATATGTATGCAATCTGAGAAATGCTAGTCCATGTTACTCAGCCTGGCTCTCACTCCAGAGTTCTCTAATGTATACTAGAGTCCCTCTGAACCAGTGGGCAGTTGCCACGTCAACACGTGTGCTTGTCCTCAGAGTCCCCTTTATCCAGAGGGACTGTATTCGTCACCTTTCTGGTTGCTGTGATCAAATGATCAGAGGCAGCTTAAAGGAAGACCGATTCATTGATTCATCGTAATTCAAAGGGTAGCAATCCATCGTAGTGGATAAATCATGGCAATAGAAGCATGGAGCGGCCACACTCCTTCCACAAGTAGGAAGCAGAGGGGCCTGCCACTAATCACCCACTTCCTTGAACAAGGTTCCACTTCCTAAAGCCTCCACAACCTTGCCAGACAGTGACACAGTTGGGGACCAAATATACAAACTCGCGAGTCGGTGACACCTCACATGCAGACTGCCATGGGGACTTTAATCCACCGTGTGTACTTAGCTTTCAGATCCTCATTGGGTCTTTGCAATATCTCTTTGTGTGCACCAAGTCACTAATCGATTTTAATTTATTCAAAGGTAAACTTTGATGCAACGCTCAGTTTGGAATTAGAATTGAGTCTATACAATCCTTGAAAATGTATTGTGGGATGAATTATCAGCTGGGTTGATAAGTAGATATTTTCAGTTTGGTTGTCCACTCTGGTCTGCAGATCTGTCCTCCAAAGTTCCCATTGTCAGAGGACAGCTGGATGCTTATATAGAAGAGCAGTGGTTCTCAACCTGTGGGTCGCAACCCCTTCCATAGGCATCACCTAAGACCATCGGAAAACACAGATATTAACATGATTCCCAACAGTATCAAAATGACAGTTATGAAGCAGCAATGAGTGTAATTTTATGGGTGGGAATCACTACAACATGAGGAAGTGTATGTATTAAAGGGTCTCAGCATTTGGAAGGTTGAGAGCCACTGTGGTAGAGGAAAAAACATTGCAAGGCGGAGAGAGGCGGCATTCGCGGAACTCTTATTGCAGTGTGTAACTGTAACATTCAATCTTATCATTATTGATAAAGTTTTACTCTTCCTGATCCATAAATTAAACTTTACCATAGGGACAGAGGAAATAGTTCATATAGGTCTAGGTGCTATCTAGGGTTTCAGCCATCTACTGGGGTCTCAAACATATCCTTGTGGGTAAGAGAATTCTGGCTATATATAGGAACATATTGGGTAGGAAGATAGCCTCATCAGTAAAGGGCTTGTTGGTATGTGTGAGGAGCTGACTGCAAGCCCTGGTATCCATGTTTGAAGACCTGAGTGCAGGCCCCGGATCCACATATGAGGACCTGAGTGCAGGCCCTGAATTCCAAGTCAAGAAACTGCATACAATCCCAGTGCTGGAAAGGCAGAGGCAGGGGAGTCCCTCTGGCTTGTTGGGTGGCCAGCCAGCCTAGCCAAATCAGGGAATTCTGGTTAATGGGAGTGCCTCTGGCCTCAACATGTCTGTGCATTCTTGCACACACACACCCCTCTCTTTCACACACATACACATACAAACGTGCACATGCATGCACACAGACATACACACAATAAAGAACGAGATAGTGGCCACTCTTACAGCAAGAAAGGGAAGGCATACACATTGAGGAGCTGCAAGTCTCGGAATGTTTGTGGCTTTGAGGTCACGTGAGCCTTTCCATCACTCTAAACAGTGGGCAAGCTCCTACAGGAGACAATAATCTGAGCCAGATCTGGGTGTCCTGCTTGAGCCCCAACCTCTTCCAGTTGATTTTCAGAGGTCTGTGTTCCTCTAAGTAGTCAGCAAGAAACACGGGAGACAGTAGACTTCTGGGAAGTGTGGACCGGCTGCTCTTTTCTATTTAAGGGAATCTCAAAGCACACACCATAAATTATCCTCTCTTCGGCACTCTTCACAGGCGCCGAGCCAACCCTCCAGCTTGGGACCAGGCGGAGCTGGTTCCCCCTCCTGTTGGACAGCCACAGCGAGGCACAGATCCACCCTGCCACACAGGGCTCCCTTCACCTGCTTCTCCACCCGGGTGACTGACGGCGCCAGGTTGCTGAGTTCCTTTTTAAGATGTTAAGCATACACACTCAGACTTTGCAAGATGCCAGTTTCCACCCAACCCACTAAGCACTAGCCACTGAGCTCTCCAGCCATTACACATTCTTTACGCTTCTTTCTTTAATCGAGTAACCCCCGTCTCCCACAATCCTTACCTAGGACTCTGCTTTTCCAAAAAGAACAATCAGACGCAACATTTAAGTAAGCAACCAGCTTTGTTCTTTCTCATCTGGAGACGAGGTAGGAGAAGGCTAGCAACTCACTACGGTGCAACATCAGCCCCACTGGGTCTGCTGTGCCCCGTGGTATGGCAGCCCAGCTCTCTACTTGGAATTCAGCTTCCCTTCAAATACACTGACAGTTGCGTCTTAAGAATAGAGCGATTTTCTCATCCTGGGTTTGTCATACAAAACTATTGGCAGGGATACATTCCCGGGACAGCTTTTTAAAGTCTGTCTGCAAACAACACCAAAACTAAATTTGTGTCCCTGGACTAGTGGGGACAGAGCCTGTTGCAAAGAGAAGCCAAGAGGCCAAGAAGGTGGAGTCTCGGCTCACCCTGCCAGCAGGTCTAGACAGCAAGTGTCCGTCAATCAAGCCACAGACCGTGCTCTCAAGCAAGGAAACTCTAGTTATGAACTCAAGGCAGTTTGGTTCATTCCTTAAAACCAGTGTTGAAAATCCACACCAGCGATATTCATACAGGCTTGCATTTTTTTATCTCAAGGCTTTCTACAATATATGTGAAGAAAACATACTTTGCAAAGCAAGAATAGGTTCTGTGTACTTAGGAACAGACAGTGGTTTTATGGCTGAGTAGTCACACACAGGTTAGTCTCCTGCCCCCTCCCCCACCATCTACTCTCTGTTTCCAGTGTTCTCCTTGGTGGTTCTATGGCCATGCCCACTAGAATACAGATGACCCGCTCCTCTAGCTGAACCTGAGGGTGAGTTTTTAAAACAATGGGTGAGCTAGGAGGTCAGCTTCACTCCTCAATCCGACTACATTCGTGGTTCAGCTCTTTCTGGTTTTGTATGAGAAGAGGGTGAGCAGGAAGCTGATGGATGGGCAGAGTCTGCTGAGTATTTTGCTTTTTAACAGAGTGAGTTGAACTGAGAAATCCCTTCGTATAGGTGCACGGTGCTTCTGTCGTTAGACGGGACAAAGGCTTATCATTTTCACCAAAAGCAATGTTTTTACATTAAAACAATCACTATCATGAATACGGAATTCAATATCATACTGTTGATAAAGTAAAGTTTCTGAAATAAGGTGTTTGGTTATATTTAAAATATCATGAATCATTTTCTAAAAATATGTAAGATGTTCCAGAAGAATAGAGCTGAGACTCCATCATAGAAAGAAAACTATATAATATTTTACACACCAGACAACATGTGTGAGTGTGTATCTACCAATCTGTCTAAACCAACACACCTAAACAGTAGTTGTGACCATAGGAACCCTGAAGAGGCTTTACTTTTTAGAAGTCTGGGGACTGGAGAGACGCCCCTGCAGTTGAAAGAGCTTGCTGCCCATCCAGGACCAAGTTTAGTTCTCAGAACCCACACCAGACGGCCCAGAACTGCCTGCCACACCAGCTACAGGGAGGGCGTCTTATGTCTTCTTCTGGTCCCTGCAGGTTGTCCGCAAGCACACACGCGCACATACACCAATAAAAATAAATCTTAAAAAATAAAACTATGTTCTTACAGACCAGGCATCCCTATAAGGTCATCTCATTTCTAAACAAGAGAAAACATACTAAAAACCCCTCTCAGATAAAATCTATGTGTTTTGGTCACCTCCCTTGGCAGTAAAGGGGTACAGCAATATCTCTTTGTTCTTTGAGTCTGAGAATATATATATATTTTTGCCTTTTGCGTATTCTAAATCTAATTTACACATAACAAAAGGGAAACGGATTTCCCAAGAGGCTTCCAAATGGCTTCTTCAAAACTGACTAATGACATAAGACCATAGAACAGCTAGGTCAGAGAAGGGGCTTCCTCTGCCATGTGGAAGTTCATTTCCCATGCTCTGCAACATTTTGGCGTATTGTAAGCAATTGCTAAAAGTTAGTGAATCTTCAATTTTCTTGTTGGAACAATTGGTGAAAAATCAAATGATTCATCCATTGACCAAACAGCAGACCAAAGGGTACCAGTCAGAGTCTGCAGGGGTAAGATAGTTGATGATGTAAATATATGGACCAGATGGTCCAAGAACCCCACTGCAGGGCACCCCTCAAGATATACTATTACCTTTGCAGGGAGATGTTACTTCCTAAAGCACTTTGGATTTTTGTTTGCTTGTTTGTTTACTATTGGCAGGGGGCAGGATCTCCTATATCCCAAGTTCAGCAGCTGAGTGGACTATGGAATTTCTGATCCTCCCGTCCCCCCGTCCCAAGTGTTGGGGTTGCAGGCATGCACCATCACAGCCAGCTTCATGTGCTGCCAGGATCAAGTCCAGGGTCTCTTACATGGTAGACAAAGAGTCTATGAGCTACCAGTTGTGCAAGTGTGCAGTTCTGATGGTTGTTTCTAGACAGAACCACCAGTTGTGGTTGGAATGTAAAAGGCACCCATAGGCCCTTGTCTTTAAATCACGTCCCCCGCTGGTGGTTCTGTTCTTGAGATTGTCAAATGTTTAGGGGCCTGGCTGGTTGACTGGCCGGGATGAGATGTCTGAGGGAAGACCTCTGAGGGTTACAGTTGGTCCAACTTAGGGTCCTATCCTACATCCTGCTCCTGGCGTCATCTGATAAACTTCATGAAGTACTCCTGAAGCCATGGAATTCCACTATTGCCTCCCTGACATGATAAATGGAAATTTCCTGAAACCATGCTGGCCCCTGTAAGTTGCTTCCAATGGGGTATTTATGTGGTCACTGATCTCAGACTCTCAGCCTGTGTGTACATTTTGCTCATTCTTGAGGAAGTAGACTGATTGCATTAAAAGTGCATGATAGAGTTATCCCACACTTATCCCAGCAGATGTTGGGACCTAACAGATGGGGCCTAGCATGTGCCCTGATGAGGCAGCTAGAGCTGCAGCCCTGCCTTCGTCCCTCTCTGCCTGCTTTGATTCACTCTTAGCAGGAACGGAAGGGCCTACAGGGATCAGGTGGACACACTGCGATTTTTATAACCCACCCACAGGAATACTCTGCTGCATGGGTTTGTGGTGTTTATCCCAAGCCTCCTAGATCTCAAAAGCCGAAACACTGCTTAGGGTAGTGGGGACTCAAGTCGCCTAGGCGCTCAGGAGCTAAGTGATGAGTGAGCCGTGAACAAAACTGATTTTGTGAGTGACTGAAAGCAGACGGCACTTGAGAAATTTCAGTGATCAATTCCCAAAACATTTTTAAAACAAAATTTACCTGTTGTTAACTGTTTTGTTTTGTTTAATTTTGAATCATGAAGCAAAAACACCAAAATGTTAAGTGTTGATTGAGGGAAGGCCTGCTTTTCGTCCTGGCCGCCCAGCTAGCTTACACCAGAAATAATCACACAGAAACTGTATTCATTTAAACTCTGCCAAGCCCATTATCTCTAGCCTCTTATTGGCTAACTCTCACATATCAGTTTAACCCATTTCCATTAACGTGTATCGTCACTTGACTGTGGCTTACCGGCATGGGTCTAACCAGCGTCCATCTTGGGCAGGAGAACCATGGCATCTGCCTGTCTCTGCTTTCTTCCTCCCTCCTCCCAGAATTCTGTTCTGTCTTCCCCGCCTACCTGAGTTCTGCCCTATCAACTAGGCCAAGGCAGTTTCTTTAATAACCAATGAAAGCAACACAAATACAGAAGGGCCTCCTATACCAGTTAAGTAGACCACAGGCTGCAACAGTGATAGTACCAGGGAGCCATAAAATTCCCTCTTAAACCTACGCAATTGGGCAAGAAGAGGGGCAGAGGTGGGAGGGCCCTTCAGCTGCTTGCAAGTAGCTAGCCTGTTGCCCTCAGCATTGAGAGGGGAAGCTGAAATGCCTAATTGTAATGTGCGCTTCACTTTATATATTCTTAATTGTTTCCACTTACCTACCTATTTCTCTCTCTCTCTCTCTCTCTCTCTCTCTCTCTCTCTCTCTCTCTCTCTTTATCTATCTATGGCACATATGTGGATATGTGGAGGCCAGACATTAGGAGATTTAGGAACTAAACCCCAGTCTCCAGACTCAGTGGGAAGCACCGTTGCTCACTGAGTCATTGTCTTCGCTACTTTTCTATCTCTAGGCTAAGACACCATGGCCAAGATAACTTACAGAAGAAACTATCTGGGGCTCACAGTTTCAGAGGCTAAGAGTCCGTGACTCTTACCATGCATGCGGGCAGGCACGGCACTGGGGCAGTTGCTCAGATCTCACATCCTGAGACACAAGCACACAGGGTGGAGGGATTGGGAATGGCATGAACTTTTGAAATCGCAAAACCCACCCCCAGTGACATACTTCCTCCAACAAGGCCAGGCCTCTTAATTCTTCCCAAATAGTTCGACCAACTGAGGACCAAGTCCTCAAACATATAGCACTATGGAGGGCATTGTCATTCAAGCCCTCTCTTCTTACTGTAGAAAAAGTCAGATTGCAAGCATCACAACACATGATATAGCAGGTGGTTTTCAAGCAGGCTCAGGACTACATGTTTAATTTGAAGTGTCATTTGAAATACTTAACTACTAAATCTCTCTATCAAATTACATAAATGTGGGGAGAGAGAAAGTCAATATCAGAACAATCATGTCAGAACCCAGTAGCATAACACAACACTGTGAAACCTCTTAGAGACAGCTTGGAAAACAGACTCGGAATTAATTCCAGTGCTGGTTCACGTTGTCTAATAATGTATGATGACCGAGGTGATGTTTCTTAGGAAGCAGCCACCCTTGAGAGTAACCTCAGTCAGATAAGCATTGCTTCTGTTTCAATGGAATATGTGATCGAAGAATAAGCATCACTCAGTATCACTGAGCAATCCACCCTGGTGTTTATACATTTCATCATATACTTTCCTGGAAAACACCATCAGTCATATTAATGCATGAAGTCATAAGGGCGAAGTAGAGTGTTACCAGCAGCAGCAGGAGGAGCCATGATCACATTTCCTAAGCTCCAGTCTCGTCCCACAATAGATAAGTGATACACCCATAGAACAGTAAAGTGGCTGCCAATGATCCATGTGCAAAACGGAGAAAGGGGTTTGCTCCTTAACATTTGCATAAACGCATACATGTCTTGAAAATAACCCCCCCTCCCCAAGAGACAAGGTTGGGATGTGTAGTCCTGTAACCATCCTAGCGGGAATGAAAATATGCTAAAGAGATTTGTGTACCCCTCTGTTCAGGTATTGAGACAAGAGACCTCAAGTTGTGGAATTTCCCCCAAGAAAGAATAGGCCAAAAACCTGGTGCCAGTCAGAGGGGGAACCCATCTCCCAGAAAGGTATTTCACATATGTGTGACAAATTGACAACTTTACTAGAAAGTCAAGAGCCTAGACAAGGATCTCGGCTGGGACTGCTTGCCCTCTAAACCTAAACCTCATGTCAGATGTAGAAAGATGGACTTGGAGAGTCATTAAGCCTTGTTTGTTCCTCTTCCCAGCACGGCCACATTAACTCATCTGTCTCTGTTTGTCACTATTATCTGTCTACTTAATTGGTGTGTGGAGGACAGGTTACTGAGCTTAGATTGTTAGCGTTTTGCTGGATCCAGGCTCCCCCCCCAGAACAACTCCACTAACAGCCCTAGCGACCCAGGAGGCTGAGGTGAGATCATTTGAACTCGGGAGTTCAGGGCCATCACAGACAACATAACAAGAACCTGTCTCAACTTTGATTATAAAAACTGTTCACATAAAAAAAAAACATTTAAAATACAAAGTGAAGGGCTGGGGAAATGGCTCTGTAAGTGAGAACGCTTGTTCTGCAAGAATACGACCTGAGTCGGAATCTGCTGTGGCTATGTGAAAGGGGCCAATAGGATGAAAGACCCAGCACTGGGGATAAAAACATAAGGATCCCATGAGCTTGCTGGCAAGTCAACGGAGCCAAGATGGGTCTGTGTTTGTAGGTATGTTTCCTACATAGTCACTTTAACACACACATGCATGTGCATGCGCGCACGCACACACAAACACACACACAAAATCACTTTAAAACACACACACATTCTCTTTAATGCACACACACACATGCATGCAAAGACGTTGTGCAAAAGAAAGCAATGCCTTCTGCTCTTTGGTCCTTTCTTTTAATATATCTTTCTCGTGATTATTATTTTGTATGTGGGTGGGCATGCACATGCCAGGTCATGTATGAAGGTCAGAGAGCAACTTAAGTGAGTCAGTTCTCTCCTTGCATCACATGGGTTCCGAGTCAGGAACTCAGACCATCAGTGTTTTTATCCACTGAGCCCTCCCGACAGCCTCTGCTGCTTCGCACTGAAGTCATTTGGAGACTGTACTTTCTAAGATTTTGTAATTACTTCATCTTTTTGTTTTGTTTTGGTTTTTGGTTTGTTTTTAAACTAGAATTTATGGCCATACAAAATCCATCTCATCCACACAGTGACACATCTTTGCAGTTTCTATTGCACCAAGTATTGAAGATTACAAACACTGCGAATAGTCAAGCACTGTGCTTTGGTAAATAAACATTAAAATGGTTCCGATGAACACACTCTGTAGAAAGGAGCCTTCTGGACAGACAGACACCAGACACAGGCCACATTTCTTACCAGGCTCTACAGGCAAAGCAGAATAGCCCTGTCTATGAATCACAGCTCCGTGGAGGGTTTAAATCTCTCCAGCTGAAGCCATAACAAGTACAGCTCCCCTAGCAAAAGCAGACACCAGCCCTCCTTCCCAGAGGGACTTTATGCTGGCACCGTAACTTTAGCAACCTCGTCGCCCGTGACATTAAGTGTTCTTTGGCAAAATCAATCACGTTGTGTTTAACTACGCCCTTCCTCTCGGACACTTAGCTGGTAACCAATCTTTTGGGATAATAAACAAGATCACAGTGAATGATAAATTTTATGTTATACTGTTAAAGTAAAAGCACAACATACAGTGACATAACTCAATCTGGATTTAACCTATCTGATTTTAAACACTGAGCAAGATTATCATAATAAATCCTAGGCCTATCTATTCCATCTTTATAATCCCCAAACTTAATAAATTTGGCTCTTAATGCTTTCTATAATACCTTCAGTCAAGGTGCTGCGAGGTGCAGATTCCAGGAGGCACCTTGAAATTTCCCTAGGGATATTATTCAGATCTGTTTACGTACACGAGACAATGGATTAAAATCTACCAAACTCTTGCAGCTCCAGCTCAAACTTTTCTGGAGGCGTTAATGAATTTATTCTATGAAAGTCCACTAATGGGGCAAGGAAAAGACCCAGGGCTCGCCATGCAAGCCTGGGAAGTCTGGATCCTCAGGACTTACATGGAAACTGAGCAAGTGTAGTAGGCTACCTACAATCCCAGCACTCAGGAAGCAGAAACAATATTTCCTGAAGCAAAATGGCTAGGCTAGCCAACTCGAAACTGGCAAGTTGCAGATTCAGAACGAGATCCTGCCTCAGTATTAAATAGCAGTCATGGATGATACCCACCAACACTAGGCCTCCACACTCACATATACACATACATGTGCATGAGCACCAAAATACACATAGCGATACCTACACACATGTGAACACACACACACACACACACACCCCACATACACTGTTCACTCTTTCTCTACTGAGCCAAGGCCTCTGCTTATAAACACACCCATGTAGCACCCCAACTTTGCTCTGCAGCTGAGGGTTCCATTCCATGGAGCTGACCCTTCTCATCCTGAGCCAAGTTCTGTCTGTGATGACAATCCACTCCTTCCTGACACAGCCTCTTCACGTCACCTCACTCCCCAGCCTGTTCCTAGAAGCCCCCAGTCCCCAGATGAGGCTTGCTTGCTTTGTGTAAACGTTGCTGCCGCCTTTGACCCTGTCTCTGGCACCCTCTCCTCTGAAGTGATGTTTAGCTCCCTTCTGGGAAGCTCTTTGATTCAGACCCTCTTCCCTAGAGAAACTTGGACTCTGAAATAAAAACCCGAACTTCCTGTTACTATTTGTGTGATCCTGATGCTAATTTGACTTTGAGATTTCCTGGCAGACTTGAAGCCCAGCTCAAATGACTGAAGATGAAAGCCGGCCTTCTCCCAGGTGGAGTCTAACTTAAGCAGTACTTTCTACCTGGGAGTTGAGCATTGTCTAGCCTCATCTCTGTGGCCAGCTGGACAGTGAGTTAGACAGAGGGACTCAGACAAAGGAGAGTCTCCCATGTTGTAAGGAGGCCGCTTGTTTATTTCCCAGCTGCCAGGCAGCTCAGACCCGAAATAATCACACATAAACTATATTATTTAAAACACTGCTTGGCCCATTAGCTCTAGCTTCTTATTGGCTAACATATATCTTAATTTAACCCATTTCTAGTAATCTGTGTATCACCACATGGCTGTGGCTTACTGGGTAAAGTTCCCAGTCTCTGTCTCCAGCAGGGCTACATGGCTTCCCTTGATTTTGCCTCCTTTTTCCCAGCATTCAGTTTAGTTTTCTCTGCTTAGGTGCTATAGGTCCAAAGCAGTCTCTTTATTCATTAATGGTAATTACAGCATACAGAGGGGAATCCCACATCACTCCAAGGCACAGAAAATTGCAGAACAGTCCCAGGGCAGAGTGATTGACATCTAGGACTGAGCTAATAGCTTGACACATTCATTGATGATCTTCACATCAGTGGCTGACTTCTGGCCCAGATTTCACCCACTCTTTTTCCTTACCAAAATGCAACACTGCTGCTACTGTTGGAAGTGCCTGATAAACTTACAGACTGGTTAGAAGCTAAGCTGTGTAGGACACTGTACAATTAAGTAGCCATTGCTGGTCTACGACTTAATGAGTGCATTACCTACATGGAGCGGATGAAGTCTTGAGCAAATGTGTTGCTGTTGACATGAGCAGGGCCATGTCAAGGACCCCATGCCTCAGACCCAGGCCAATGGCAAGGCTTTCTCTAAGGTAGCCTCAGAAGAACAGCAAAGGCCCTAGTCTAACTATGAGTGTTTGGAAACAGTTGGTCTGTGTGTATAGAAACTGTTAACCACAGGTTTGTCCTCTCAGAAGACTGTAACCTAAGACTGTGCCCCTACAGAGACCCCCTATGGAAATCAACCAAACTGACTTCTTTGTTCAGCTGTCTACAATAACCCACCTCCTCAATCTAGATCTATAAAATGAATGTGCAGTTTCCAGACTGCCACAGGTCCATCTCCATCAGAGGCACACCAGACAATCTCAGCTCTTCCGAGTGTGTCGTTTCTTCATTCCCCATCATCCCAGTTAGGCCAGTTCCTAAAGACATGCAAAGTCAAAGCAATTATCAGTTACTAAATACTAGGACAGCAACATCACATCCTATTAAGCAACCTCTTGCAATGGGGGAACATTGCCGTAATTTTTTTTTCCACTATTTATGGTAGCCTGACACTACATGACCAAATTCCTGATAGGAAACAATGTAGGGAACAAAGGACTTATAGTGGGTTATAAGTTCGAGGGGCTACAATCATGGCAGGGAAGGAGTGGCATTAGACACTGCATCCATAATCAGGAAGCAGAGAATAGACTGGAGGTGGAGTTGGCCTATCAAATGTCTAAACTCACCCCTAAGAACTCATTTCTTCTATCAAGGACCCAACTCCCAAGGGATTGTAGCCTCCTAAAAGAACACCACGAGCTGAGGGCCAGCTAGTCAAATACATGAACCTATGGGAGACATTCCACATTCAACTCACAAAGATGGTTATGTCCATACTAGAGTGGATGCTGCCGTGTTCACTTCCAGATTCGAATGTCCTAAAAGTTAGTATAATCCTAGTCCCTCTGAGTTCATAAATTCAAAATCCAAGAGCAGCAGACTGAGTGGAGCTTCCAAATGCCTGCTCCCAGGACAAACATTCACCACACAGTTGACCACTACCCAAACGAGCTTTGTGTAATAAGCAACAAGAATTAAGATGTAAATATGCACAAAGTATACAGAGCTAAATGTGTTTCATATCCATACCATTGGTTGCTGACATGACAAAGAAGGAAACTATTTCTAAATACCTGAGTGTGGCAGAAGAATTGTTTAACTATGCAAAGATGCATTTGTTTAATTATATAAATATAGGTTGCATTTGTTCATGTTGCAAAATATTTATTTAACTAGGTAAAGATGTATTGCTTCTGTTTAATAATGTAAAGATATGTTGCGGGGCTGGAGAGATGGTTCAGTGGTTAAGAGTACTGACTGCTCTTCCAGAGGACCCGGGTTCAATTCCCAGCACCCACATGGCAGCTCACAACTGTCTGAAGATCCAGTTGCAGGGGGTCTGACACCTTCACACCAATGCACATAAAAAAAAAATAAAAGTTAAATAAACCATAAAAAATATTTAAAAAAAAAAAAGATATGTTGCTGTTTCACCTTGCCTGCCTAAGGCGTCTGATTGGGCTAATAAAAAGCTGAATAGCCAATAGCAAGAGAGAAGGTTTAGGTGGGATTTCTGTCTGGGCAGGGAGAGTAAGGAGGAAGAAGAATTTAGGCTTGGGGAAAAAAGGAAAATAAAAGACACTAAGGGACAGATAGACAGACACAGAGAAAACAGGAAAGTAGGACATACAGAATGAAAGAAAGGTAAAAAGCCCCAAAGCAAAATGTAGATGAATAGAAACAGGTTAAACTGAGTTAAAAGAGCTAGTGAGACAAGCCTAAGCTAAGGCCAAGCATTCGTAATTAATACTAAGTCTTGGTGTCTTTATTTGGGAGCTGGCTGGTGACCCAAAGAAAAATCCAAATACACCCGAGGAAAGGGAACATCTTTCTCTTTTCCATTCTAAGAGAAGTGTTCTAAAGTTTCTATTTGGATACCTTTCTAGGGTAAGGACCCACTTTCAGACAAAATTCCCAGGTGTGACTACTTAAAGAACCCGATGTCCTCACAACAGAACTACTTGGAATTTTTGAATATTCTGTTTACTCTTCCTGTGTTACAGCCCCAGGAGTCTGCTACCAGAGCACGGCAGGAGGAATATGTTCCTCTTTCTCCGCAGTTAGCAAACTTTCTCACATCCCTCCTCTACTTCCGTTCTCAAGAGGTCTCAGCCCTGTCCCTGGGGATGCTGATCCCCAAGCAGTCTCAGCTAGGCAGCGCTCCTCGTTTCTCCCGCTGCCCTCATGCTCTAGGACCTGCTACCATGTGGATCTGCTTACCTCTCCTCCATTCCACAGCCCTCGGCACCAGGCATGGCCTCCCCACCCTGTGCTCCTGATCAGCTCTGACAACAGATATAAAACTGCAGTCCTCTTGGGTCTAGGAATTGTCTGGTATGGATTTCCAGGTCTTTGTCAAGGGCAAGGAGTGGGAGACATATGAAAAAAAATTAAACCATACTAGTAATTTAAAATTTTTCCATTAAAGCAAAGATGTTCTTAGCTGATGTTACTGTCAAAAATCCCGCACATTTTCTGAAAAGTTGAAAGGTCTTGTAATGCAGAGAGTATTCAGTAGAAACTTCCAGAACGTGAGACCTCAGTGATGGAGATAAGTAATCTTAAGACCAGTGCCTGTCTATAGCACTTCAGCTAAAACAAGCTTTGGGGAAATTTCTGCTTTGGGAAAGATGGAGGAGACACATTTCTAAATATATCAACCCCCTGGACACTGCGTATCAAACAAACACAGCAGGACCCTGACAGTTGCAGAGAAGAAAGCAGATCAGCTGGGGATCTGGAAATCTAAACATCCCTGGCATTCCATTTGGTCTTCTATAGAGAAAATGCCAACAGCAGAGCCCTCTTCCTCCAGAGAGGTCCCAGAAAGAGGCAGCCCAGTCTAATAGAAAACCTTAGATCCATCTAGTCCAATACTACAAAGGAATTAATGCCAGGACCCACCTATGCCAACAAACACCAGTCCTATAGCTGGGATGTGATTGGACCATTCCTGTCCTAGCTAGGATGATGTTGAGGCATCTTTGGCTGCCAGGTGCTAATGAGCCCGGCATCTTTGATGACAGTGGAGACAGTAGGGGAGACTGGGCTTCTGTTTCCATGCCACAGTCATCAAGTGGTGGCCTCTCATCAAGGATGGCAACAGAGGAATCCTGGAAGACCATCAGGCGTCCTAGCAATGTCAAGGGGTAAAGAAGCCATCCACCCAGGGAGGCTCCCTGGGAACCAATAGCAAGGCCTTTCTTTGCTGGATGCCGTGATAGAGACATGGCCAAGAGTCTCAGGTCTACTCACACTCATGGTGGTCACAGATCCTCCAGGCAATGGAAGCCAGAGTAGGGGTTCCTAGCCTCCTACTCCCGCCTGTCAAGAGGCATACCATCTGTTCCCCTGGAGAAGTTTGTTAGAAGACTCTAAGACAGAACTGGGGGGGGGGGTCTGACAACAATATTAAAATGTCCAGCTTGCCATCAAAACTGACCGGAACTAAGAAACAGGAAGGTCTCGACTTGAGTGAGAAGATGGAACACTAGACTCCAGCAACAGCATGAAGGAAACGTGGTTCTGTGGCTGCCATCGTGGCTGCATCATATGAAGACCAGGGGGCGGGGGAGGGAGAGAGAGAACAAGTCACTGCACTCCAGCAGCAATGTGATGGAGAAGCAGGGACAACCTCATGGATCCCACAGCCACCACCGTAAACACACTTCAAAGGCAGCTCAGAGCAAGCCCAGTGCAAACTGAAAGCAGAAACTCTTTCTGCCACAAAACAGAAGATGTAAAGGAGAACCAATAAAACAACGTCAGCTAAGAATAGCACTGATGGAGACGGGTAAACTCGGCAGATGCTTCTATGCAGAACTACTTCCAAGTTTACATGAAGCTGCTCTCAAGAGGCTAGCACGGGCTGCCACCCCTGCGGGGCTCGGCTTCAAGGCTCGAGTTGCCCAAGTCATCTCGGTGATGCAGAGAGCCCACAATAAACCCCTTCGTGAACCAAGCTGCCCTTGGGTAGAATCATTTGTTTGGTCTATGGGTACCCTACTCTGCAGTGAATAGGTATTTGATAGCATGTCCAGTCAGTGATGGGTGCGTAGCATCCTTTCTATGCTAAGGATGCAAAGCCCACCCTTACCGCAGTGGGCTCTGGGTAGTGCTGTTTAAGTGTTGTTCTCTACAGCAGTAACTTTGTCTTTCAGTTTTTTTATCTCATCTAAAACCTCCGTCTTCCTGAGTGAGCCCCACTGATGCATACCAACCCACACAGATCTTGATGGTGTAGTTTCCCCCATGGCCTACAGCTCTGCTAGCTCTCTCTAGATCTCTGGAAGTTCTGTGCTCTTTTGTCAGGACACACATTCTGTGACTCCTTTAAGGCCTGGAAAGAAGTTCTAAGTCCTCCATGAAGACTGAGCATGAGACCATGGGGAGCACCCGGACCTTCTAGTCAAGGACGGGTCTGATTTCAACAACAATTCCAAGTTCTTCCGAACCAACCAGATGGAATAGATTAGAGGTCCAGACCCACACGGGGGTTTCCAGGTGGTTCCTAGGTTACCACATGAGCCCCACCCCATCCTCCTGTCTTCCTGCCACTCTTGAGTGACTAGATAAAGTGATTCATGCTGAGCTTTGAGGTGTGGGCACCACTTCAATTTCATCCTTGAACATCGGAATGTATACTCCTTCAAAGGCCTCAGGCTTGTTTCTCACAAGTAAGCTCCTGTTACACGACCCATGTAGGGTAGGCACAAGGCCCGTCTTTTCCTTCTCTGTGCTCATGGCACGGAAGCCAACCAAGGTGGAGGGACCAGGTCCAGCATCCAGCAAACACCCTCGGGGAAAGCTCCAAAAATAGGAGGAGGCTTACCTACATTTTCCCTCCTACTTATCTTTAGCTACAAATAAATAAGTAACAAATAATAATTTACTTTCTAACCAACTCACTTCACATTTAAGAAGCAAGCTTTTAAAAATGTATTTCAAGTTAGGATATTTAGATGCCTTTGAAATGGAAGGGCAAGCCTGAGTGCCTAGCTCAACCCTTTATTAGAAGTGTTTCTAGACATGTCATCATGGCAGGTGTCCTTCGTTTTGAATAGTTCTGTTATTTGCAGTTTATGAAGGACGTCTTTCCGTTGGATCCTATGTCTGTTTTTCATCAGTTGCATATAGAAGCACCACAGTTCTGAGCTTTAGCCTCGAAATAGGACAATAGTCCTGCCTCACAGAGCGAACCCAGAGCTGCTTTGTTTGTCCTGGGTGAAGGGCATCCCTCCGCTTCCCAGGGCATTCTGAGCAGCAAGAGCATGGTCCCTTGACCCCTTGTGATGAGACAGCCATCCCATTCACAAGCTTCCTGTATCTCCTCTCTAAGCAGGAAGAAACCAACATAGAAACCCTAAGAGCAGAACCATCTCAGGAAAGTACAAGTTAGCCAGAACATTTTCTGCTTCTTTTCAGCATACAGAAGCTCAGCTATGAACACTGCTGCTCAAACAGAAGACAGGATCCAGGGCAAAGGGGCAAAAGAAGAAAGAAGCAAGGCAGTCAGTGGCGTGTCTGTATGACTGCACCTTTTCATCTCACGAGGCAGTGGTAGCCAATAGCTGAGCTATTCCTTCAGACCTTTGTCACTTCTGCAGCCTAAGAGCTGACGGAACAATGCAAGACCATTTTATGTCACTGAGATCATTTGGCTTTATTTTGTGCTTATATTTACTTACTACTTTTTTAATTTTATAAACTGTATAATTTACAAAAATCTTTGCCAAAACCAAAATATCCCAAGTTTATACATCCCATTAGATCTTACACTTTCACTACTGAATATATTTTATGCACATACTCACTGCTAAAAATAAAAAAAAACCATGACAGAATTAAAACTAGAAAAGCAATATCTTTATATCCTCTTTCATAACTCATAGCCATTGCCTGCGTTTAGTCCTTTCTCATCCCCTAACATTTAGCCTTTCTTATTCTTTGTCCTGTACGGGACACTGCATCTGTGTGCACGTGTGTTTGTATATGTACACATACTATTGGCTAGATTCCACATATTAGGAAGAACATGGTTTTTTCTGAGATTGTATAATATCTCACCACTACACATTCTAAATCGTTCCATTTTCCTGCAAAATTCTCTCTTTTCTGCTTTCCATAGAGCAGAATAGTCTTTGTATCCACATCGGGTTTTCATTATCCATTCAGCTTCCAATGGACAACTGGCTTGATTCCAATTCTTTGCTATGGTGTAAGCTGAGAAACAAAATTAAAATTTGACTGTAGCTGGGTTTGATGGCACATGCCTGCCATCCAGGCACTCAGAAGGCTGAGGCAGGAGGATCATCACTTTAAGTTCTGCTTGAGTTACATAGTAAGAGCCTTTGGCTTCAACCAGGAAGGGAGGGAGGGAGAGAGAGAGAGAAGGAAGGAGGGAGGACAGAGAGAGGGAAGGGTTTCTCTGTCATGTTTACATGTCTGCAGGTTCTTTGACTGACATTATTAGCATGCCAATGCTAGCTTGTTTAGTAAACGTCACTGTGATTTTTGTCACAGTGTAGTGGTCCTCATCATTTGGTCCTTTCTAAACTAAAGGGTGAAGAAGGTGGGGCACCTGGATGCCGTGGTGTGTCTGTGGAGATCAGGGGACAGTTTCCAGGAGTCCCGTCTCACCTGCCACCTTGTTGAGACAAGGTGTATCTTGTTTGTATCTCTGTGCTGTGTGCTCCAGGTCCATGGGCTCCTGGCTAAACCTCCCTTGTCATAGACTGGCTGGAGTCACAGATGCAAGCCACTAGATTCAGATTTTCATGTTGGTTCTGGGATTGAACCATGGTCAAGCTTGGCCAGCCGGGGCCTGAATCTGCTGAGCCACCTCCCCAGTCCCAGTACATTCATATTTTGTAAGGCATATAGAATATGAGCTTCACAGCTCCTCGTTTTTACATGTACCCCTTCACTACCCTGTCTGCTATAGCTCTCCTCAGTTTCAATGCGCGTCTTAAATACCTCCATCTCACCAGCTATGTGCTGAGGAATTTGTTTGTTTGTTTTCTGTTTAGGGGTTTTGTTTGTGTGTGTGTGTACACATGTGCATGTGTGTACGTATATACATGTATTGTGTGCATGTGTGCGTATGTGTGTTGCACGTGCATGCACATGTGTGTGTGCGAGCACGTGTGTGTGTGCGTATGTGTACGCGTGTGTGTGCTTGTGTGTGTGCATGTGTGTGCGTGTGTGTACGTGTGTGTTTGTGCACATGTGTGCACATGTGTGTGTATGTTTGTGTGTGTGTTATTATTCTTACGCACTTTGTATACATTGTATTCTCTAACCACAGTCCTCACCACATCTCCTTTAGGGAATTCAGTGTTCCCTTCAGTCCTTCTTTATTCTCTGCTCCTCTTCCCTCCTTCCAACCCCCCTTTTCCCTCTTCTTACTCTCTGTCTTGGCCCCCTTGTCTCTTCCCTTCCTTGCCCTTGATGGAAGGAACTGCCAGCTCCTCCTTTCTCCGGAGCTGGTTTTGTTTCTTTGTTTTGTGTTTGTTTGCCTGGCTTGTGGGTTTTGTTTTCTCTGTGTGTTTCTGGAAGGACAGCCATGGCTGAGACTGTTCTCTGCATTCTTGGAGCTACTGTTTCTGCACTTGGATAGCAGCTAGGCTGCGAGTAAATATTTTGAATTGCAATTCTTGCTCTAAGAACTTCTAACACTGCCTTCCATTGAGAGCTGTGCAAAGGTCTGGGGATGCCCTACCTTCCCCGCCCCCAAACCAACAACTGTCACAGAATTGTCTCCAGGAACTTTAGATCAAGCAGTTCTGTTCTGGGACCTAGAATATCCTTTCAATCTGTAGATTGCAATCTTTCCTTAAAATGTCAAAAAGAATTTAAATATACGTTTTAAAAGTGCCTGCCAGGCACACACAGATCCCTGGGTTTGATCCCCAGCACTAGGGAAACTTAACTCAATAGCACGTTCCTCTAATCCCAGCACTAGAAAGGCAGAGTTAGAAGGATCAGGAGAGTTCAAGGTCATCTTCCTGGCTATACCATGATTGCAAAGCCAGCCTGGAATATGTGAGATGTTGTCTCAAAATAAAGAAATTAAAATAAAATGGGAGGCTTGGGTGTGACTCAGTGAAGTGCTTGCTAAGCAAGCATGTGGGCCTCTGTTTGGATCTGTGGCACTGTAGGAAGATACACACCATCATCCCAGGGCTGAAGAGGCAGGCACAGGAGGATCACTGGGAAAGCCTTAGTCTAATGAGAGAGCTTGTCTTAAAAAATAAGGTAAAAAGCGGCAAAGACATCCAACATTGGCCTCCATAAGTGTGCACATACATATGCACATTTTCTCTCTCTCTCTCTCTCTCTCTCTCTCTCTCTCTCTCTCTCTCTCTCTCTCTCTCTCTCGCACGCACAAAAACACATTCTGGCTCTTTCATCCTGTCTCCAGCTCATCTTCCTTCTTCCTAGTCTTCTCACTTAATGAGCAGTATAGATGGGTAAGTCCATTCTCTCCAGAGAGTTCTGAGTGGGTCCACTCAGCGCTATCTCATGCCCCAGGGCTTCCTCTCCTCACCTTTCCCAAGGAGGGAGGTTACACACTGCTGAGAGGGACCAGGCTCACAGAGAAGTACTAGAATGCTGCCAGAAAACAGAAGTATCCTTTCTGAAGTAAATCCCCACTAAATTTCTCTATCAGGAGCCAAAATGAGTCAGCTAAACGAAACCACGGCGGTTGGAGGACTGAGCTGAGTGGTCAGATACGTAAACATGGCTTGAAATGTACCCATAACTAGGCTGGGGAGCTCGCTCACTAGGTAAGATGCTTGCTTGTCCCACCAGGAGGTTCAGAGTTTGATCCTCAGATCCCACAGACAGGTAGTGAGCCTCCTAATGTCAGCCCTGGGGAAGCCGGTACAGGAAGGTCCCCTGGGGCTCACTGGCCAGCCATTCTACCCTAATCTATAAACTCCCTGCCAGTGAGAGACTGTCTCAAAAAAACAAGGAAGATGGCATGTGAGGAATCCTAGGGCCATCTTCTAATCTTCACACACACACACACACACACACACACACACACACACACTCACTCACTCACACTTAACCTAAAATGTTATGTCCGAATTCAAAACACACTAGCATGGGCTTCCATGAAACACAAGGTACAGGCCATGCCCAGTTCCACCAAGCCTTTCTCAATCAGTAGCAAATGATCCACATCTGTTCAGGCCAGAGAATGAGGGGGACAACAGGGAGCCACCCCTGCTTGCAGGGGGGTCAGAGTAGAGAACTCCGCGGAGAGCATTCAGCCTGAATTGCCTCTCACATCAGACATCTAGACAAATGACGGTCAATAATCCCAACTGCAATCAATTCCACCCCCCGTTATTGCCTTTCAACACGAACCAGAAAACCTTCGCATGCCATCCCAGGCAAAGAGGATCGGTAAATTATCTCCCAGAAGGCTTGATGGTAATCAAAGAGGAGAGTGCATTTAAAGATGGATGTAGAGAGCCAAGATTCCAACTGTTGGATCACTTCCTGAATTTTCTGTGCAAAAACATCGAGTTTTAAAATAAGAACTCTACTGTCGACGAACGCAAAACACACCAAAAATTTTTTTAATTAAAAAAACTTCTTCAAAATGTACCTTGTGTCATTCATATTAGTACCTCAAGCAATTACATCAGGGCAAAACTGACGTTCCAGACTTTGTTCCCTTTCTGGCACTATACTTAGAAGCTGCCTGTGTCCTGCCAGACAATACCTCTGCAGACAGCAGGCTGAGCCCAGCCCTGCTCACCTCTGACTCTGTGTGCTCCCAGGACCAGGCGAATTAGCACAGCCAGAGAGGAAATGCCCCCACGGGGTGAATCAATGCGCAGCAAAGGATAATGGGATTCGTGCCCCAGCAGCTGTGGCCTGCCCCTCCCCTCCGCACCTGTCAACCAGGGTAGTCAGGGCGGGGCCAGGGCAACTGCTCCACTCAGCTCCCACAATGCTCATTAGCCCCAGCCAGTGCCTGGTGGCCCCCCACACTGCCAAATAGTGTAGCTTCCCCCACAGATGCAGAGAAACAATGGCTGCTCGGTGAAGAACTGGCACGGTCCTTGTTAATCTTTTCCATTTCGCTTCTGTTTTGCCCTTCGCACAGCACATATGAAGGGGTGGCCTGGAAGGTGGGAATTAGGTCATTCAAGTTAATTTCACCAGCTCTACTTAGAGGCTGAGAACCATGGGAGCCAGGCTGCGACGCTCAAAGCATGGAAATAATAGGTACCGATCCTGTCAGCTGGGGTGATCAATGGCTCCCGTTGGGAGCATTTTAAAAGCCATTTGCCCCAAAGAGGACTGGTGGGCTTTCCAGGGCTCAGGTTCTCCTCCCACTTCCTACTGCAGTAGAAGGGAAGGCTTGGGGAGAGAAACTGGGCATTGCACATTTCACTACCAGCCTGGAAAGCAACCACATTTTTGTATTGGACGTCCTGTTTAAAGGTTCGGTAATAGCCGTATATGTATGTGAGGCTACGTATATGTGAGGCTACAAAACCACAGTCTTGGACCAGGTAATGTCACCTGTCCTGAGGGTCAAGACGCTTTCCAGGGGCCTGTATAGGAAAAGGCCTGGAGTACTTTTGGCAATTCATGATATCAGACTGCAAAGTTTGGCCTCTTATTCATTTTTGTGTTTGCTTAATAAAATTTGGCCTAAAACCACCTTTGTATGCATCGAGCTGTAACCTACTTAAGTATGTGAGCAAATTGCAACCTAACTAAAGAGTATATTCCTGTAGCAGAGTTGGGCCCCTGCCAATCATTGCCAATTTAGCCTTGTCCAATCACACGCTGCTGAAATCTCACTCCATGCCCACATGAGGCAAATGCCAACTGAAGCCATTCCATTTGCTTCCTGTTCCTTAACGATAGATCTATACAGTCTTACACATGTTGGGGTAGAAATTTGTGGACCGACCTTTGGACTTAGTCACAATAAATTTTTAGATTTCTTTAACAATACAGTGTGGTGTTTGCCCAGGAATCTTGGTGCCTCTTCGGGAGGATCAGGAAGGTACTTCTCAACACACGGGCATCTTTCTCATTTCGCCCCTTTCATTTTCCTCTTCCCTGCACTCCTCTGATTCTGTGGACCTGATTTTGCTCCTCACACGGCAGGTTGTGTGGCTGTTTAATCCAACCACCTGCTCTTCCTGGAACAATCCTATCGGTTTCAGTAAGAGGAAGGCAGCAGCGCTGCAGAATGTGAATAATCAATTGTTAGTCATCTCTCCCACACATTCGCTATGGAACCGATTCACAGGTGGGTATTGACCACCTGCTTCTACCAGCTCCTCACAGGCAGAAGGCAACTATTGAGACTTGGTTATGCGGGATCGACTTTTGGAGCGAGGAAGGAAAGGAAAAGGATTCGGTTTTCACCAAATCTAGACATTTCTAAAGGACTCTGGAAGCCAGAGACTAACGCCTCAGATTTACTAACAAATCATGTAGGTGAGCTCCAGATGCTGGCTCCTCTTCCCTGTGGAAGGCTGAGCCTATGCAGCTGCAGAGAGGAGAGGGAGGGACATTCACTCTAGAGACAAAGGTGAGGAAAAAATAAAGCTACATTGCCATAGTCAGCATGCAGAAAGTTAGACAAGTGCCCCCTGTTGTGTGTGTGTTTGTGTGCACAAGTGCACACAAACATACACGTATACACCTGTGTATCTGTATATATTTTCTCTTGTCCATCATGCCTGAGCCACTTGGCATTTTGAACCACCTGGAACAATTGATTTCAAATAATTTTGACATGCAGAATAACTGTTTCATAGGACTCGGCTTGACATTAAAGATGCATTTTCGAAACTAGGACAGTAGTCTGAGTTTGTTTCCGTCCTGACATTTCCCTTCTGACCTGGGATCCTGCCCTAGTTCTTTTTCTGTTTGTATCTGAAACATCCTGACCAAAAGCAGTGTGGAGAGGGAAGGGTTTCAGTGTCATAGTCCATCGATGAGGAAAGTCAAGGCAGAACCAGGAGGCAGGAGCTGAGCAGAGGCCATGGAAGGGAGCTGCATACTGGCTTGCTCCTCACAACTTGTTCAGCTTGCTTTCTTCTTTAGCCCATAACCCTTGCCCGTGACGATCCTACCCACAGTGGGCTGGGTTCTCCCACATCAATCATTAATCAAGAAAGCTATTCCACAGACCTGCTCACAGGCCAGCCTAATGACGACAATTCTCCAGCACAGACTCCCTTTCCTAGGTGACTCTAACTTGTATCAAGTTGACAAATAACCTCAAACAACACAAACGCTGTCATGAATTCCATTTAAGCTAGGGCCTGTGAGAAGGCTCAGCAGGGAAGAGCACTTGTCTGCAAACTGGACCAACTGAGTTCAAGTGCTAGAATTCCTAGAACCCATGTAATAAAACCAATTTTTGCAAGTTGTCCCCCACATAAGCACACACGCATACATACAAACACATGAAAACACACAAACACACACATATACACATACATACACACATAAAAACCAAACACACACTTGCACACATACATATGAACACATGCACACACACATGCACATATATAAATACACACAGGCACACACGCAAATACAAATGCATGCATGCACACACACATAAGTAAATGTAGAAAAGTCTTAATTTGAACAAACTAAGCAGAAACAATTTCTCACGCTTCACTGTTTCATGCCACAAGTATAAAACAAAAGCTTAGGACTGCAAACTAAAGAGAAATGTACGCCTCTCGCATTTCCATTGCGCTGCGAGAGAAATCTCCATCTCAAACACATTCCTGTCTCGGTGCCTTGAGAGCAAACATGAAGGATGGACACTATAAACCAAGGGCAAACAGGACCGCTCACCATTTCGTAAATGAAGGCTGATTTTTGAATGATTCCTATACATCAAAGCCAGGGGTGTGCGTGCTTGGCCTTGATCTCCCCCAAAATGAGTTCTTGTCATCAACAGCTTGCCCTGCCTAAACATTTACCTTTGCCGTCACTAAGACACATGTGGCCATCTATTTGTTGACATGTTCTTCCTGAGTTAATAATGTCCTTTCACGTGGAGACATCCACAATACCTCGGTGCTGACTGAGAATCGGGTTAAGCTAATGTCACTCCCGGCTACCGGCACAGGGTGCTAGACTGATGATGTCCTGGCCCAGGGGCAGGGACTGGGTGGAGAGAGTGACATCAAGCCTCAAATAGAAACAACGTGAAAGGAAGGGGGCTCAGAAAGCTGCCCCGGGGTTGGTCCTCTGAAATAGAACAAAGGCTATGCTTCCTCTGCAGAAGCTTCAGAGGGTTACAACGGGGAACCTGTGCAACCCCAGGGCATCTCATGCGCAGAAATCCTCCCCCAGTGAATCACCCGCCCTGCATATGTTTCCTCCGTGTCTCACCAAGTGCGCAACAGAAAAAAAAAAGCTTAGAAAATACCCAGAAATGTCACACTGGGGCCCTTCCAGTCTTATTCATGTCCCAGATGGTAGAAAGGGAGATCCAAGGTAGAATTCAAAGACTTGGGATATGGTCCTAAGTTATTGAAAAATAAAACATGAAACTCCTTCAAGAAACTACAGGGCATTAAAAAAAAATCTCAAGAAAAAATTCCTTCCTCCCTACATCGTGTTTAAATTTGAAAGGTAAAAGACTTGCTTTGGGGTTAAATCCAAACTACACATCCTAAGCACGGAGGGGATGTAGCCAAATAGCCAGAAGTGTCTGAGGCAACCTTAAGGTGTGGGTTCTTACTCTCTGACAGTCTCTCTTCTGATTTTCCACGCCCCAGGAAAAGCATTTTCTTTCCAAATGTGCAGCCGCTGCTGCGCCTTCCTGTGTCTCATCCAGAGGTGAGAGGAAGGACCTCGGCTGCATATAAAAGACCTCAGTGCCACATTGGAGCACTGGCCTTAGCTCCCAAGGTCCAAATGAGGAGCAAAAGGAGGGAGAACATGAGCAAGGAAGCCAGGACCGTGAGGGGTGCATCCACCCACTGAGACAGTGGGACTGATCTAATGGGAGCTCACCAAGGTCAGCTGGACTGGGACTGATTGAGGATGTGATCAAACCGGATTCTCTGAATGTGGCTGATGGTGGAGGCTGACTGAGAAGCCAAGGACAATGGCGTTGGGCTTTGATACTACTGCATGGATGGGCTTTGAGGGAGCCTTGTCTGTTTGGATGCCCACCTTCTTGAACCTGGTAGGAATGGGGAGGACCTTGGACTTCCCATAGGGTAGGGAACCCTGACTGCTCTTTGGCCTGGAGAAGGAGGGCGAGTGGGAGTGGGGGAAGGGGAAGGAAGTGGGAGGAGGGGAGGAGGTGGAAATTTTTAATAATAATTTAAAAAAATAAAAATAAATAAAAAATAAAGCTGCACAAAGATGGAAAATTTAAAAAAAAAAAAAGACCTCAGTGGAGGCAGAGGTGGAGCTAGGACCACCTTCACTTTGATCAGATCTTCTAGTTCCACCTTCAGCGGGCTGTGTTGCCCATCAGCGGTTTCCCGTGGTCTTCGGGTGATGAACACGGGCACAGCCCACCTGTGGCAGTGAGTAGCAAAGGCAGTCGAGCGGGCCACCCGATCATGCTGGCTAGAGGGGTAATGTGGATGGGCACCCCTGTCAGAACAGCACAGGCAGACTGCCTCTGGGGAGCATGCTGCCGCCATTGCCAGCGCTGGAGAGCCTTTGGTGGTCCCTGAGAAGGCGGACCACATCTTCCCAGTTGGAGATTAAACAGAGCCAAAGATGTAGTGATTGCCACCTTTATCTTCATTCCTCCAAGAGTAATAAACGGGGATCCCACAAGGCAGGCCTCCTCTGCAAGTTCAGCTGCCTCTCCTGCCCACCCTGACTGAGTGGTTATTGCTAACACTGTTGTGAAATGTCAAATGCTATTTATGTTGACATTAAAGAAAAATATCTCCTGAGTGAGGAAACAGCCTTGAAAGATGAACGGCCCCGATGGTAAGTCTGCCCCTTTGAGAGCCACTGCCACAAGCCCCTTTGGCATGTCAGGTGTCTTAAAGCTGTGTCCAGGATTGAGAAGGAAAACGGGTCCCTCAGAGGTGACATGTCAACACACTGAATTGAATGGAACTGCATTCACAGGAAATCCTGCTCACTCCAGGACCAGAGGAGATCAGGCAAATAAACACAGAGCCCCTGTTGACAGCCTAGGAAATCAATAGATCAGACAAATAAACGGACACCCTGGAAAATCAATACTATGTGTGGAATTCATTTTCTGTTTGAAATCTATCAAAACAGAAAGTTGGTTTGCTCCATGGACAAGTTCTTGTCCCCAGACTGAATGCTATCAGACTTCTGATTTGTAAACGGCATTTTCACGCTGCCGTCCATCGTTCACACACGGGGCCGTGGCCGTTGTCAAACCGCAGCAGAGCTGACGGCAGGAGAAAGATATCCATAGAAGCTTAAGATTTAAGATCCAGCCCCTCGTAGAAAAAAAAATGACAACGTGTAGTTTAATCTATAAGATGCGTTGGCCACAGAGCAGGCTAGAGAACTGAGGAAGCACGAAGCAATCAGTTCTCCAGGGAAGCATGGGGAGGGGCCGCCTGAAGGAGTGCATCTCTCCTGCTGAGAGAATCTTCTTTATATCTTCCTACACCTACAGACAGGTGAGCAATTGCAGGGTGTGGGTGTGAGTCCTAACGCAGCAGCCACCAGCGAGGGGGAAAGGTGGCTACAAAATGCCAGGGGAACCAGAACGTTGGAACCTACGGAGCAGCCCACCCCTGCCTTCCCACTCCTGCCTCCTCTCTGCCTGCCAGGCCCCAAACCTGCACCGGCTGCTCAGACGGCCTCACTAGAGACTGCCGAAATCAAGAGAAGTAAGAACAAAGCAGTCTCCTAACCTGGATCTTACAGAAATGCTGGCCGCTTCGATCAGAATGCGTGCAGGGAGGCGGAGTGTACAGGAAACTGAAGGGAGCCAGGGACGAAAACAAGGAATTGAGGCTTGGAAGAGTTGCAGAGAATTTGTAAGAAAAGAAAGGAGGGACGGGGTTCCCTTAGGAGCAGGAGGCTGAGTGAAAGCGTTTTCCTTGGCTGCTGTTGCCAGGATAGTGCATATCTGTGTGTTCTTTCCCATGTGGGCTGGCTCATGCGAAAGGTTGAAGCCAAAAGAATAACGAATCAACATCACAGAAGACCTGAGAAGCACACGGGAAGGCCAGGGGCCAGGTGGTGGCCTCAGCCTTGGATAACACCTGGACCTGCCATGACTTCCTGAGCGCTGGTCACTAGGGTGCATTATAATCAAAAGAACATGTCGGTGGTAGCCCCCATGTGCCTGGAAATGGAGGCAGGTGGTCAAAGCACCAACGAGAAGTAGCCAGTTGAAGAAGATGCTGAGTGCCCAGGTACCCTGACTCCATTTCCAGAGTGCCCCAGACCCCTGTCTGTCCTTAGAACCTGTGTCTCCTGGGGACCAGCGGCAAGACCCCCGGGGAGAACCTGAAAAACCCCCACCTGTCTTTAGACTTGAGCTTCTGAAGAAGCTTACTGTTTGCATGCCTGTATGTACATACAAGACACAAGGAAACGCCATGTTTCATACAAGACGAAGAGCCTGGAAATCCAGGGAACAATTAGGCTGCGGAGGAGGCCGCCCCGCTTGCTTGCTGTCGATCGGATCGTGACTCACCGTCTACAACAGTGCTCATTCAGAAAACAAAATCAAGGAATGACTTCGTCAACACGCACAAATTTAGCCCCCAGGGACTTGGGGAGGAGCCTTTCCGTAATTACCAGTTGTACAGAGGTACTTCAAGCTTGGCAGGGATGGGGATGTGCAAATTGAAAACTATGTAGTGACAGTTGGTGGCAGAAATCCTAGGGAAGACAGAGCCTGCCAGGTACCAATCCGTGCGTGACAAGCTCCTCGCAAGTGTCTGTGACTCACAGTTTCCTCCTCTGACTGAAACGCTAGTGCCTTAACACGAGCCTTCTGAGCTGTTATAGATCGACTGGGCACATGTGGTCCCAGGTGACACAAACAACCTGCTTCCTTCTCCCCTGTCTCTCGTCAAAGACGCACAGGGATTTTTTTTTTTAATGTGGAAGGTTAGAACATCCAAGAATCAAACTCTTAGTCTTGAATGTCATGATGGAAATGAAACAAACAAACTAACAAATCACATGGCATACCTGAAGTACCATCTTGGTGACCAGCCAGAGCTGCAAGTACACATAAGAAGGGGGCTGTGGAGTCCCATGGAACATTCTCCTTTCCGGAGACAATAGGCACTCACCAGGCACTGTATACTTTTGCGAGGGCCTCTGTAACTAATAGCAGACAGAAATATTTTGTCTTCCATGGCAGAAGTCTGTGTCAGGATGCGGCTGGGCAGCTACTCCTCAGCCTGGGAGCCAGGATCTGCCCTGTGGTGACCTGGCTTCCGTGAGCTCCTCTCTAGCCATCTTGGGTAGCCCATGACTGTAGAAGCCCCAGCCTAGGCTCTCCCCCATGTTCATACAGTGCCTTCTGTGTTGGTCACCTTTTATTGCTCTTATTCACGTAGAGTCCAACCTAATGACCTCATCCTATCTGGGTCCTGGAAAGACTATCTCTAAGGTCACACTCTGAGGTTCAGAACATTGGTGTATCTATTTCTCTGGTCTTTTGATTTATTTCTTCATTTCCTTTCTTTTTTTGGGGGGTGCACTTTAACCCATAAAAACATTTATGTTAGGTTTGTGTTTTGTTTTTTTAAGACATGATAGAGTCTCATGTAGTCCATATTCACTTTAGACTTACTGTGTGCCCAAGGATGATTCTGAACTTCAGATGCCCGACCTTTGTCCTCTGAGTGCTAGGATTGTAGGCATGTGCTACTACCATGTCTGGTTTATGAGGTGCTGAGGACAGCGCCCAGAGCTTTGTGCATGCTCGGCAAGCACTCTACCAACTGAGCCGCGTCCCCAATGCCTGGCGCGTTTTTCACACTTGGCATTGCCCTAGGGGTAAAGGTTGAATTGGTAAAGTTCAGAATAGAGAGGAAAGGCTAGTCCTTGAACACTTCAGGAATTGCTTTGCTAAAGCCAGGACAAGGAATCTGAAGGAAAATGGCAGCGGCTATTGCTATTCACAGTGGAGGGATCTAGACAGTCCAGGGGCCAAGATGTGCCCCGGAAGTGACTGGAAAGAGGCTGGGTAGCACTGAAGGGGGCCTAACCGGGGGGAGCAGCTGCTGGAGGCCAGCGGGCGAAGTGGGGGATCTTGGCAGAGAGAAGCAGAGGAGACTGCGGAGCATATGTCTGTGAGCTGAAGTCGTGAAAAGCGAGAGGGAGAGACTCACGTTCCCACTGACTGCTCTCTTATCTCCCACACTCAGTCCCGTTTCCTGGCTACTCCCTCCCACTCCCTTCCTCCCCTCTTTTTAGAACATGTAAAGCTATTTAGTCTTGCATTTTTCTTATTTTTCAGGAATGTGCTCATGAGCAAGGCCCAAAGCCTGTTTCTAGAATAGTGGGCTTCCCGTTTCACATCTCTAGGCACTCGTAACACCCCTTCCCCGACTCCCCGCACCCCGACCCCCACCGCCTCTCTTTCACAGAACTGAACACTCCTTCAATGTATTATGATGTCCTCTACGGCACACACACTAAGAGCCCAAGGTCTTTGTTCAGATACCACATAGAACCCAAGCCACACTACAAGGGCAGTCTGCTCGTCGTGATTTGTTACAAGGGTTAGTTCGTGTACAGGGCTGGAGAGAGTTCCTGGCATATAACACAGCCTAACAAACATCAGCCACGAGGACACTTAACATACATACCACCTGTGTTCCGTCTCTTCTGAGTTTAAGGACCGTTTTGTCGAGTGCCTAATAAAGCCTTCCAATAAAGCATGCATACAATGAATGCTCAGAGTGAATGCATGCATGCATGGAGAGATTTCTTATGGTTCAAATGTGAAAGGAGCCCTCATAAGCTCCTGTGTCATCTTGGTCCTTACCTGATGGTGCTATTTCCGGAGCTGTTAGAAATCTTAGGAGTTGGGGACCTAGCTGGAGGAAGTAGGCCCCTGGGGTTATGTCCTTGACCCTGACGCCTCCCCAACCCCCACTTCCCCTACCCTCCTGTGGTCTGACTGTGGTAAGGCAAGCATCCTCTGCCTCTCATTCACACCCCAATACTCTATCTTATCTTAGGTCCTGAGTGATGGAGCCAGCTACCTAGCAACTGAAACCTCTAATGTCGTGAGCTTGGTAACTCTCTCCTCCCTTGAAGTTGCTCATGGCTGGTGCTTTGCCACACTGATACAAACGCTATTAAAACAAAGGGATTTTCCCTCCGTGCCCTAAACTCCACTCCATTCTCTTCTGTAGTGCCTGCACTACAGGACGGTATGTGAGCCGGGAACTAAGCTGAAGATTTAAAAACACACGCACACAGAAAGACATGGAGACATGGGTCATCCTTGAAACAAGAATACCAACCTTATTGTCCTCCAGGGAAGCTTATATTGGGATCCTTAGCTGATAGCTCCAGCTATCACACCCCAGCTCTCAGGATCTTTCAGCTGCAAACCCCACCAGAATTCACTCCCCTGGCATCAGGAACTCCTGAGGGTCTCATGCTCAGAGCAGCTGCAAACATAGGAAAACAAGGTGCTTTGCCCAGTTCACTCCAGCAGGCAAAGGGTCTGAGGCAGGCAAAGAAAGTCAAGGGACCAGAGGTCTGCAGCCCCCAACACTCTTCCTCTGGGTACCTGCCAAGATTTATATCTTGCCTGCCATGAAATTTTTCTTTTGAACTCTAAGAAAAACTTCCTTGAGCTTATGCTTTTATTCATTTTTAAATTATTTTATTAGGTGTCTTAAGAAGCCCAAGTGGAGACCCCGGTCTCCCCATCATCATCTGGCAGCCATGACAGGACTCATTTCTGATGGCCAAAGAGTCTTAAGTTAATTTGAGCTGTGATCTCAAGACCGTAAAAAGGAAAGAAGGTCTTTAATCTCAGTGCTCAAGAGGCAGAGGCAGTGGGGTAACTGTGAGTTGGAGGCCAGCCTGGTCTACAGACTAAGTTCCAGGACAGCCAAGACTGCATAGAGAAACCCTGTCTCTAAAAACAAAACAAACAAAAAACAGACAAACAAACAAAGTAGAGAAGGAAATAAATTCAAAAAATATGAGAAGGAAAGCCAAGAGGATGAGATACTAAAGAGAAAACCAGAAACTCATGGCATTGAAAACAAACAAGAGGGAAAATGTAAGAAACAAAAACAGTGTTTTGAAAACTCAGTTTTACAGCCTCGGTAGGAAATACCCTTTGCAACATCATGTGTTTGCAGACTGGTCCTCAGTTTATGGCACTGTCTGGGGAGTTATGAAACCTTTGGGACCTGTGGTCTACCCAGAAGAACTGGGTTACTGCTGGCAAGGACTCTGGCTCCTGATCCGCCATGATGTGAAAAGCTACTGTACAGGCTCCTGCTGCCATAGGCCAGCCTCTCCAGCCGTTGTGCTCCCAGCCACTAACTTTGAATCCTCAGAGACTGTAAGTCACAAGAAACCTCTGCTCACTTGTTTCTGTCAAGTATGTTGTCACCATGACAGAAAATACGTCAGACTGATATGTTCAGCAGACATCACCAAATCCCTAATAAGAAAAAAGACAGAAGTCCCTGGTGAATGGAACAGTGACCATCCCGACAGACCCTGAGAACACTAGATATATAATGAAGAAGCCATGGCCAATCACACAGAGCAGTGTGGCAGTGTTTTAGTCAGTTTGCTATTGCTGTGATGAGACACCATGTGACCAAAAGTAACTGAAGAATAGCTTTATTTTAGCTTGGAGTTCCTGAGAGATAGAGTTCTCATGGTGTGGAAGGCATGACATGGGAAGAGGAAGCTGGCCTGATCACATTCCATCCACATACAGGAAGAAGAGAGAGGGAGAGAGAGAGAGAGAGAGAGAGAGAGAGGAGAGAGAGGGGAAGAGAGAGGGGAAGAGAGAGAAAGAGAGAGAGAGGGGACAGAGAGGGGAGAGAGAGAGGGAAGGGAGAGAGAGGGGGAAGAGAGAGGAGAGAGGGGGGAAGAGAAGGAGAAGGGGAGAGAGGGGGAGAGAGGGGAGAGAGAGAAGAGAGAGAGAAGACATAGAGGGGGAGAGAGGAGGAGAGAGGAGAGAGAGAAAGGAGAGAGAGAAAGAGAGAGAGAGGAGAGAGGGGGAGAGAGGGGAGAGAAGAGGAGAGAGGAGAGAGAGGAGGGGAGAGAAAGGAGAGGGAGAGGAGAGAGAGAGAGAGAGAGAGAGGAGAGGAGAGGAGAGGAGAGGAGAGGAGAGGAGAGGAGAGGAGAGGAGAGGAGAGGAGAGGAGAGGAAGTGGGTGGAGGCTACCAACCGTCAAAGCCTACCCCCAATGATATACATCCTTCAACAAGATTCTACCTACAAAATGTTTTACAACCCCTCCAAAAGTACCACCAGTGGGGGACCAAATGCCCAAATGCATGAGCCTTCTGGTCACTTTTCCTATTTAAACCACCACAATAACTTAGGTTAACTGGACCAAGTTCTCAATGGGCACAAACCATGAAAACTCATGAATTGTCAATGTATGATTTGAATAACATCATTACCATTAAGCGAGTTTAACTGTGTATGTTTTTAACTCCCAGATGAGAGAATTCGGGGCCTAGCCAATTTTATCAAAGAATTTTACCAAGTGCTTAAAGAATAATACCAATTCTGCAGTCTCTTCCAGAAGGGAAGACTTCCCAGATGATTTTAAAAAGTTGCTGTTACCACACTGACAAATATCTACATCAGACAAAGTCAGAAGAAATAGAAACTACAGCTCAATCTTCCTCATGAACGCAGGCATTAACACCCCTTAACAAAATACAGACAGACAGAAATCACAAACAGTAAGGGGATACATACCACGAGGAGTGCTTTATTCCCAGCACACACTAGTTTTAACACTTGAAACTAATCAGTGTGATCTGATAATGCTAAGCATCTAATGAAGAAAATCCCAGGGTTGTATCTATCGATCCTCAAAAAATCATTTGTTAAATTTCAGTACTTACTTGTGATTAAAAAAATAAACTCCTCAGAAAGATAAGACTAAAGGGAAACTTTATGTCCTCATAAAGAACAGTTACAAAAATATAGCTCACACTATAAATTTCAGTAAAACACTGAAATTTGGAGCAAGGCAAAAGTGTCAACTTTCCCTGTTCTTAGTCACCATGCCATAAGATGTTCTAATCGTTGCAAAGACATACACATCAAAAAAAGAAAAAAGAAATAAAACTATCCCAATCTGCATACCTTGTTACCACCTGTGCTGTGTAGGGAATTCCAGGGACTCTCCCCTTTCTCAACAGACTTCTCAACTCCGTAAGTTCAGCAAGATATAACATGGATATTCCAAAGATAAAGGTATGTCTGAATACTGTGGGCAGTGATATTAAGAGTACAGTAATATTTTTAGCCACTCAAAAAGGAATAAGTACCTAGGTGTAGATTTAATAAACCACAGGCAAGATGGTTGGCTGAAAACTATAAACACTAATATAAGAAATCAAGAAAGATGCTGGGCCCCTATCCTGAACTCCCTAGCCAGGACAGCTGGGCTGCCCTTCCCTAGCCAGTCACTTTGGTTACCCTGCTCTCTTTTGGGGCTCCCGGCTGCTGTATGTGGTTCCCTTCTCTTCCCTTCCCCTTCTCCCACCCTCTTATCATGTGGCTCAGGGTCATGTCCATTTGGGACAATCCCAGGTGTCCCTGCCTCTGGCTACAATCTACCTTTTATCTATAATAAACCTTCTCCTTCACCATTGGGCAGGGGAGAAAGAAAGGGGGGAAGGTAGGGAGGGAGAAAGAAAGGGGGAAGGAAGGAAGGAAGGAAGGAAGGAAGGAAGGAAGGAAGGAAGGAAGGAAGGAAAGAGGAAGAGAGGAGGAGAGGGAGGGAGAAGAGAGAGAGAGGAGAGACAGAAGAAAGAAAAAGAAAGGGAGAACGGGAGGGAGAGAGGGAGGGAGGGAAGGAAGGAAGGAGGGAGAGGAGGAGAGAGGGAAGGAGAGAGGGAGGGAGGGAGGGAGGGAGGGAGGGAGGGAGGGAGGGAGGGGAAGATACCACGGAGGATGTACGTTAATGAAGAAACATACTATGCTGGTTAGTTTTTGGTTTGGGTGTTTTGCTGTTTTTTATTTAGTTTGTCAGCTTGACACAAGCTTGAGTCATCTGGAGAGAGGGAGCCTCAGCTGAGAAAACGTCACGTCAAACTGGTGTGTAGTAGTCTGTGCAGCACTCTCTTGTTTGACGGCTGGCATGGGAGTGCACAGCCCACTGTGGGCGGTGCCATCCCTGGGCTGGTGGTCCTGGGCGGCATAAAAAAGCAGGCTGAACTAGTCATGGGGAGCAGACCATTAATCGGTGTTCTCTGTGATCTCTGCTTCAATTCTTGCCTCCTGGTACCTGACATATTTGAGTTTCTGCCTTGGCTTTCCTTCAGATTGGACTGTGATCCAGACGTGTAAGCCAAATAGCCCTTTGCTCCTCGAGCCTCCTTCGCTCATGGTCTTTATCACAGCAAGAGAAGGCAAAGTGAGACCACACACCATCTCCGTGGAATAGAAGGCAGCAGGTCGATGATCCCAATTCTCAAATTGGTGTATAGCCTTAATATAATTGCTACTTTTTCATAAAAATAGGAAAGATTACTTTCAAATTCATGTGAAAATGCAAAGAAATCACTAAGGTTAAAACAGTTTTTTTATTAAAAAATACATAATGTGGGAAGAATCAGTACATATAATTTTGAGAAGTTCTATAGCTACCACTGTGGTATTGGTGGAGGCACAGACATATAAAGCAATGGGGCACCAGGGAGAACCCAAACTACGCATGTATGGATGTGCCCAACTCACTTTTAGCAAAAAGAAGGGACAACACTATGGAAGAAAGACAGAGCTATGAACAGCTAGGACAGAGTCGCTGGACATCCACCAGGTACTAGGACATACCATAGATATACACATACCACACAAAATCTCCCAGAACTAACACGCAAATCACCAGTAGCCATCAGCATCCAGGAAAACAGGCCAAGGGCACATAGGATCTCTCTATTTTATTGCCTTCAGCTGCATATCTAGAGATTAAAATTTCAGTGAAACAGAATTATTTTTAATTTAAAAATCTCTCCCCTCTCTCTGTGTGTATGTATGTGCATGTATATGTGTCTAAATGTGTGTATATGTGACAGAGCATGTGCGTATGGGTGAGTGTGTGTGTCTGTGTTTGTATGAGGGTGTGTCTGTGTGAGGGTGTGTCTGTGAGTGTGTGTGTGTGTCTGAGAGAGAGAGAGAGAGAGACAGGAGACAGTGTGTGTCTGTATGAGTGTTCGTATGTGTGTGTATATGTGTGAGCATGTGTATGTGTGAGTGTGTATGTCTGTGTGTGTGTGCGTGCACGCACGCATGTATGCATGCGCACACATAAGGAAGCCAGAGGGTCAACATCAGCTGTCCAGCTGGATCTCTTTCCACTCCTCTGGCTACTTGTCTCTCCCTGCAGTTGGTGCTCACCTAGGGAGGCCGTAGCCAGGACCCCATCTCCACCTCCCCAATGCTAGGACTATAGAAAAAGGTCATTGTACCCAGTTTTTATTTTTATTTTCTATAAGAGTGCTGGGGACCATAACTCGGGTCCTTATGTGTCAAGCACTTCACCAGTTAAGCCAGCTCCCTGGTGCCAAAATACTGAAGATTGACAGACTACGTATAAAGTTTCTTATTATCTCCCCATCCCACAGCCACTATGCAAGTAACAAGAGAGCTAGGCTGAAGCTTGGCCACTGTGTGTCCCCTACACTAGGACCTCCCGAGCTTTGCCCAGTAGGCCAATGCAGCTATATGATGAGTTTGCCAGAGCAGAAACTGGAAATCTATAGTTTATCCAAGCAGATTGCTGGAGCATGGCAGGGTCCTGTCCAAGGTTAGGAACGGGCCTCATTCCTAGGTACTGGCTTTGTAGGTGGCTGTTCTGGAATTCTTCAAGGAGAGTGTGTGCCATGGTCCCATCTCAGGACGCACTGTGCTGAGCCTGCATTTGGGGGATATTATCAGACATGTTTCTGATAGTGGAAGTAATGACAGGTAGGTCACCATGTATACCTGCTGTCAAGATCGCCAGCCCTTGCCCAGTTTCCAGCTGAAGTTCCGGAGTCTGAAAAGGCTGCAACAAGAACTTCAGAGGGTGAAGGGGAAACACCCTGGAGGGTGACAGCCAATGGGTGCTTGGAGATGTATTGGCATCACTGTCTGGCACATGTGCCCTCAGTGTGGCTATTCAGAGCAAGGAACTAAGCGCTGGTCCCTGGGGTGGCATTTTCTTGTTTCTCCAGCCACTTTACAGGAGCGGTTAGTCCACAGAGGGTTCTGTATTTGGAGCATTTAGAGAAAAAAAAATTCCAATTTCATAAACCACTAGAAGAAACTAGAAAAAAAAGAATGCCTGTGTGAATCTTTGAATGTAAAAATAGTTACAAATTTTCTCCCACTCTATTTTTCCAAGTTAATTTTTTTTAAGCTGTTACACCAGTTAAAGTTTTTCTCAATCCCCTGATTTTGTATTTTATAATATTTAATAAAAATGACTCATCAGGCCTTGGGGCCAGAAGATGCCTTGAAGCCAGTTTGTTGGAATAGAGATTTTCAAAAACTTCTTCACCATTTTGAGTACCTCACAGCATGCGGGGTCCCCAAGAGAGGCTCCCAGTTCCCAAGGTGGGAGAGAAAGGAACATGACTGAGGGTAAAGACACTGTCCAAGTAAAGAAAGAGCATGGATATTTTGTTAAAGATGAATGGATGCTAGAAATAGGCCTAGGAGAGGTTTGGCTTACTGAACTATAGAGGCCACTGGAGAGGAGACGCAGGAGAGTACCGCGAAGCTATGAGGAAAAGAATTATTCAGAAAGAGCATGAGGCCGCAGCTGGAGCTTCAGAGACGGAGACTTGGTAATCCTTCCTGCGCCAGAGACGTTTTCCAAGTCTCCCATCAAAAGTCTTACTGCCAAGAAGTTGCCTAGAATATTCACCATGATCTGAAAAACTTATAGAGAGATCCCGACATCTGAAGCAGGTCAATGTACCTGTTAGCTAAATCACTTGATAACAGAAAATGTTTACACAGCAGTGTGCATCTTCAAAGAAGGGTTCTATTCATTTACAGCAGCACCAGATTTGAGTCTACACTCTGAGGCTGTCATTTGTAGCTCATCTAATTTAAATTCCCTCAGAAGCTTTCCCACAAGTGACCACCTTGAACTTGTGACCTAGAAAGCATCTCCTTGGGATGAGAGGAATTGATAAGAATGGCGTCACCAGAGAGGCTTCTGGGTGTGGACTTGAGACATGCTTCAGCTCTCCCACTGCAGCCAACCTGACAGGAGTGGTGACTTTCTACAGAGACACACTCCCTGCCTTTAGATCTCACTATTGAAACCCTGTCCCGCCCCCATCTGGCATGGCCCACCCCAGGAATCAGAATTCCCCAGGAGCCTCATGCTGGACCTGGTACCAGCCAGAGGGAGAACATGTCTCCCAGGAAGAGAGTTCACACAATTCTGACAGTTCATCAGACCACACTGCAGAGGGCTGAGGCAGACGGTAATAGGTGTGACCAAGGCTGCTCCTTACTTAAACCTAACTCTCTTTTCTGGACTCTAAAAACAGACGTCAGGGTCACTGGACCCCTTTCTTTGTCCCTCTTCCCAATATGGCCACAATGAACAAACCTCCTCTCTCTGATTTTCATAATTGTTTGCCTCTTTAATTGGCATATTGAGGGCATGTAGCCAAAGTGTAGCTTTTTAGGACTGATAGGACCCAACCTTGAACCTTAACTACCACCCATCCCAAGATGTGAGAGCTGGAGGCTCAGACAGTGAGACCCACAGGGTCACGGTCAGCAGACCACTGCAGAAACAAGGCGCAGGCTGAAGGCTCAGCACTGAGGGCTCTGAACCCGAAAGTCATTGAAATCTCAGCACATCATGCTAGCTTGGCAGACAGACCTAAGGTTTACTATCCTCACCAGTGCTGCTGAAAAGCTTGAATCCGATCTAATCACACGTTTCCCCCAAGTGCCCATTCTACTCCCTGGATGACTCACCACCCAGCAAGTCACAGCAGGGGTTAGTCCCCATGGCCTAGGACACAAGCTCTTGTGGAGACTTCAGCATCTCCAGGTCCCTTGATGTAAGGTCATTCTCAGACAGATTGCATGTGGGCTTCTGAATTCATCTTCCTGCTGGGATGAGGCAAAGCCTCCTCAGTCAGCTGCAGCTCACACCAGTTCAGCAATGGTTGGCCTTAGACTCCCCAAACTGGTTGGTATGCCCTGCTCAACATATCCCCAAGAATGTAAAGCTCCTTGCACTGGGTATCTGTGTCTTTTCACCTAATTCCTGGAGGCAGGAGTAGCGGTTGTTTTCTTATAGATACTCGTGGCTTGAATACCCGCCATCTTTCTCCTGGTGGTCAACTCCATCTCTTGCAGAAACTTCACAGGGAACTGCTTTTCCTGCTCTGTCCTTTACTGTGAGTTACAGTAGACTAATTATGTTTGTTGAAGGCAGAAACTCAACTGTGTTCCAAAGCATACACATCTATTGATCAGTCAATATTGATAGGCAAAAGTGTATTTCCTTCTCTGAGGCTCCAACGCTTCTTTACCTTGCTCCAGTCTGTTTTGAGTCTCTTCCATTCATGCGGGGGGGGTTGGGGGAGAGGCCCATTCCCATTCCCAGCATGAGGCCACCTGATGGAGAGAGATAGGGCTTCTTCTCATCTTTTCCAGCCAGGCCATGAAACGTCACGGGGAAAACACATGAGTCCACAGGTATGAAAGGGGCCTGGAAGTCGTCAACTGTCCCACAAATGCACGATGCCATTAGTACAGCAGGAAGAGAAGCTCGCCAGTCCACACCTCATCCTGGGCCCATGTTCTCCATACTCCACACTCAGTGAGCTCTACTCCGCCACCACAGAACTGAGCTATTGATAGAGACACACTGGACTGTATTCATCATTCCCGCTCTGCATTCTAAAAGCCTTGCGTGAAACCAGTGTTTTCCCTTGTTGCTTTCATGTTGCAAGCATGTGTCATCCTTGATCACATAGAGACCATGTAAGTCTCTGAACTGAGAGCAAAAGACAGTACCATTGCTTTAATTTTGGAATTGAAATGTGTCTGATAAACCCATGTATTAAAGGACTGGTGACTTTAATAGTCTAATAGTTACTGGCGTCAGTAACTATTGAGATATGATAGGTAGACTCTTTACTAGGAAGGGCCTAGTGGAAGGAAATTGGGTCATCTGGGCAAGGTTTTATTGATGGGTACTGGGAACCTCATCCTCCCCCCATCTCTCTCTCTCTCTGCGTCCCCTAATCAGATGAGCAGCCTCCTCCGTCAGCACCCCGGCTACAATGTGCTATGCTGCTTGAAGACACAAAGCAACAAGGCCAAACCACTGAACTCTTAGAAACCATGAGTCCCAAAGAAATACTATTAAATTGATTCTCTCAGACATTTGTGATAATGATGGAGAGTTGGCTAATACAACCGCTGAAGGTAAGAACAGAGACAGCCCTTGCCCCCCCACACACACACACACACATGCAAAGCTCATCGGGACATGTCAGCACATTGACCGTAAGCTTCTTATTATGGAGACTCCATTTCAAGGTCAGTGTTGCTTTATAATACAGAGATGAAAGCTGATTAATTCTGTGCCTTACTCATTTTCTTCTTACTTAGAATTCATTATTCAGGTGTTTTCTGGGTGATGGGAGTTCCTCAGTAGCCATTCCCTGTCTTTATCTCCCGGGTCAGTATCTCCTATACGTTAATCCCTGCCTAAATCACATCGCTTTCTATCTCGCTTTGCCAACATTCCTTTAATTGTGTTCGCAGCTCTTTCCCGCTGAGGTAGCGCTGCGCCCCTGAAGGTGTTTCTGGAAGCGTGTCATTTCCATTGGGATGGTATCTTTTATTCTAAAAACCCACAGTTGCTATTTTGGGAGCCAATTGTGCGGCATTGAATATGTGCAGTGCCGGTTCGTTTAGAAGGAAGGCATCCTTAAATTCCAGCGTCTGGGTTAAGACACACCTGCGTGGAAACATGAAGTTCTAGCCAAAAGTAAGGGAGGCAGAGTGGGAGGAAGACTGAGAAGCACCCAATGCAGGGCAAGGAAGTGGCTCTACCTCTGATGGGGACCGTGTGCAATGCCTTCTCTGGGCTTTAGACTTTTTACACAGGGAAGGGAATGCATGCTCCAAAAGCTGACTGAGAAGATAAGGGTGAAACACAGAAAATAAGTCACAGAGAATGACGCTGAGAAGTCTACATGGAGATCAGATTCTGACAAGGCTTGTTGGGTGAAAGGAAAATGGTTTGCTTACCCACTAAGGCCAACATGGAAAGCAAAGAGTGCATTTTCAGAGTCATGCACCACCCTCCTTTTCAGCCCCAAATGCCACTGAAGAGATGAAACCTTCTGCGTCCTACCCACAGAGACAAACAGGAGGTCTCATCCTAACAGGGAACTTGTTTTAAATAACCGCAGTCAAACTACAGCCTCCATCGAGATGGGTTTTTAAGACCCTCTCAGAAACCTATGTCAGAGGGACGGCGATATTTTTAAGACAGAAGAAGACACAATTTGGTTTCTAAAGTATATAATAACACAAGAACTTGGGCTTTTATGCCGTGTTCAAATAGCAGGATTCAAAATTACAGAGGCAGAATAATTTCCACCATCATAAAGATAAATGACATGTGTGAATCACAAACGTCCCCTGGTGTGATCGCTCCTAAAAGACTGGAAGCGAAGTTAAGCAAAATATTCCTCATGATTGTCCCTTCCTTGATGGTAGAGCCACAAGCAATTTTTCTTGGGTTCTCTTCACTTTCCAAAACTTTCCACATTTAAACATGTTCAGAGTACTTTAAAATACTTCTGTTATTTTACCCACCCACCCAAATCAAATAAGGAACAATAATGATCGCAACCCAAAGACAGCATCTCTCTGCAAACTGCTAGGAAATTTCAGTGGCAGCATCTTTCTGTCTGTTCTGTCCCCACAGGTGAAAATGTCTGGTGTCCTTAAACCTATGGAAACCCCTACACAGAGCCTGAGGGCACTACCCTGTTGACTGGGAATCTTCCATGAGAGCCACACAAACAAATTAGGCAACTCTGGCTAGATGCCCCACGGTACCACGTAGACTAAGGTGCCTTGTTCTGGCCTCTGACAAAAGCTACATGTAACCTGCCTAATTACATTACATTACATTAGAATGTAATGCAGCTTACATTCTCTGGATAGTGCTCTGGTTCTTGCATTCATACAGCCCAGGCCCAGTGGGTCCCACTCATGCCATGAGCGGCAAGAAGAGAATATGAACCCAATCTATACCAGTCCCCAGGCACTGTGTAGGACTTTCCAAATATCCACCTGGAATCTCCTCAGCAGAAGTAACACACGTCCCCCACCCCAGCAACACCGCCATCACTCTCAGGGTATTCCATGCCCCCTAGGAAAGTCCTGGAATCCACCTAAAGCTGCAGCTTCTCCAGGTCAGGGTGTGTGGAGGAGAAAGTGTTTACCCAGCTAGCAAATGTGTGTGTGTGTGTGTGTGTGTGTGTGTGTGTGTGTGTGTGTGTGTGTTGTGTTAGTCCGTTCACAGAACAGTGGAGCCTTTCACAGTTCTAGGAAACTGTTAGGGGCAGTTTCTCTACCCTCACCCCCTCCCTACCGCCCCCCACCTCTTCCCTGACCCCACTTCAGCTTTAATGATAGACAGGGGAAGACAGAAAGAAGACTGACAATGAGCCCCTTTGTCAAAGGAGAGAATGCCCACAATAATGTCCCTTGCAACCCTCCTGATGCCCTGGTGTTAATGAGTCTCATTAGGATGTGCAGGTGGGTGACCCCAGTTCCCGAGATGCTAGTGTCCAAAGGCCTGGGGGAGAAAACCAGGCATCCACTAAGAGGAATCTGCAGTGGTTAGCGTCCTGTCCTCTTGCCTCTTTGTGGGAGGCAGAATCCAGGGAAGGCAGGCGCACACACCTACAGGTGCGGCTTGGCTCTGGTTTAGCTCTGCTCTGATAAGGCCATTCCCAAAGCACAATTCAGTCTCTGAAAATGGGTCTGTTGTGGGAGTTAAAGTAGAAGCGATCAGGCTGCAAGGACCCCATATTGACAGATGAGCAACTCTTCACTCGCTAGGTCAAAGCTGCAGCGGAGAGAGAAAAGGGAATACCAAGGCCTCCCAAACGGTCCTCCGCCTGCTCCTAGTTCTGCCACCACCTTATAAAGAAGAGTGTTTGAGGTGGGCAGGGGCCTCCAGTGGTAAAGGGCTTCAGCATAAGCATGGGTGCCTGAGTTTGGATTCCCACCGCCCACATGAAAGCTTCCTGTGGCAGCATGTACTTGAAACGCCAGCACTGAGGAGAGAGAGGGAGATCCCCGCAGCTCACTGGTGACCCAACATATAGGGCCTTGTGATGTTCCCCAGATAAGCTCCTGTATCGTTCCTGGGCTGGCAAGGGTCTAGGTCTGGAAGGATCCAGAATGAAAATCAAATAGTCTCGGGATGCAGAAGAAACCTCGGGGGAAATGGAAGCTATCCTGGACTCAAGGAGGAGCGGCAACTTCCTCAAGTTTCCCTTCTCGAATCCCAGACACCAACATCTGACCTCAGCTCTGCCTGGTGCTATCAACCCAGGTGGAGCATTGCTTTGCCCCAACCACTGTGCCACCTTCGAGTTCACTTGGGGATCTGGCACCAGAAAGTGGCCAAGTCCACAGCTTACACCCCCTCCCTGGTCATATTAGAAGCTGCCAACTGTGATACCTAAGCAGGCTTCAAGCCATCACCTCCAGGCTCTGCTATACCCTGAACACCTGCTAGAATAGATGTTCATCAGTACGCTGGCAAATTACTCTGTAGCACCTGGTAGGAACTGGGGTGTGAGTGAATGCGGTGGGGGAGGGGAAGGGTAGGCGGTGGTCTCAGTCTACCCGATGTTACCTGGAGATGTATGGGGCAGAGAACGGGGAAGGAGAAGTCATGTTGACCTGAGAACATGATGCTCAGGACTCAGGCTCCAGAGGGAAGAGCAGGAGCGAGGATTTGGGGACCTGGGAATAAAGCAGGTGCAGCAGAGTGGTCCTAGGTGCCCCAATGTCACTCATTTCTCTGGCCATTTAAGGTTAGCAAGACATTGCAGTTCCTATCACTCTTGCCCAATAAGCCAACCTGAAGAGATCAATTATGTCCGAGACACACAGGTCTGTCCCCAAACCACCTATCTGCGGACCTGGTGCCCACTCCATTCTGCTTTCCCCTATGTCTGTTAAAATCCTGCTGCCCATTTCCCGAGGAGCATCTGGAAGCAGCTCCTTCTGCCAGTTCTGTCCCTATGGTCGAAAGCCTTTGCCTGTGTGCTACACAGGCCATTCTGTCTTTGAAGAAAAAGACAGCCTACCTCAGCTCAGTCACCCCATAGGGCCTTCCCACCTTGATCCTGACCTACAGCATAGGATGGAGATATCTGTAGATGTCACCTGGGTTGGGCTGGGTTGGGCTGGACTGGACTGGACTGGACTGGACTCCTGGGGTCTAGAACAAAGCTAGGACTCATTGATGAACGCACAGAAATGGTAAGATAAACAGTTTGAGAAAGGGAGATGGAGCCACAGAGGAGAGGTGAGCAAGGCCCAAGGACATGAGAGAAGCAGTATGGAGGTTAGAGGAACCACAGGTGACTTCCTCTACCTGGTCATAAAACGGAAACCATAGAAACCAAGAGGCCATCATTCCCAGAGGGGTCTGTGAAGAACACTGGAGTCGTGTAGACCAAACACTCATTATGTTCTGGGAGGTCTTTAAGTGTTTGTAGAATCACCGACAAGACAGGATGTGACAGCGGCAGTGGGACTGGACCTTCTCTTCTCCAAGGAGCCAAGTCCTTGACACCAGAGCCAAAAGGCTTTGTTGACTCCACACTGAGAATCAGATCATCACTTGGTGCCAAATGATAGCCCAAGAGCTGGTCTGTCATTGGGGCAGTTTGCAAAGCTGGGGCTGGGGTGGAGTTGGGAAAGGCTCCCATCCTCGCCTGGAAAGGAGAAGGGTCCTGTGTGAGTTTCTCCAACTCATTGTGCCAGTAAAAGCTTGGCCTGGCCGCTCTCAGGGCCACTTCCAGCAGAGAAGGTACAGTTCTCCAAATCTCAGTGTAAGCAAGATAAGTAAGCAGTGTAAGCAGTGTAAGCTCAAGGCTGCCCAGAACACCAACCCAGCATCCTTAGGGACTCACTTTCTTCCATTGGCCTCCTGTTTGCACAAGTTGGGTCTGCCATACACAGAACCATCAGTAACCAGGTTGTCCTGCACTGGTGGCCACAGGAAAACACCACTGATGGACAGATTCCCGCCCCCCGCCCTGGCACATACTGCTTCCCACTGTGTCCAATCTAAGAGACAACACCAGGCTTGGGTTCCCGACAGGTCCATCTCTTGGCTTCCAGAGGGTTCTCTGCTCTGCATAGTCATTCCTCAGTGCACGAATGAAGAGAAGACTCCGTGTCTCTTCCTCTCTTGAGGGTAAACATCACCAGCCAAGGGAGCCACCCTGATGACTTTAATTGTTCTTACCCCCATCACCAAAGACAGTTGCACTGTGGGATAGCACTCAGCACATGAACTATGGGTCAAGGAGCATAAGCCAGTCTATAGCGCTGACCCTGCCATCAACAACCCCCTTCTCCTCTCCTGCAGGCACCTCTAAGTCATCATGACCCTGGCTTTCTCGCCTTCTACAATTTCTGCAGAAAAAAAATCAGGACCCGCATTAAGCAGGAAGCATAGTTTAAAAAAAAAAGAAGAAGAAGAAGAAGTCTGAGGGCTTGGGTCGCCTACACAGGGCTGAGATGAAATAAGGCCTAAGATAGGTATGAAACAAACTTCAAACTTTCCCAAGAAAATCCCTGGGAGAGTGAAGAGCTGGGCAGAGGAAATTATTAATGACCAAGGAGGTAAGTATATCACAGGGTCACTGCTTACACTTACCGGAATATTCTTTTCATGCTTTGGGTAAGCATTGCAAAGCAGGAACCTGGGAGGATCCCACCCAGGGTAAGTGGACCCAATGCTGAGTGTCTGGCTCATTGCCAAATTTGACTAGTCCCAGTGTTCAACCAAATTAAATCACACTAAATCAACAAACACAAAGGCCACCTCTGCAGCTGGAGGAGAGAACTCAGGATGGTGTTTAAAACAAAACAAAACAAACAACCCCCCCTCCAAAAAAAAAAAAAAACCTAGAGCGTTCCTTGGAGAGAGAAGAAACTCAAAATACATGGAAGATTGTTTTAAGCCCAGGATTACAGGCATTGTGTCTAAGGTTGGTTGTCAAATTGGAGCACACAGTTAAGAGTCTCTGATAGGAAGGGGAGCCCACAGGGGGGTCTACAGAGGAGGGTCCACAACATAGCAGCTGAACCAATAGCTAATGGAAACTTTAGAGAGAAGAAAACAAGATTCTCAAAAAAAAAAAAAAAAAGGTGTTTTAGATACTTCGTAGAAGCAGGCATTAATAGGACTGTAACCGTGAGTCCATTCTGAGCCTCTTGTTCAGTTCCTTCCCAGGCTACGGAGGCCCCAGGCTGAGGAGCAGGGAAATGATTGTCTTCAGATCTCGGTGGCCACTCAGATTCTTGGTAGGAAGGATTGGGTCACAGGAAAAAGAGAGTTGGGGAGGATATAAAGAAACAGACTCATACCCAGAGAACAATGCACACTACTATAGAAACATTAAAATTCCCGTGTTTATTGCTGCTTTATTCATTATAGCAAATAATTGGAATCAACCCCACTGCCATCAAGAGATGACTGGATAATGACCATTTGAGAGGTGTGTGTATGTGTGTCTAGTATGTGAGTGTGGTATGTGTATGTGTGTGTATGTGTATATAGTATGTGAGTGTGGTGTGTATATGTGTATGTGGTGTGATGTGTGAGTGTGGGTGCGTGTGAGTGTGTGTAGTGTGGGTGAGTGTGTTGTGGTGTATGAGTGTGTGTGTAGTATGTGAGCGTGTATGTATGTGGGGGGTGTGAGGGTGTGTTGTAGTGTATGAGTGTGTGTGTGTGTGTGTGTGTGTGGTGTGTGAGTGTGTATGTATGTGGGGAGGTGTGAGGGTGTGTTGTAGTGTATGAGTGTGTGTGTAGTGTGTGAGTATATATGTGTGTGGGAGTGTATGTGTGTGTGGGGTGTGAGTGTGTGTGTGTGTGTGTGTGTGGTCTGTGTGTGTGAACTGCAAAGCTCAAAAGAATATTAAAGTTGAAAACTTTGCAGGAAACTGGAGATACTTTGAATATATGATATAAAGCAAGGTCAGCCTCAGAAAGAAATAAACCTCATGTTTTCTCTCACATGTGAAATCTAATCAATAATACATATGTAAACAAATACCCACGTGGGCACAGTAGACCATGAAGGCAAAGAATAATAAATTAGTAACTATAAGGGAATGAGAAAGGACAGAATGCAGGTAATGGACATGAGTTATAAAAGGAAATACTTTTTCTTGTCTTTGCTCTGCCATGAAGCTTTTGGGTTGTGTGACAGAGAAATGTGTATTCGATAAGGAAAGTATAAAATTTAATATGAAGTCTCACAGCTTCCATTCTGAATGCCAGTTCTAATTGTATATGAGTTCATTAAGTTGTATAGTCTTTGGGTCTGGCTAATTTTTGTATCTGAGGTTTTTTATTTATTTCCAAGGTTTTTTAAATAACAAAATAAGAGAAAGAAATTGACTCAGATGTTCGTGAAGAGCAGGATGTGCCTGCAGTACTGGCCCACAAGCTGTAGAGCCAAGAAAAAGTAGAGATTTTGCAGGAGGGACAGAGAACCCCTTTTTCCTTTGGGGCACTCAGTATCTTTAAGATCATCAACTGATTGGATGAGGCCCAGCCACTGAATTTCTCACGGAGAACTGATTGAATTGTCTATCTCCTCTACAGAACTCATTCACATTAGCCTGGTGTTTGACACAGTATTTAGTGAGATGGACCGGCTTTGTGGATATACAACAAACCTCACAAAGGGCCTGGGCCTGCCCTCTTAACCTTCATTGCCTTCACGAAGAAGAGAACTCTGCACTAGGAAAAAGTATTTAGCAAAGAGTAAGCATATGAAAAGATGGGTGGCTCTGTGGCTCACTTCAGTCACTGGGAGAGAAGCTGTTGTACACTAGAGATAGCATTCCAGTAAAAATCCACTGGTTTAACTGGTCCTGACACAAAACAAGCGGACGTTGGCAAATAAAAACGCTCGTTCGCAAATAAAAACACTCATTCATTTTTTTGAGTCTTCCTCTTTGGACTCCAGAGGTCAGCAGCATCCACAGTCCAGGCCAACTGCCCCTCCCTGCCCATACTCACACCTGGAAAAAGAAGCCCATATGTAGAAAGCAAAATGAGAAAGGGCGGGAGACCCGACCTCCTGCCCAGCAACCCTATTTGGTTCCCAAGGTTCTTCAAGCTCACTTACAAACGTCACTTACAAAATCAGATCGTGTTTCTGCTGGTCCTCAACTCCAAAGGGTCCCTAAGAAAGGACTCTCATTATAGGCGTTCGCTGGAGATAGACACTCAATGGGACCATCTGAATGTAATTCAGATTAAAGAAATAAAAACAATATGAATTCCAAATAGAATCACTCAAACAACAGAAGGTAAAACAGAGGCCCAGGGAGACCAAGGGTGGGTTCAAGGTCACAGAGCTGACTGGCAAAGGGAAGGTTCAAGGTCACAGAGCTAAGAGGTCCTGGAACCTAACCCTCCTCCTAGTCCCCGTGCAGACATTCAGAGTATCAACTGTGATCTGCCAGCGTGGAGGAAAGCTACAGGCTGGCACACTAATAAAAGTGAGGAACTCGTCTGTAACTCAAGGATGTAAAAAGGCTTCCCAGTCTAACAGTCGAACCATAGTGTAGACCAGAGATAAATTCCAGGATTCTCCCCTTGCCAAAACCAGTATTTATGGCATCTGAGTGAGTGGTAAATTACCTGTTGCCAGCAAAACACGTGCCATCTCTGCATTTGCAAACCCTCCATCACCTCCAGCGCTCTCGCCGTAATCCAGTCTATGGCAAATTAGTTTATGATACTGGAGGTAATTTAACCAACGGGCTAATATATATTATACTAATATGTGTGCATGGTTGCTAATTACACTGAATTGGGTCTGATTCATATTAATGGCCCAAGAAGCCACTTCAAAATAAATGCCAGCCTTATCTCCTAATCCAAGTTGATCTTAGAAATGTATGAACATGGGGTGCCATCTACCTGAGCAGACATTCACTTACTCATCCAAGGATGCAGGAACAGCGACTTCAAAGGGAGCAGGAGACGGTCCGATCTGCTGAGGACAAAGAAAACATGCTCCTCAGAGTTCACACTCATGGAGACAGTATTTAACCCTAACTAAAAGACCCTAGGTTTCCTAAATAGAACATAAATTGTGCGGACCCTTGGCATGACAGCAACCAGAACAATGTTCTCCGTCTGAGAGATGAGCCTCCAGCACTGAGATTCACACTTGAACAGGGCCAAGTCAGATGATGAGGACATCTTTTTCTCATTAACCCCGGCCACCAGCTCACGTCCTCACCCTCCAGGAAGTCCCTGCGGACTCTGGTCTATGAGGCAGCTCAATAGGAGACACCTCAGGAAAGGGTGTTCGGGGACAACCAAGCTCTTAAGTCTGCACAATTTCCTCTAACTCTGAGACAATACCCTGTGGGTTCAGAAACAACTGGGACCTTAGCAGTGCTTGGGAGTCGCTTGAGATTGCTCTTCCTGCCCCTTAGAGCCCATCGCCTGTCCTAGATGGTAAATCCCTTCCTCCTTGCTGGTACAACTAAATTTAATGTGCATTTCTAGGGAGCATGACCACTCTAGAAGCTTTTTCCTAATCATCTTCCCTTCCCAGGACAGCCTTCTTGAACATTTTTGCTGTTGTTCAATTGTGTTTATTTTGTTTTGTTTTTAATCTGGTTGACCACGAAGAATTGGAACTTTGTTAGACTTAGCTGCTTTGGCATCCTAGTGTAGCATCCATTGTTTTTGCCTCAAGCCCTACAGAAAGAGGCACAGGGATCCCTTCTCACTGTCAATAGAAAACTGACTGTCACAGCAGTCCCTCTCCAAGACAGCAGAGTGCATTTGTCAATCATCTCCAAGTCCCTGCCCCACAAGCTCCACCCACCACTCAGCCAAAGCTTTGTTTCTGGGTGGGAATTATCCCTGATACTCTCAGTCAGGAGATGTATGTTTCTCTGAATTGCAATTCTAAGAAAAACCAATTATGAGAATGGGAAGACCAGAATATGATTATAATCTTCCTGTAAGAAATAGACTTAGTGATCAGGATATTATGAGTTCCATGAAAACCGCTAATTCAACAGTAAAGGAGGCAGGAGGACGTGTGTGCCCGGCAAGGAGTTCACAGCAGAGCCTAAAAGCTCTGCCAGAGGCGGCACTGACGAGTGCAGTGAGCCACCAGGCAGGCTCCTGGACCTGCCACAATGTCAAAGAAGGGATCGTTGTTTGGTCTGCTCCTGGCACCCACCATTAATGCTAACAAAATAAATATTAATATGTTTATACACAGACTATACTTTCCATAAAGCCTATGGAGGCTGTTCCAAGCACAAAGAAGTTTTGGAAGAAAAAAATAAACCCTTAAGTTGGCAGTATTGACAAAAGATTCTGCCCAAGGATGACCACTGTGCCAGTAGATGCCTGTGTTACGTCATTTGAAAAACACCCAATACCATTCCCTAGTGTTCTCTAGGATCCGAGGATGCACTGTAGGCCACTTTTCTTTCTTTCTCTTTTTAGATTTTTTCTCAAAAGAAATGGAAAGAGAATATATCACCCCTGTGAAACCCTTGTCCATGAAATCAGAAACAGACAAAGAATTCAAATTAACAGAATGACAATGATTTTAACAGCAATATCAAATGTGGAGCCAGAAGACACAATGCCACAGCTACAGCAGGCAGGGAGCATCCACAGAACATTATGCCTGAAGCAAAGGTGTTTCTGTGTGCAAACACACAGCTCTTTCTTCACAAGGGATAATAGTTCACTCTTGGGAGCTCCCTATTGTCCTGATGTGTGTGTGCACACATACACACAAATAAATAAATAAATGAGTGAATGAATAACAAATAAATAGATGATAGATAGATAGATAGATAGATAGATAGATAGATAGATAGATAGATAGATAGATAGATAGATTTATTACACAGCCCAGGAACACAGATTCAGCTTACCTGCAAATACCGTGTTCCAGTGTGGTATCAGTTTCATTAAGTTTTTATAGGAGAACATACAAAGTCATTGATCAAGACATGTCACAAATACATCAATAGAAACATCAGGTAGGGTGACTGCCTCTGCTCTTGATCTCTGGTGTAATCTAGTGACATTCCTGACAATTGGGTTGGTAGAAGCCAGGGCTCTGTTTGTACATTCCAAAGAGAGTGCACCTGACAGCCAAAGGATAGATGTTAGCCAAACTCAGCAGTGAGCAAAAAGTGTCTATCTGGAGTGCTAAAGAAAGCCCAAGATAATTTGCCTCCATACCTGCCATAATTCCGACTTGGGCCTGTTGACAGAGATTTGTATCCCACCCAGTCCTGCAGCTGTTCAGTCCCAAAGAAACACACAGAGGTCTACATTAATTATAAACTGGTTGGCCTATTAACTCAGGCTTCTTATTAACTCTTACATCTTAAATTAACCCATAATTCTTGTCTGTGTTAGCCATGTGGCTTGGTACCTTTTATCAGTGATGCATTCTCATCTTGCTTCCTCTGCATCTGGGTGATGACTGCAGACTGAGCCTTTCCTCTTCCCAGAATTCTTCTGTTCTGGCTGCCCTGCCTATTCTTCCTGCCTGGCTATTGGCCAATCAGCATTTATTAAAGCAATACAAGTAACAAATCTTTACAGGGCACAAGACCATGTCCCACAGCATGGGCCTGTTCTTTAGCTACTTTTAGTAGTAACTTTTTAGGTACTTTTAGTTACCGCAGCTGTGATAAAACTCCATGATCAAGGCAACTTATAAACGAATGCATCTAATTGAGGTTCACAGTTCCAGAGGGTTAGAGTGAGTCCATGACCTTCACGGTCCAGTCCATAACAACAGGAAGGCAGGCATGGTACTGGAACAGTAGCTGAGAACTTAGATCCTGATCTGCAGTTGGCAGATGGAGAGAGCGCTACTTGAGAAGGGTGTGGCCTTTGGGAACCTCAAAGCTCACCCCAGTGACACACACCTTCTAACATAACTATTTCTTCTCCAACGGTTCAGTGGAACTGACTGGGGACCAAGCATTCAAACGTGCAAGCCTGTGGGGCCATTCCCTTCCAGACTATCAGAGCCTGAAGAACCGCAGTGACTCCCTGCCTAGTGAGCTCACCCTTATCCACCTCTGCTGGTGGTCTGCTGCCGGGGCTCTCCAGGAAGCACAGTTGGGAGCACCAGGGTTTCTTATGGAATATTACCTGTTGAGGAGAGGGGGAAGGGCAGTGGCAGGGACAGAGGAGTGGGGTGGGGAGCTGGCAAACAGCAATGACAAATCACCAGAAGAAAGGCAAGCCTCTGCTCGGGGGACCCAGAGCAAAGGTTGCCTTTTAGGACAGTTGGCTAAACCCGGATCCCACCACTGTGTGGGGATGTGAGCTGGGCAAGAAGCAAGCCCATTTTTGAAAAGGGGGAGGAAATACACAGCTCTAGACCCATCAGAGAACAAATGTGAGCAAAAGCATGCACACAAAAAATCAGTAAAGTTTCCCAAAGTTCTACCAAACTTGAACATGGTGCTTCTAAAAAAATGCAAGAGAGGTTCCTAGACTCAAGAGCAGAGCATAAACAAGTATCCAAGCCAGGCCTGGTGGTACAGACCTATCATCCTACGTAGAAAGTAGAGGTCAGTCTGGGACACATGAGATCCTATCATTAAAAACAAAACACAAGCTAAAGCCTGTAGATCCAGATCAGGGGGCAAAGCTTTCTTTGTCCAGCTTCTCCTCTGTGTACAGTTCAGAAGGTCACAGGTTCCACAGAATCGTGGGAACTTTGGGGAATGTGTCATAACAAAGGAGAGGCAAGCATCAACACGGAGCAGTCAGTCAGTCTAAAGTATTGATTGAATCTATAGGTCGATCTCTTTCTAGAATGGAAAAGTACAGGATTGTTGGTCCCAGATTACTGACATTAATTAGTGTATAGCAAGCTAAACCATATATTTCCCACATCTCTTCCTGCAGTTATTTTCTATGTGTAAAGGCTCAAGATTCAGACACTGTGGCAGCTTCCTAGACACTCCCCATTTCAGGCCAAGCAGTTAAATGGAAGCCCAGAATCTGCCCCACAACTGCCTGGTTGCAGGTGCAATTAGACAGGGCCCCTATCCAGAGCAAGGTGACAGGTTATAAAGCGACAGACACAGGGTTTCACAGGCAACTCTGTATTCAATACTGTTCGCAGTCCTCGATGTTAATAAACAGTGGAAGGGAGAAAAGAAAATCAAAGAAAATCCCTTTCCCAAACTAACTTTGCTGTGACAGAAGACACTGGTTTGGTGTTAGGTCCCACTCATGACCGTGGGCCAGCAAAGGAAAGCCCAGCCTCAGCCAGCCCAAATTCCTCCAGAAGTCTACAAGACAGGGGAAACTGTAAACACATCTTGAATCTCCTGGTGATCTTAGCACTTGTCCCACATAAGCTCATCCCAAACATACCGTGCATACATCATTTATTTCGCCAAGACCAAATCATCTATGTGCCAGAGACACGGATGTGAACATGCCCAGGACCTGGTCCCTGCCTAGGAGCTCCTCGTCTCTCAAGACACACATCTGGAATTGAGCAGATGTGGTGAGAGGTAATCGCAGAAGAGATGCAAGGGCGGGAAGAAAGGGTACCCCATCTGCCTGGAGCAAACTCTAGGAAGGACTTCCTGCGGAGATGAATGCATTGAAAAGAGTAATAAACTTCCAGGCACAGGGGTGAATGGCCACCTGAGAAAAAAACACCTGCCAATCAGACGTAAAGAGTGAGATGCAGGGGTGGGGTGGGGTGGGGAGAAGATGGAAGTGTGTGCCTAATCCCAATAGGAGCTGGAGAAGGAGGATCAGGAGTTCAGGGTCAATCTCTACTACTTAGCAAGTTTGATTTTATCCAGGGCTGCATGAGACTTTGGCTCAAATATTTGAGTGAGTAAATATTTTTAATTAAATTCTTTCATTTGTGTTTTATTTATGGACCAAACCTACACCCTCATACATGCTAAACATCCTCTTTGGCAGAGTTTTAGCCCCAGCATTCTTTATGTATGTAAAGATTCTTCTTCTGTGTTAGTTGGGAGAAACAAAACCCAGACATATGTTTTAACTCAAAAGCCACAGAAATCCAAATACCAAGGTAATAGATTCCAAGCTGGATAATCAGCGATTTTATTAAATATAAATAGATGACATGCTATAAGTAAAGACAAAAGCTGTCAGACTGAATTTACAAATAGCAAAGTCCAACGACTCGCCTGCATATAAGGGTACCAAAAGTACAGAAGGGCAAAAGGGGCAGGCACTACGTGCCACGTAGTCGTGAAAACACAGACACCTGCCCGCAGAAATGTGGGTGCAGAGGAGATTTGCTTCCTGACAAAAGCAGGCAGAGATGCAAACAGCTGTCAGCGGGGCTCTGCAGACAGCTCAGCAGCTGAGCACTCTGCTCTCGCAGAGGACCTGAGTTCAGCTCTCAGCACCAATGCTGGGCTACTAACAATCTCTGCAACTTCAGCTCCAGGGCATCCTACGCCCTCATCTGGCCTCCTTGGACATCTGCATACACATGTAAGTACACACACATACAGACATAAATACGCATAGGTATAAATGAAAATTCAAAAATAAATCTTTAAATAAAAATCAATAGACGTAAGTTAGAGATACTAGCGATAGAACGGTATAAGTGACATCAGCATGTGCAGAACAGCACACCCAGGGGCTAAATTACACCTTCACTGCTACTGGCCCAGGTACCCAACAAGTGAGGCTGAATAGGACTTTCTCACACACACACACACACACACACACACACACACACACACGCACGCACATGCACACACACACATAGAGACACGCAATAGACCTCAGCAGAATTCCAGGATTTCACCTTCCATTTTCCCCATCCTTATCTGGTCCCCAATATTAACCAATACAACCACAGAGATTCACCCCCGTTTTCTCAGCTTCAGGTTCCTCCAGCCACGGGAGATACTCTACAACAGGCCATTCTAGTCAGCTCCTCGACACCAGAAGTTACCTTGACAAAGTTCGCTCCAAACATCCCTTTAATGCCGTGGTTCTCAACCTTCCTGATGGTGCGACCCTCTAATACAGTTCCTCAGTTGTGGTGACTCCCAACCACAGAATTATGTCGTTACTGCTTCATAACTGTCATTTTGCTACTGCTATGAATCTTAATGTAGACACCTGATATTCAGGACATCAGATATGTGACCCCCACCCTCCAAAGGGGTCGTGACTCAGAGGTTGAGAACTGCTGCCCTATATCTTTCTTCCTGTCACCCCAGACAAAGAGGAGGATGCTGGTACCTTGTGAGATGGCACTGTTCATCCTAGTCCTGGGTGGGGTGTGCACCAGCGAGAGACCTTGGCATGCAGTTCAGCCTTTATGCCAATGATCATGTTCTCCATCAACTCTAAGCCTGCCTCCCTCCCTCTGATATGCTTGTGATAGTGCTCCCATTGCATGGTGGGAGAAAGCATTAAAGCCATTGCATGGTGGGAGAAAGCATTAAAGGTGCCTCTTTCCATCCCAGATGTACAGGGAAACAAATGCAGGGGCCTTGTAGCAGAATATACCCCTGAGTGTTACGCTGCCACCTCTGCATGATTACAAATGACACGCTTGCCCTACTGTGATGACCTAACGGATGTCGTTACTTCTCCCTCAGGGAAATTGCTGCCCTGAACCCATGTCAGTCCCCAAGGACATATAGTCACATGGAAATAGGAAGCCAGCACATGTTTCTGATGCCGGGGGCCAAATCAACTGTTTCTGTGCCCTTCTGTGTTCACACCCGTTAGTCATCGCCAGCCCCACGGAAAGCCCGCCCTGGGCTGGTGCTCCAGGGGCCAGCATGGAAGGAAGGAAGGAAGGAAGGGAGAGAGGGAGAGAGGGAGGGAGCGAGGGAGGGAGGGAGGAAGGAAATATTCTTGGGTCACCTGGCAGGTATGCAAGCTGACCCCCTCTTTTCTTCCTCATGGGAAGGAACTCGAGTCCTGTGGTGACAGGGTTAAACACTTTAGTACATTTCTGAGGTTGCTTATGCATCCACCATGCTTGACGGCGGGGTGTGGCCATGAGTACCAAGTCAATCAACTGAACATCCCCCGCCACTCACAGCACCCCCTCCCACCACTAGCTATTTTCAAAAGAGGAGGGCAGGTGCCCAGCTTCCTGTGGCTGAGATGACTGGGTTGCTAGAGATGACTCAGTGACGTGAGTCGTGGCTGTCTGACACAGCTAGTATGCCTCCGAGCCCAGCAAAGCTCCCTGCCACAACCTGATCAGACTGTAGCCAAACAGCCCCCCCCTTGAGCTCCAGGCAACCAGTCTTGGTTCGCCAACCCCCTTTGCTGGAGCCATGATGGGACTCTACACAAAGCCGGTGTGGGAAGGGGAGGGCAGGGAAGTAGGCCCTCATTGTTTTTTCTATAATAATCCCTTCTCGTTTTCTATACTGCAGCCTCCAATCCATTACAGGCAATTTCCTGGCATCACCCGAGCTCAAAGGGCTAGATCAAAAGTACAGAGTGTCCCCACTGTGTGGGGCTCTCTCAGGCTGAGCATTCACCACAACCTTTGCAAATAATTTATTCCACTGGAGACACCCTAGGCTTCCTCCCCGGGTGTCTGCCTTGCTGTCTCCTCCGCACTCCGACTGTGGAAGTCCTCCCGACATGTGCTCATCTCCCCTATAACAGAACGGGCTGCTCGGCCTTGGTTTCACCCTTGCTGGACACACCAGGCGTGAGCCTGCAATCGAGACACACGACGGCTCAGAAAGCTGAATTTTATGTTAGCAAACTGTGCTCGTTTGATTATGTTAGAAGACCCTAAGAGGAGGCTGCTGGTGCTAGATGCACAGTAGGTGATCCAGGAATGAACACAGGAGTAGGAACAGAGGTTCAAGAAAGAGGGGTTGGGTGAGTCCCAGGATGGAACCAAAACCAGGAAGGTAGCTACAGTGCAGAGAGGTGACGTTGGCAAAAGATCAAGGACAATGGCCTCTTTATCTGTTAAACAATTTATTGTACTTTCGTGTGTGTGTGTGTGTGTGTGTGTGTTTATAAAGCTACATATATGTAGGTACACAGGTCTTTTTCCTTTTCTTCCTGGCGTTTCGCAGGGCCCTTTGACCTCTGGCTCCCTGGAGATTCTGCACTAGCACTGGCTTGAGGGTATAGTTTAGAAAGAACTTGACTCTCTTTTGTTATGGTGATTCCACCTGTAAACAAGGTTCCAGCTGCGAGCCCTATATGCCTGCCATGCCTGGCTCCCCCAGCTGATTCTGCCTGAGGTGCCGGGCACCTGTAATTTTCCACTACTCCTGATGGGAGGGGGCCATGCCCTTTTGAACCCTCTTGCCCACTGGTATAAATACCCGACTTGAGTTTAATAAAGTGGCCATTTACTCTTTGGTAAGTGAGCAGGTCTCTTTGTGTGTCTGTTTAAACCCTTAGGACAATCGTCCATTCTCGTGGACTCGAGTTCAGGAAAGCGCGCGCCTGAATCGGGCCTGGGTATCCACAGAAAAGTGCGGAGGCTACACATATATATGTCCATGTATGTAGAGTTCAACCTCATTCCTCAGGAGCTGTCTATCTTTCTGTTTGAGAGACGGTCCTTCACTTTACTAGACCACGTCATCTGGGCTGGGCTGGTTGGCCAATGAGTCTCCAGGATCTTCCTGTCTCTGTCTCCCTGACGCTGGGAATACAAGCATGCACCACCGTGCCCATCCCCAGCCTTTCTCACACGTTCTTAAGGTGGAAGTCAGGTCCCTGGGATTCTGTAGCAGGCATTTTGCCAACTTATCTCCTCAGCCCAGGAAGAACTAATTTTTCCAACCAAAGAAAATGAGCAGAGATTCGGGTGGACATTTAGAAAATGGCCATGCCTGAAGGCTTTTATTTTATTTATTTTGGTTCATTTTTATTCTATTGAGACAGGGTCTTAAATAGTCTGAGGCAGCCTTGAACTTCTGATCTTTTTATCCCAACTCCCTCAGTGCTAGGATTAGAGACAAAGATTACCACAATCACCCACGAAGGTTGTCTTTTTTTTTTTAAGAGAAATAATATAACTGCCCATTAAGATAGTTTATGCCAGAAATCTCAGCACTGGGGAGATCAAGTCAGGAGGACCGGAAGTATGATGCCTCAAGTATGATGCCTACATGGGTGACACACTGTGTTCCAGGCTAGCCTGTCAAATAAGGAGGAGGAGAGGGAGGAGGAACAAGGAGGGAAGGAGGGAGGGAGGAAGGAAGGAAGGAAGGAAGGGAGGGAGGGAGAGAGAGAGAGAGGGAGGAACAAAGAAAGGAAGGATGGACAGGAGGGAGGGAGGAAGGGAAGAAGGATGGACGAACAGATGGATGGAAGGAAAGACCACCACCAACAACAACAACAAAACAGTATAAGAAAATAACTTTAGAGTTGAGAATGTAGCTAAGTGGCAGAATGCTTGCCCAGATTACATTAAGGCTGTGGATTCCATCTCCAGAACATGTCAGGGTGCAAAGGGGAGGGAAGAGATTTTTCACAACATCCCAAGTATCAAGCTCCATCCAAAGCCTGCCTCTCCAGAGAGAGTCAGATGCAAGCACAAAGTTCAGCATTTGAGTCTAGGTTTGAGGTTTTGAGAGTTTCCGTTTTCGCCTGTTACAGCAAGAGCCGCATCCATGAAATACAGCAGGCACCTCCTGGGCCTAGTTCTGCATGCCTGCTAACGTTTAAAACTGCACTTGTGGTACATAAAAGATTTATAATGATCTCACTCACAAATATAAATTTTGCCCCACGCAGCATAGAAAGACCTAGAAGCAGAAGCAGCGGACAGCTGAATGTGAACGCGGAGCCATAAATCTGTAACCCTTGCGGGCTTTGTTGCTTTTCTTCATAAACTCCATCATAAACGTGACTGATTTCAATTTAATTTATGGGACTTTACGGCTAGGTCTAGAAAGTCCTTTGAAAACTCAAACTTTAGAAACAACAACATGTATTTGGAATCTCTAAGAAAACATCTGCCAGGTCAGGTGACCCTGACAAGACAACCTTCTGCAGCCCCTGGTAATGCGACGTAACTGGGGGAGATCCCTAAGACCGCTACAGACAACTCAGAGTCCTGAAGGCTCGGGGCCACACACAGATCCACTCACTGTGCACCAGACACGAGGTTCTGTGGGAGGGTTCCTAGGGGGAAAGCCTTGACTTTGTTAAGATACACAAACCTGAGTTCGAGTCTAATGAAGCCTCCCTGGTCAAATGCCCATAGCAGACACTAGGGCCTTCAGCTCTCTGCATCTGCTCAAATAAGGTATTTAAGGAGCCGTTGATACTAACCAAGACAGCACTGAATATTCCTAGGCATCAGTTCACAGCAGATTCCCTGCAACTTCATGCTGCTTCTGAGAACCTCCATTTTACACACAAGGAAACCAAGGTACCTAGAGTTCATAGTGATTTCTGGCTCTTACCGCTAAAAAGCAGTGGTGAGCATACCATGAGGGCAACCCAACTGGAACATTCGCTTCGTGAGTGATGCTCTTCAGTCAACAATAAACGGAAGGTTGGGTGATGTGGTACACCCCTACAATCCCAACACTTGGGGAACAGTAACAGGAGGGATCCGGAGTTCCAAGTCATTGCCCACCACACACGTTTGGGGTCAGTCTGGATGACAGGAGACCCTGTCTCAAAAATGTAAATAAAAAAAGCCTGCAAGATGACTAATCAGGAAGAGGTACTTGCCACCAAGTCCGAGGACCCACGTTTGAGTCCTGGAATCCATATAGTAGGAGAGAACCAACTCCTGCAATTTCTACATATACACATCAGCACATGAGCACCCACACATTTATATTTGCACGCACACACACACACACAGTACACATTTATATTTGCATGCACGCACACACACACAATTAAAAGCAAATGCAAACCAGGTTTCCTTCAGAAAATGGTGCACTTTTGGTGAAGGACACAGAATGGTGCTGTTCCTCACTCCAGTTCTAGACACAATGTACCATCTTGTTTCTCAATAATTCACTGTAATGACCCAAAGTAAGAAGACAGAATCAGTACCTCTAGTCTACCAAAAATGTCTTCCACTTAGGCGGGTGGACCCGAGCCCCACCTGAGATTAGAACATAGCAGCCTCTGTCCCAGCATCCTAAGCACCACACACTTTTCAAGACCCTCAGGTCAATTTTCTTGGAATTTCAGAGAAGAAATATGTCAGCTTCAAAATCCAAGTCTCAGCCAGACAGTGTTGGCACATGCCTTTAATCCCAGCATTCGGGAGTAGAGGCAGGCAGATCTCTGTGAGTTTGAGGCCAGCCTGGTCTATAAGAGCTAGTTCCAGGACAGGCTCTAAAGCTACAGAGAAACCCTGCCTCAGAAAAAGAAAGAAAGAAAGAAAGAAAGAAAGAAAGAAAGAAAGAAAGAAAGAAGGAAGGAAGGAAGGAAGGAAGGAAGGAAGGAAGGAAAGAAAGAAAGAGAGGGAGAGGGAGAAAAAGAGAGAGGGGGAAGAAAGGGAAAAGAAAGGAAAGAAAAGAGAAAATTGAGTCTCTGTGTGTGTCTCCTTTGGAGTTTCTTAAAAATATTCAAAAGTTATTTTCACAAAGAGCATTTAAACCACAGGAACACTGTTGGCTGTCACCTGTTGGAGACACCAGTGCACACCTGACCTAGATGATAGTTCAGGTGTAGACAGCCAGAAAGCAGCAAGGCTGGGGCTGCCAGTGTGGGGCTGCAGGTGAGCTGAGGGGCAAGACAAAGAGTAGGGACACCTGGGCTGGGGACGGAGGGCTGATGTCAACGTAACATACTTTCTTTTGGAACACCAACCAGCTCCCAAGTCATGACATGGAGACTTATTATTAGTTATGAATGCTCGGCCTTACCTTGTGCTTATTCCACTAGCTCATAAAACTTCTTTTAACCTGTTCCTTTTCATCCACGTTTTTGTCTCAGGGAGGGGATTTTTCTCTGTATGTCCTACTCTGTGTCTTGCTGCCTGGCGGCTGCCTGACTCACTCCAAGCATCTCCCTCTCTTTCTCCCTCCTTCAGCCCTTCGTTCTCTTAATCTCTCTGCCTGCCAGTCCCACTTACCCCCCCCCCAGCCTGGCTATTGGCTGTTCAACTTTTTATTAGACCAATCAGGTGCATTAGGTAGGCAAGGTGAAACAGCAACACATCTTTACATAATTAAACAAATGCAGCACAAACAAATGCAACACATCTTTACATAGTTACCGTGATAGTCCACAAAACGTCAGGGAGAGAGTTCAGAGACCAGGGACCTTGAAACCGGCATACAGCAGAGGGGATAGGTCAGGATTCTCAGGCTGACCTAGAGAAGACACCCAGTAAATCAAAGAGGGGATGTGGCCTGCGGATAGGATAGGGACACAAAGGCCAGGTACTGTACCTGCCAGAACTATCCTAGGGAGGTGTGTGTCTGGGGACATACTGCCCCAGGGGACAAGGGGGTGAAAAGCAATGCACAGAGTAGGAATGAAAGGGGAAAGAGTCGTGGCATGAACCAAACACATCACCAAGATGGTGTATACATTGCTTGGGAACAAAGTCCATATTGTCAACTTAGTCTTCCATTTTACTACTGGCCCTAGAAGCAGAAAAGATGCAAACAAAATGTTAGCCCACCTCTTTGCTCTGCGTACAGAGCCCAGTGAGGATGCGTGAAAAGACTCCAGAACAAATGAGGAGGGCATACGCTCATTGGAACCTCGAGCATCAGCTTTGATTTGTGGAAACAATCACAGAGTTCATGGGTCTTTCTTGTCTTTTCTCTCAACCTAGCCCTTTGGATGTCATCCTTCTGCCCCCCAGAAACTGCCTTCAATGATGTTGTGTGTGAGACTGCTAACACGGCTGAGGTACATATCCGTCTGTGCAAAGCAAAAGGGGCTCAATGTCTTGGGCAAGGGGAGCAGAGAATAATACCTTTTCTGCTTGAAGCCTGGGAGTTAATTTCCATGTGGAACAACTTTTTCTAATAATGTTGACTACACGGTGGGATTCTCATTTAGTTTTGAGTCCTCTCAGGTTATCATCTTCCTCCTGGCTCAGATGGATCCTTCCTCCATGGTAGCCTTAATACCCCTGCTAATCTTAGAAGAGAAAAGCTTCAGAATCCGAAGAAAGAAAGAAAAACCACCAAGTTTAACAAGCCACCAGGCTGATTGTTTGCACAATCAGAACATCAAATTGAGCTATAGTATTCTAAACCATGCTTGCGTGCCGGGAGATAATTTTCCCTTCATTTCCTACTTTATCAGAAAATTAACCTTCATTTAAAACACTGTAGTCTGAAACACTTTTATAGCGACGTTCTCTCCCCGCTGTTCCTATGAATTTGAATTTTAAATTTGCCAACCCGGTCTTTAAAAATGAAATGAACTACGGCTGCTTTAGGGACCAGGTGTTTATGATCAAACAGACATCGGAATGTGACCCAGGTCCAAAACACTGCAACTGCCAACCGAGGGCACTATGTTGCCCTCCCCCCTCTCTCTCTCTCCTTTCTCTCTAACCAAATCTTGGTGAAATAAGGAAGCGGATCTGCAGAGCACTGTAGATAGCCTGCTGAGCCCTGTAGACACTGTCTTATCCCTGCAGACATTGAAGCATTTGTTCAACGTGGCCCTGTGTGCAGAACTCCCGATTTGGCCCCAGACAAGCTCTTGAATCCTGCAGGATGACACACACTTGGCCACGGTACCAGTGACATTAGGTAATGCACTTGATGAACAGCCCACCGAGGACTGACCGTGCATGACACGCACACAGCTAGAATGGCCTCGAGTTCATCCGGGGTCACCTTGTCCTGTAACAGCCTAACAAAATACCCAGACCATAATCTCACAGACAGTTGATAGTGCTCCCAGAAATACAGCCGCCCTAATCTCTTCAAAGATCCTGAGCGGTCGTGGAGTTACAGACAGGGTACACTCACATCTGGCATCCACAGTGGGGTGAGCTATGTTGTCATGGAAGCACAAGTGTCCAAGTTCTAAATACTTGGAGCCCTTGAAGGTGACTTCATTTGGAGATACAGTCCTCACGGATGACAACGAGTTAAAAGGGGACCATTATTGTTCAAAAAGGGGCCCTGATCCAGTAAGATGAATGTCTTTATGAGAAGAGGAAAATTTGGATGTGACTCATAGGAGAAGCGATGTGTCAGCAGAGACCGAGCAGGGTGAGGCCGCAGCAGGCCAAGAGGCACTGCATGTCTGTGTAGACCTTCTTTTTCTTATTTGTTGTGACCAAGCATGGGGGCAAGGAAGCTAAAGGAAGAAAGGGTTACTTTGGCTCACAGTCTGAGGACACAGTCCATCATGGTGGGAAAACCATGGGAGCTGGAGTATGAGGTTGCCAGCCCTATTGTATGAATCAACAGTAATGATTCAAAAAAGATACGGGTGCCGATGTCACTTCACCTTCCCCTGTTCCCCCATTTTACTCAGTCCAGGACCCTCTAACATGGGCTGCTGCCTCCCACTGTCAGGATGACTCTTCCTCCCTGGACTCTAGCTCTCTCTGGAAACTTGCTCACAGACAGACACAAAGATGCATCTCCTGGGCGATTCTAAGCGTGCTTACATTAGCGTAGACTGAGCACCACAGCCAGCCAACACTGGAGCTAGAAGAGACCTGGAAGGACCCTCCCCTAATCCTTCCGTGTGTAGTCCTGCTGTTGTCTTGATTTTGGAGTCTGGTCTTTCAGAGTTGTGCTAGAACACGCGACCACCTGCTCTACAGCCTTATCATCCCACGCTTGGCCTACTAGCACATTCACCTTGCCGCTCCACTCCAGATGCAGACAGGACACCAGACTTTGAATCCTCTAGGATAGCCCAGATCTAGGGCTTTGACTGAAAGTCGGGGTATAAAAGAACCAATACCCAGAACCAGCGATTGGTCAGCAGACCCATACTGAGGAGAACGCTGACTGTCTAGACTAGTGGCTCTCGACCTTCCTAATGTTAATACAGTCCCTCATATTGTGGTGACCCCCAACCTTAAAATTATTTCCATTCCTACTTCGTAACTGTAATTTTGCTGCGACTATGAATTGGAATGTAACTATCTGACATGCAGGGTACCTGATATATGACCCCTATTGGGGTCATGACCCACAGGTTGAGAACCGCTAGTCTTAGAACCTAGGCTATAGGAAAAGCCGACTCCCTCCCCAGACTCTCAACCCCAACACCCCAATTCCCGGCTGAAATCCTCACTCCTTGTGCTAGTTACTAAGAGTCACCCGCACAGCCGAATGTCCTGCCCCACCTGTTTCCTTTCATGTAAAATTCTTGTATCCTTTGGCCTCAACTTCTCAGAACAGGCTCCCAAACCTTGCCCTGGGCTCCCAGCCCCAGAGGCACCTCTTTGGCTGCTCTGCAGTGGGGCAACAGTGTATCCTCATCCTCACAGGGCTCTAGGAAAACACTTATACGGCAGCCGTTCCATTCTGTCAGAAACACCTCCAGAATCCTTCCCCTGGCCCACAGCACTACAGCTGCCATAGGGGCTGTCAGAGACTGCACACAAGGATGTGGGTGACCGGGAACCACAGCTCTAAAGCCGCAAGTGCAAACTGCAGCCAACCATGGAAATAGCAGCTCTTTGCTTCCTCCCGTCAAAGCACACGGCAGGCAGGCACGAAAGGGGAGCCTTCTGCCCTTCTCTGCGACTCCAGCTCTGTTATACTCCCTTTCTCTGTAGTGCAGCTTCACACCTCAACACAGCCCCCCTCAGCTGTCCCCACCCCCACCCAGCACAGATGGGGCTTCTGAACTCTCCCTCACTCCCTTCGGCCCCCAGAGACTCATCCTCACAGGAAACACTATTGCCTTTCAACCTTGCTGCTGCTTCTCAATGAACGCTTCTTCGAATGTCCTCAGCACAGGGCCACACTGGGCTTCCTACTGCCTAGAGTCTTTGTTTCCTTTCCTATCACTGCAATAAAGTGCTCTGACGAAAGTCACTTAAGGGAGGAAGGGTTTGTATTAACTCACAGTTCAAAGCACCGTCCACCACAATGAGGTCAAGTCAGCAACAGGTGATACTGTGGCCCAGTCAGAAGCTGAGCAACGTTTGCATAAGTACTTAGAGCTCCCGTCCAGAATCTCAGTCAAGGAATGGCCCTGCCCACAATCAAGACAGGCCTTCCACATCAGTCTCCCACAGGCATATCCAGAGACCCACCTCTCAGCCGTTCTTAACTCTATCAAGTCTACAAGTACCACAAACATCATCACCACACCACCTCATCACTATGGAGACAAGCAGGCACTCTGCATCAGGTACCCGCAAACTTGCAGGGTAAGCTCACGCAGTTTCCTGGAGACAGATTCTGGTAGGCCAGCTTTCGGAAGCACGCAAGTCTCTGGGCCATCATGAGGTGCCTCATCCATCCCACCTTCTGAGGACAGTCTGGACCAGGAAGTTGACAAACCAAAATTATATAGACAGAACCAAGGACAAGGTCCCAAAAAAAAAAAAAAAAAAAGAGGGGATTTGAGTTTAACTGCTGAGATATAACGGACCCTGAGGACTCTTCTCGAGACCCCAACCTCAGGGGTTCAGAAGACACCCCCAAGTGCACAGTATCATAGGATGCAGCCACTACCCTCCTCTGACCCATGCCCCTAAGTCAGGTCCAGTCCACCAAGCGCTCTGGTCTTCTATGAAGTGTCAGTGGAGGTGTCTGCATGCTCATCCATCAGAGAGACCCAGGCCACAGCCTTCTATAGGCCTTTCCTGCCTGGCATCCTTCTCTCTATGTGCAATAAATCACATGACTATCCCAACCCCTGACACTGCTTCCAATATCCTTGGCTCCCATGTTCAGTTTGGAGTAGATTTTTATTTGTGTTTTTGCAAACACTCTGTTGATGGACACGGTATTCTTAGCAATGTCTCTTAAGGGCCAGACCTTTAAAACCAGCAAATAACCTTGTTTGCTGCTAGCCTGTGTAGTGTCCTAGGTGGGTGTGGACACTACAGTTGAAATCACAAGCCAACATTCTCCTCAGAAGTGTTTATAAGTGGGCCTCAATAAAGTATACATGGAGACTGCCACCACTTTTCTCTTGAAAAAAAAAAAACCAGCAGGGGCACTGGCAAGCAGGGGCCCAGCCACAGGCAGATCTGGAAAGGACATGTTTCCATGGGTGACTTCCCTCTACGAGAAATGGAACTGGATTTTGTGTACACCGGGCCCAGGAACCAGATATGGCTTGTCTCTCCTCACCCCTGACACATATGGCTCTCTGATACTGTAGGCTAAATGGGCTCCAGGGCTGCCTTCCTGGATAGTGGGAACTTGCAGCTCACATCATCTTAGTCCTCGGACTTGTTTCTTCCCTCAAGGGCTTAGTTGTCCAGATTCCAGGAGTGATGGTCTCTGTCAGCCTGAGACGCTTGCCCACCTACCAGCATAGCCAGGCCACCCTGTGAGCTTCCTGTCCTTCCCTGCCTCCTCCTGCAGCAAAGCAGAGGAGTCCACATCCCACCCCACAAGCTCCCCACACGCAATAGTTCAGAACACACATGCAGGACCCCGAACACACTGGAATTTATTGCATTGCCCTGTGGAGCCCCAGGACAATCACAGGGTCACAGACCGCATATGCATCTCTACACTCTTAGCTCCATCCTTACCAGGAGGCTGTGTCAGGGCCTGCCCAGGAGAGCACCATTATGGGAGGATCAGAGCTCAGGCTGGTTGGTGGTTCCTTCCATTAGGTGAACTCCCCACCCCCACACACCCACTTCCATTTGCTGTTGAATTTGATTTGCAAGAAGATCCTGGTCTCACAAAAGCTAACTCTCTGTTACCAGGAATTTTCCAGCGTGTTTTAGGTTCTGATCTGATTGTTGTTTTTCTCTCCCCAGAGCATCTGTATTTGGCATCAGGGTTTACCGCCGACACCCTCTCAAAGCAAAGAGGACTCGCTGTCTGACAGGATGTCTGTTTCAGAAAGGAAAAGGTGAGTGTTTCCGTCCTTGGAGGCTTTATGCTCGCCTGCAGGCTCAGGGGCTCCGGCCACAGCCAGGATGGTTGGGAGGAAAATGCTACATCTGGGACCTCGCTTGACACTGGTCCAGGCAGCACCACTACTAGAGGAAGGCCTCGGGGCTGTTCATCCAATCCCTGACCATCCCATGCCGCTCTGGAGTGTGGCCATCAGCAGCATTGGGTCTGGTTTCTGGAAAGGAGCTGGCTTCATGAAGTCGGGTCTCCCTCTCAGAGCGCCATGGCCTAGACCAGCTAGCGCCAGCTAGACTCTACGTGTCGAGGGTAACGTGCTGACGGGCACACTGCTCCCAGCCACAAGCTTTCCAGCCAGGTTGCCGGGCCAGGCTGAGGGGTGATGTCAGATGTTCCTGCCCTGAGCTGAGCTGGCTTTTGACTAGACAGTAACATGTGTACCAGAGCACAGCTTCCCTGTAAGCTCCGAATGGGAATCCCAGTCAAGACTGGAAGCCGTCAGGAAGCTTTTATTGACTTTTTCCAGAGATACAAAAGACAGCTGACTCCACTCAGGGCTGCCTACATAAGAACTAAGCAAGAGGGCTAGGATCAGATGGCTCAGTGCAAGCCCTTGCCACAAACACCAGGACCTGAGTTCGATCTTCAGAACCAGCATAAAAATATCAGAAATGGAAGCATATGTTGGCAACCTCAGTTCTGAGGAGGCAGATACATGGGAATCCCTAGGCCTTGCTGGCCAATCAGCCTAATGGTCCTGTCAGAGAAAAGCTGTATGAGCCCTGAGGAATCACACTGACGGCTAACCTCTTGTACCCTGCAACACATACATGTACATATGCACACATATATGCATTCACACACACACACATATATGCATCCATATACACACACACATATGCATCCACATGCATGCACACAGCCACATTTATATACATATACACACACAAATACATCCACATAAACACACACAGAGACACATATGCACAAATGCATACACATACATCCATACACATATACATCTACATACACACATACATCTACATACACACACATATATACAAATATGTACATGCATACATATACATGTACATAACACACATATATACATTTACATATGTGCACACACATGTAACGATGCTACATAGAGCCCATCTTTTTACACACACACGTACATCCACATCCACACACATACATACATATACATGCACATACATACACATATGTGCACACACACCTAAGAACATTATGTAGAGTCCATCTTCTCACACACACACATATACATAAACATCCACATACACCAACACATATATACCTATACATACACACATGCCACACACACAAACATACACACACATAAGACTTTCACGTAGCATCCTCTCACCTGCCCTCATGAGTATAGTTCTTACCCTTCATCAAAGAAGCTTCACTTTGTAATAGGTGAAGACAGTTACAGAGGCCCACAGCTGGTCAAAAGGCAGAGATTACCTGTGTGTGTGTGGTGCTCAAACCCAGTTAACCCATCTGCAGTTCGGGTTGAGAGAAAATCACCGAAGAGGGTGCAGGAAGATTGTAAGGTCAGAGGACCAGGATGCCTGCTGCTAGCTAGTGCCCCCTAGGCATGACAGAGAAAACATGCCCATCAGAGCTCAACAATACAGCTGCTTAAATGAGATCAGTGCAAGGACACCACCAACTGATGTGCCAACACGGGCAAGGGCAATTCTGCATGATCCTACCCCAGAAGAACAGCTGCAGATGGACAAAAGCTGGAAAGAGAGAGAGAGAGAGAGATTTCTCCAGTGGCAATTCCCACACAGGATGTTCAATCCCAAGTGGTCAGCCGAAGAGATATGCATATAAGACCAATGCTAAATGAATTTTCTAGTTTGAATGCATGTGATATACATGTGTGCACATCTATGCATACACACATCTATATGAATATACATGTAACAAAAATAAAGAAGAGAACATGAATTGGGCAAGGAAACACAGGAAGAATTTGGGAAGGGGAGAAGGGCGGGGGTAATTACACACAGTGTTTATCTAGGAAGTTCTCAAAAGAAAAATAACGTTTAAAAAATGTAGCTCTGTATCCATCATCTGCTTAGGTCACAGTGTGCACCCACAGCAATTCCCCTCTCTCCGAATAGACACCCAAACACACCCACGAACACGTGCTGTGAGTCCCTCGCTAAACCCCACAAGTGACACGCTGAAGCTGTCAGTGGTCACACACCCTGCTCCCCACTCTGTCCCCTACCTGGAGATCAGCAAACCTGGCTGCCGACTCCCACTGTGAAACTTCTGAATCCCCGCCATGCTCTTGCCTGTGCTTGTCTGCCCGTGGCATTAATGCCTCCTCTAAGACACTACCTGTTCCCAACGCTCTACCTCAGTGTCCCTCTTGAGCCCCAGCACCCAAGTCCTTTTCAGTACACAGAGAAGTATAAGTAAGTATTAAAAATAACAAAGAATAAGGTGGGATCGAGACAAGGGAAATTATAAGGCCATTGGAAGTAAAAGGAAGCCGTCACTCCTGAGTCTGGTGGAGGCCTCTCACCAGCTAAGAATCAAAAATTCCAGCACAATTCACAACATTAACTACAAAGAGTGCCAACACAGGGCAACTGTTCTTTGTACAGAAATTAGACTGTGATAATAGCAATAGACCAGGCCTAAGGCCTGAGTGTACATGACCTCAGGCAAGGCCTCACTCTCCCAGGGCGTGTCTCAGGGATCTCACAAGTGAAGCTATTAACTTTTGCTTACAGGAGTGAGATCCCAGCCCACAGCATCCCTGGGATAGAGAGCTTCATTTTACTAGTATAATCCTGCAAGATGCACCTCAGGAAACACCCTGTGATCTTATTTAAATTTCTTAGCAACCATTTGAAGAAAATAGCTTCAATGCTCCCCAAGACTCTATATGGCTTTTGGAAAGACAATAAAGTATGACTCTCCCTTGAGAAACCCACACTGTGCTCCCATATGTGCCTTATTTCTTCTCTGATCACCTCCTTTTATAACTTCCTTTAAATTTTGATTATTTTTTGTGTGTTCAACGTGTGCACCGCAGTGTATGTCTAACAAGTCAGAGGACAGCCTGTAGGATCTGTTCTCTCCTTCCACCATGTGGGTCCCAGAGATTAAACGTAAGTCATCATAACGACAGTAGCCTTTATCTACCGCGCCATCTTGCCTGCTCCACCCACTTTCTAGTAATCCTTCCTAAATCTTTTTTTTTTTAAGAAAAAAAGTGCCATTTCTGAACATGTGATCCACAAGCCAACTCACAGCAGCTGTAGTCACCTGTACAAGACCTGCAGAAGTTCAGTCCAGTCAACTTCCAGCACAGGTAGGGGAGGGGATCACGGATCTCCCCCCCACACACACACACAAATGGAAAAGCAATTGGCAGTTGATGGCTGTCGCATGAGGAAGGTTATCTGGTTCCTAGTAAGTTGCCTATTCCCAAGAAGACAGCTCCAAAGTCATTCGTGCATGGTCAGCACTAGTTGAATCCAGGAGGCTAATGATGATGATGATGGTGATGATGATGATGGTGATGATGATGATGGTGATGGTAATGGTGACGATAGTGGTGATGATAGTGGTGATGATGGTGATGATGATGGTGATGATGGTGGTGGTGGTAGTGGTGATGATGATGATGGTGGTGGTGATGGTGATGTGATGATGGTAGTGGTGGTGATGATGGTGATGATAGTGATGATGGTGATGATGATGTAATAATGATGGTGGTGATTGTGATGATGATGATTATGATGATGATGGTGATGATGGTGATGATGATGATGGTGGTAATGGTGATGATAATGGTGATGATGGTGATGATGATGATGGTGGTGATGGTGATGTGATGATGATGGTGATGATGATGATGGTGGTGATGATGGTGATAATGAAAATGGTGGTGGTGATGGTGATAATGATGATGATGATGGTGGTGATGATGGTGGTGATGATGGTGGTGATGGTGATGTGATTATGGTAGTGGTGATGATGATGGTGATGATGGTGATGATGGTGATGATGATGTAATGATGATGGTGGTGATTGTGATGATGATGATGGCAATGATGGTGATAATGACGATGGTGATGATGATGATGATGGTGACGATGGTGGTGGTGATGATGATGATGGTGATGATGATGGTGATGATGGTGATGATGGTGGTGATAATGATGGTGCTGATGGTGATGATGGTGATAATGACGATGGTGGTGATGATGATGGTGATGATGATGGTGACAACAACATCATGAAATCATAAGAGAAATAGGCTTATGCATCACAGGGTAAGTTGGAGGGTGGCAGTGGGTATTAGATACAATTGAAACAAACTATATAAATGTATGTGGTTTCCAAAGAATACATTTATTTTAAAATTACTGTTTTGGATGTTTTTTTTTAAATAAACTGTACCTTCTTTGAGGATTGGCTCCTTATGGAATTTTATTCTGCCTCAAAGTCAATGATACAACTGAGTTCCTAAAGGGTTAAGGGAATGCCTCTGGCTGCTGTGCACGGCAGTTTAGGGCTGTGCATCTCCTGCCACCAGTGAAGAATGATGAGTAGTGAGGGCTGTCCCACCCTCCCTAGTGCCCCTCGCTCTCTCACCCCCACTCTCTTGGAATATATTAAGGCCAGAGGAATTCCACTACCACAGGGTTTTGGTTTTTTGTTTTTCTTACTTTAAAATTTTTTTAATTTTTTTCATGTAATATATCTCCATTACTCCTTCCCCTCATTCTACTCCTCTCAATTCCCCTTCACCTCACCTCCCATTCAGATCCACTCCCTTCCTGTCTCTCACTAGAAAACAATTAAGGGATAATAATAAATAATATAATAAAAAATTAACACATCCGAAATGGAAAAAACAAACCAACGAAAGGAGAGCCCAAGAGAAGGCACAAGAATCAGAGACTCACTCAGGTGCACACTCAGGAGTCCCATCAAAACACGAAACTGGAAGTTATAAAGCATACAAAGAGGATGTGGTGCAGACCTGTGCGGGCCTTGTGCGTGCTGCCTCAGACGCTCTGAGTTCATACAAGCTCTGCTCAGTTGGTTTAGAGCGTCTTGTTTCCTTGCTTTCCTCCAGCCCTCTCTTACACACTTTCTGCTCCGTTACCCACAAGGTTCCCTGAGCTTGGAGGGGAAAGATTTGACGGAGACAATCCATTTAGGGATGAGTGCTCCAAGGTCTCTCACTCTCTGATAATATCTACCTGTGGGTCTCTAGGAGGAAGCTTCTCTGATGATGGCTGAGCGAGGCACTAATCTGTTTCCCTAGTTGGAGTACTATCATAAGATTTAGTTCCTAACTTAATATGCCATGGCAGTCACTGTGTGATCAACTTCTGCATATGAGCATTGAACAGAGAAGAAAAATGACCATATGTGCTTTAGAAGACCGGACAATTAGTGCTTCACCCTCCAACGCTGCTGAGTGAAGCAGGAAGCAGAGTCTTAAGACACACTTTTTCCAAAGTAATATCATCCAAAGGTGAGACTTGGGGTGAGGGTTAGGTTATATGACATGGTCTTCAGGTACCACCAGAATCTGAGATCTGGGGTGGGGTGGGTGGGGGAACTCAGGAGGGGGAAATGATCAAAATTCATTGTATGCAAGTATAAAATTCTAAAGGGATAAAATATGTATTTTAAATATAGAAACTGGGTACACTCAAATGAGGTGCCTCTATGAACAACTTCCTTATTCCCTGCTCAGAGGGAGACAGCCAGATCCGTGCCCCAATGTGTTCAGTGTAATCCAGTTGGAGACGATGCTGGGTGTCATGGGAAAGGTGGTTTGCCATCCTTCCAGAAATAGACACCATAGTGATTGAGTCTCTCCCTATACCTACTCTGCATGGATAATCTGTTCCTAGGAAGAACAGCCAATGGTTACTTTTAAATGACACCCCCAAATGACTGCAGTTTGATAACAGTTCTCCTGCTTATACCCCTAATCTTTGACAACACTCTCAACCCCTATCTTCCCATGGGCCTCTCCTACCCAGAGCCCAGTCCCCTAGATTATAATCTCTCAAATGCTTTGGGCAACTTGGGTGGTCACATTGAGAAAATGCCCTGGTTTTTGTTAAGTTCCACACATAACTTGTTCAGCTGGACAGTACGAACTCTGACTGAAGCTGTGGAGACTGGCTTTAGCCCAGAGATCAGGAATAGACCCCATTTATACTGACAAGTAACAGGGATCCAGCAGTGCAATGCAGAGACCCCCCTCCCTTTCCATAAAACTCTCTGGAGCTTGGCTGTCCTTCATCAACTGGCACAAAATAGCGGGTAGCTCCCAAGCAGAGCTAGAAACCCTTCCTCTCTTCAGTCTCTACTACCTCCTGGGAATCATTTGCTGGTGTTAGCATGACTGGTCTCCCTAATGGACTTTGTGTCCACCTGTTTCTATGCATTTAGTTCCTCTTGTCAAGGCAGCATCTGGGCACGAGAGAAGGTAGAGATGGCCACTGCTTTTAGAGATGACTGTCTTGGAGCTGCCCACTTCCCCCACTGATACCCCTGGAAACTGAGTGCCATAGAAAGAGGAGCTCCAGAGAGCATGGGACTTCATCCAGCACTATTGCAACCATGCCCCCTGGGGCTCCCTCCTGGAGATTTTTATCTGAAGGAATTCATCAGCAAAGTGCAAAGTGCTCCAGCAAATAGCCTGCACTGTGAAACTGCTGTATCCAGAGACAAGCTGGTACCCAGCAATCAAAAGCATCTTCATTCGCTGTCTTAGCTAGGGTTACTATGGCTACAGTGAAACAACATGACTGAAAGCAAGATGGGAAGTAAAGGGTTTATTTGGTTTACACTTCCACATCACAGTTCATCATCAAAGGGAGTCGGGAAGGAACCTGGAGGCAGGAGCAGATGCAGAGGCCGTGGAGGGGTGCTGCTAACTGGCTTGCTCCGCATGGCTTGCTCACCCTGCTTTCTCATAGAACCCAGGACCAGCAGCCCAGGGATGGCACCACCCACAATGGGTTGGACCCACCCACATCAATCACTAATTAAGAAAATGTGCTATTATAGGCTTGCCTACAGTTCAGTATTATGGAGGTCTTTTCTCAGCTAGGGTTCCCGCCTCTCAAATGACCCTAGCCTGTGCCAAGTTGACTTAAAATCGGCAGTACCCTCAGTCCCCTTGACAACTTGACACAAAATACTTTTGAAGGCACAACCTTTCCCTTTTTTGGTTCATCCCTAAGATTTTAAATGAATATCACAAATATAAAATATATTACAAACTTAAAAGTCCCACGGCCTTTACCAATTAAACAGATTAAAAGTTCAGTCTCTGTCAAAATCCAAAGACTCTTTTAAAATCTAAAATCTCCTTTTAGATTTTAGATTTTAAAACTAAATCTTTCAACTACTATACTACTATAAAGTAAAAAAAAAAAAAGAAAAAGTTAAGCACTTTCCTACTTCAAGAGAGAAGAACCAGGGCACTGTTACAATCTGCACAAAGTAAAATCAAAGTCCATCAGTGTAAATACTTCAAATTCCAATACCTGGGATTTACTCGTGATTTTCCGGGCTCCTCGAAGGGGCGTGGCTCCCTTCTCCAGCTCCGCCCTCTGCAGCACTCACAGCCTGTGTTCTAGGCTCCAGCTGGCTCCACTCCACAGCTGCTTTGCCTTAGGTGGTCATCCCGCAGTACTGGCATCTCCAAAAACACTGGGGAAAGTGCTCTGTCCCCGATAGCTCTCTTCATGCACAAGACCTCAGTTTTCTCCATGACCCCTTCAATCCCTCATCCTCTACCACTACTCCAGCTGTGGCTTCACCAACGGCCTTTCCTGGCTTCTCACAGGGCCAAGCCTCAGCATTTCTCCAGGACTCCTTCATGCCTTCGAAACCAGTACCACCTGGGTGACTCTTACATGTTACCAAGTTCAGCTGCCAGCAGGAGGTACAACCTTGGCCTCCTCTGAGCACAGGCTGCGAGTGCTGAGCCTGAGGAAACACTTCCCAGAAGACTTCACCTCAATGATGCTGGTCCCTTCTTAGGCACAGGCGATTCTTTGGCTCCAGCAGACAGACAACCATTGTCCCAGCAAAACAAAGGTTTTACTTCCATGGTTCTGTGCTCTTGCTAATCACAACTAATTCCTCAGCCCCGGCTGACTAGACACCACAGATTTTTCACACAAATGGCCCAACAGAGTCTTTGCTTCCTTCTGAAACTTCCCAAGCCAGGCCTCCACGGCCTGCACTTCTCAACCTTCTTATCCAACGGAACAATCACTGAGCTTTCGACACTCAGTAACTTTTCTAGTCCAAATCCCTTCCACAATCCTCCTCAAAATGTCAGCCAGGCCTGTCAGATCAATTCTCTTCCGTTCTGGTACCAATTTCTGTCTTTGTAGGGTTACTATGGCTATGATGAAATACAAAAAAAAAAAAAAGTTGGGGAGTAAAGGGTTTATACATCCATAGACCATCACTGAAGGAAGCCAGGACAGGAATTCAAGCAGGTCAGAAACCTTGAGGGAGGAGCTGATGCAGAGGCCATGGAGGGATGCTGCTTACTGGCTTGCTCAGTCTGTTTTCTCACAGAACCCAGGATCACCAGCCCAGGGATGGCTCCACCCACAATGGGCTGGGCCCTCCCCCATCAATCACTAATTAAGAAAATGCTCTACAGGCTTGCCTACAGCCCAAGTCAGACTTGTTCTCAACTGAGGTTCCCTCCCCTCAGATGACTCTAGTCTGTGTCAAGCAGACATAAAATTAGCCAGCACATTTGCTCTGACTGAAACTTGAGAGCCTGGGTCATCTTATTTTTATCTTTGTTCTGACCAAAGATAAGAATTTTTTTTTCAAAACGACACTGTTGGTTGATGATCTGTCTAAATCAGCATTTTTTAAGGTGTGAAGGGTGTATATTTGGGGCATGAAACAGAGCCGACTAGGGCTCCTGTCCATCTGGCCAGGAGTTGGGCTGTCTGGTGTGCACTACAACCAATGGAATCAGAAGCTTCAGATTCACGGGGTGGAGGCTTCTCTCTGTGTCTCTCTTGTGTCTCTTAAGTCTTCCAGCCTAAGCTGCTATCACTACCTGGAGCACCATGTAATGGATGCATGGGCAGGCACCTGCTCCTGTCTTGGGGATCCTGCTCCTAGTTTCAGCCTGCATGGGATCTTCTGTTTCTATGCTTCTCCAGGTGGCATAGTCACTCTCTTTCCCTTCCTCCCTTTCTGAGCTGCAACAATAATGTCTACAGCCTGGGTGCCCTGTCTCTTCATGTGGCCTTCACTCCCCAGACTTGCCACCATGACCAAATCTACAAGAAATCTTGGTCGTGTTGAATTAGTGCTCACCTTAATAACCACATATTCACTTGCTGCTCCAGTCAAGATACTTTTTCAGACTACTTTGCAAGGTAGAAGGTAGATGATCATAACATGTGAGTTTAGGTAAACACATTTCAACCCCAGATACTTATGATATAGCCTCACTGGCACCTGAACCCTCCCAGCCATCTCTACCTGCTCATAGTCTACCCTGAGTCAAGCATGCTGCCGACTGCTTCCTGCAGTCCCACAATCCCCTCATTGCCATCTCCTTGTTCACCTAGGAACTTGCCTCCCCCCAGTAAGAATGAACCCTAAGGTTCTCCCTCTCCAGCATTGCCTGGACTCCAGTTGCCCCCCCACCCCATCTCTCAATTCATCACCCTGGATAGCTTTGCATACGTAGACCTGTGGGTCAGACCTCCTTCCCACTGGCCAACGCATCTCACTTCACCTCCCTTCTGACTGGTGCCTGGGTATTCCTCTTTCACCAATAATGTGGATGATAGAAGGAACGGAAAATCACCCCACCCCACCCCATCACCCCAAATCATGGAGAAAGGTTCTGGTTTCTCCATTACTCTTCAGCAGCTAGAGTGGAAGCTATTCCTCCTGAGGACCAGATTTTGTTCTCTGTAGTGCTCACAATTCTGGGCTGTTCTGGGGAGTTATCTGCCAGGGAGGGAAGAGCTGGGGGTGGTGGAGAGGCCGCCCAGCTTGCACTCACTTCTCCTTACCTCACCCTTACTCTGTGTTGTGCAAACCCTCACACTAACCCTGAGATTGATCTTTCAACTCGTGGAAGCCACACCTGAAATCACTGCTGTCCCAGAAATGACATGATGCTAACCCTTTCCAGTCTCAGCAGCCCTCCACTGAAGCCCGGGCTCACGGAAGGTGCCTGTGCCTGATAGAGATTCAGTGTCTCTCCTGGTCTGTTCCTTGGAAGATCAATGACCCGGCGTCATGGGTTCCCTTGGGTTTTATTACTGGCCATGCCAAACAACTGTTTCAATTGCCAAAATCCAGAAGTTTTTGCTCCAACCCAATCTCAAAGTGACCGGTTTGGTTTGGTTTGGTTTGGTTTGGTTTGGTTTGGTTTGGTTTGGTTTTGGTTTTACCCGCTGACAACCTGCCTCCCCCTCACACCAGAGAAGACACGATACAAGGAACCAACCAACACGGGTGTCTGGGGCAGCCACACTTCTAAAAAAGAAATGGGAAACTGCAAAGGAGAAACGAAAGATGACGTGGGAAGGATCAGCAACAGGCCGAGAGGCTGGGTGTCTCTCCAGGCACAGGGCAGTGGAGAAGGAGTCACAGTGACTGTTGCTATCTCTGGCTGCAGCACTGCAGCTGAGGCCATACCTACCCACTGTGGTGGCTGCTCTTGGAGGAGCATGGTTCTCCCATCTCCCTTGCTTTTCCTGAGATAAGACACGTCCCGCTGCAGAGAGATGGCCTCTCACTGAAGGTGTGAAGCCTTTCCCGCTGGGAATTGGTGGCACGTGCCAGGTGGGTTCCCACTCTCCCCTCTGGCGAAAGGCACTAGAACACAGATAGGTTTCTGTTTCCCTCTCTGAACCCATCTTCTCAGCCTTTCCTCCCTCTCCTCCTCTTCCCCAGCAGAGGACCTATGCTCTGGGGAGCTGAAAGACAAGAAAAGCTTGAGCCAGAAGCACTTAAAATGCCTCCAGGAGCCCATGCTGCAACACCGCCACACAGAATACGTGCCATTGGAGGGATGAAGCGAGCGGGGCGACATGGACTTACTTGGAATTCAAAAACACCAGACTTACTCTTGGCTCTGAGGACGATCCCCCTCCCCATTCACCCCTGTCATCAAGACAGCTATTTTAGAGGTCACTGTGCGGAAGAACATTGCTTTAATCTTTCCTACACCCAAGGAAGCCATAAATATATCTTCTTCTCGAAGGGGACAAGAAAAGCAATAATGTTGTCTCTTTTCTTTGCAGAAAAAAAAGCAGCTTTTTATTTTTATGTAAAAGAGTTGTCAAGACACTAATATTTTTCTAGCATTAAAAGTTATTTTTTGTATTCTGTTTAATTGTTCATTGAGATTTCAAAACCAAATCTGCCTCCTTTGCCAAATATCTTTGTAATATGTACATTTCCCACTGGCTTATTATAATAGGTTTTCTCATGGGATTCAGCCACCCCGGCATCTGCTTTGTTATGATATTATAACAATAATTAACATTTCGCACTTTTACTGTATAGCCAGCCTTTGATCCATATTTTAACAAAAAAATATAATAACAATGCTCTTTCACAGAGCATCGTTCATCCCAGGGCCTCAAAGCCGTTGGCAGCATCATATTATAACCAGAGAGAGATGCTTTCAGTCCTGAAACCCTCCCGACACCCCATGGGGTCCAGACACAGCAGGCGGCTTCCCTGGGGGAAGGAAGAAGAAAGGTCAGTGAGCTGCCAGGCAGTTCAGAGGATGGAAGCAAAGCCTGGATGGAAAGGAGGCAGGAGACAAGGGTTCAGCGTTCTGGGTCAGGGATCCCGATTCAGTACGATTTGCGTTTAAAGAGAATTGAGAGGCACAAGTCTGACTCCGTAGGAACAGCGAGCATCAACTTCCTGTTTGGTCCACATCCCCGAGACAGGACCCAAGATCCAGGCCCAGCTGAGAAGCTCCTGAAGCTCCAAAGCTGATATTCCCTCTCCTTCCCAGGCGCAGTTGGCAACCACCAGGAGGCACTGTTTGTACTCAGGCCAAGAGCGATCCCTGTGCTCAGAGCTTCAGAGAACAGTGACCTTAACTCTCTGGCCTCGTCCTGGGGGCCCTGACCCCTAACTTTCAGGCATCCTTACTAAGTTCTTTCTGAGGGTAATGCATTGTGAGGACAAGCCGAGAGGGGCCAGAGGTCATTCTTAAAGCCAGAAAAGGTGAGTGTTATTATTAGAGAAACATGCACTGTCTCGGCACTCACCGAGCGCCTGGTAAACACAAAACACTGCGCCTTCTCTTAGGCCTATGAAAGGATGGGACCGCCATGGCGTACATGATGGAACCAGCATGCGAACCACAAAAAGAAACTCAAAAGGTACCTGGTGTGAGGAAAAACAAGGGTTGCAGTGTGAACAGAAAGGACAGCGTGGATCCAGTATGAAGGCCGGTACCTCAGCAGCCATGGTTCCCAGGAGTCACCCGGGGTTCCAAGGCGCTCACCATGGGCTGAGAAGCTGAAGGCGGCAACAGCTTTATGAGACGGTGCTATCGCATCGCATCCCTTCATAGATAAATAAACGGAAGCCTGCAGGTTTGAGATTTTCCAGGGCAGGGATAAGAAAAGGCACGAAAGCAGTGAGGTGTGAGGTACTCCAGAGCTGTGGATTTCCACGCCTTCTGATAACAAGCATGCAGACTCCAAAATGCTTCAGATATGAGTGAGGGGGAGAAGGAGAAAGAGGGAAGAGGGCTTAGAGGAGGACAGGTGGGGGCAGAAGGAGAGGAGATGGGAGGAAGAGGAAGGACCCGAAGAAGAAAGATGGACAGACAGAGCAGGAAGAGAGTGGCTAATGGCAAGCTTACGTTCTAGCCACTGGCTGGTTCTCTCTCTCTCTCTATGCATTGATAAAGATAATGCCAATTCCATGAGCCCTCACTGTTGTCCCATATTCGGGGAACAAAATCCCAAGTTAGCTCGGCTAGGAGTCATCTCTAGAGAAGACACGGCTTCCTGGAGCCATCTCTTGCCCCTCCCATTCTTCTGTCAACAAGAACAGAGGGAAAGTGTCAGCATGTCTGAAGTGATTGCGGTGAAGTAGAAGCTGGGCCACCTCCTGTCGGTTCTTCAAGAGTCCCAACCCCACACAGCAGCAAAGACACCCCTCTACTGAAATCAGGGCAAGCATCATGACATGGGTGTTCCCATGATGAAGGTTTCAAGCCAGTCCAGAAAGCAAACCCTTGGCTCAGTTTTAAAACCAACTTAACCCATCTCTGCACTTCACCGTAGGTATCTCAGTGGGGCCTTCTTTTAGTAGGTTTTGATTTCATGTGCAAATAACAGTAGCAGGGCCTGGCTGAGCAGACAGACCAGGAGAGCACCTCTCACAGCACAACACACAGCAGGAACCAGTTTGGCTCTCCTCCCATGCCTGGAGACTGAGGACGCCCATGGCGCTGTGCGCTTCCAAAGCCACTGTTCAAGTTTTGTTCCTGTTGGGCGATAAATACCATGACCAAAAGCAACTTACAGGAGAAAGGGGCTCCTTGCGCTTACACTTTGGGGTTACACTCCATCACTGGGGGAAGTCAGGGCAGGTACTTGAAGAAAAAATCATGGGGAAAGGTTCTTTGAAGGCTCGCTCCCAGCTTAGCTAGCTTTTTCTATACAGCCCAAGACCACCTGCCTGGGGAATGGTGCTGTCCACAGCGGGCTGAGCCCTCCTGTGTCTACATCAATCAAAACAACCTCCCACAAACACGCCAACAAATCAGTCTGGACCCCCCTCTCAGGTGATTTTAAGGCTGTACTGCACTGGCAGATGTAACCGTCACCACCCCACACAGCCCAGGCCAATGGGCTCAGCAAATGAAAGTCCGCAGCATTGAGAAACTCAAGCCCACTGTCTTTTCTTATAAGTTGGGACAGAAGGCTAAAAGTGTATAAATATGTTAATTTACACCCTGTTGCCAACAGGAGAGGCTGAGCCAAGTCTGTTTTCACTGCAAAAGGAATTCTTTTCATTTGTGTGTAAATGATTCCAATGCTGCCTATCCCCCGTGGGGCGGGTCCCTAGCCCTCACCCTCCTCAGCCACATGGCCACATAGCCTGACCTCAAATACTTTTTTTTAAAACCATTGTCTTTCTAGAAAAGGAGCTAATCTAATGAACAATGCTGGATCTCAAAAGCTTTACCATAAAAGCAACGGAGGGAATCGAGGATTGTCTAAATAAGAACCATGCGCTCTCGGCACAGCTATGCAGAGAAGGCCAGTCCTAGAAACACATTGGTGATTAATTCAGTCAGAAGAAAAATAAAACCTGCTGCAAAACCGCATGTTGGAATGGAGGTGGTGTCCTGGAACGCGGAGTCCTGAGCCATCAAACATCTGAGCTTCCTGTGTTTGCAGCTCAGATACTCACCCAAATCCTTGGGAGAGGTGTGAAAATTCTGCCCCCCCTCCAAACACACACCAGTGAGACCAGCTACATACGCAGCCTTCCTGGCTGAAGAAGGAAAATAAATGCACCCGGATAATACTCAAAGCACTCACTGTCTCTCTGGCTGCTCAGACATCCGATGGGGAAATGCAAATACATGCATGGTTCACCAACTTTCTGTAGATTCAGAGGGCAAATGCTAGCCAGTGGGGGAAATGAAAGAAAACAGATGAAAGGGAATAAAATGGTAAAAGCACGTGAGGCCCGGGCCTCCCTGAGGATCTGCAGGTAGCCAATGGTTTGCTGGGTAAACGGAGACATTTTCTTCAGTGGTGTAGCCACTGGTACATTGCCCGTGTTCTTGTAAATAACCCCTAGCCTGGAACATGAGCCTATAACCAACCCTAAGGGAATCACTGGGATGCACATACAGACACACACTCACACACATAGACTCACACAAAAATAAACCCATGAAAATAAATGGAGTCTAGTTGGGAGGAAAGGGTTAAAGGGGGCGAGAAAGGGCGATGGGAGGTGACCTTGACTCTGCCCCAAGGCATAGCAATGCCAATGAAGCCAGAGGACACCCAGTTTTCAGCAGTCGATATCTGGGCGTGTATAGACCTCAGTATTCTGACCATCTACATGGCTTGAGAACTGGGGACCACCAGCTCCTGCCATACTTCCTCAGCAGGTGGTAGATTCAGAGAAGGGCAAGGTGGGGTGAAGGAGGAGGAGGAAGAGGAGAACCTGTAAGCTCCCCAGCACATGACCTATTAATAGGAAAAACCGTGCAGTGTGAGAGAGGAAAGAGCCTTGAGATATTATTTTTGTGGAATGCTACTGCTACTCTCTCCAGTTCCTAGCCCTGAGGAGACTGGGGGAAAGGACGGCTTCTGATCTGAGCCATAATGAACTGGTAAAGAATGCCGCCCCTGGCTATATAACGGCCCCATTAATTCACCAGCCCTGATGTTAAAGCCTCAGCAGAGGCCCTGAGGTGACAGGATGGTTATCTCGGCAACAATTAATATTCTGAAAATGTGGTTCAGGAATAGCCTCGCTGCTCACTCTGGTACTGTGAGAGTTTTGTTCCTTGGGCATCTTTATCAATTCTCATAAAAATGCAGTAGATGTGATATATATGTGTGTGTATGATATATATAATTTACTGCGTTATATATTGTATATATACATATGTATGTCTGTTATATATGTATATAAGATATATGTAACTTACTACATTTATATGTGTATATATACATATGTATGTCTATGTGTATATGTTGTATATATGATATATAATTTACTACATTATATATGTGTGTCTTTGTATACATATGTATATATATGTGTTTGTATATAATATATATACACACACACATAGACAGAACAATTCCTATTTACAAACAAGTACAGTTTCAATTTAATTTCCAATTTCCAATCTGAAAATCACATTGAAAGTAAAAAGACATTTCTAGATTATTTTCTTGACTGTGACAAAGAGATTGGGTGTTTACCTGAGCTTGGCATTTCATCAGCTGGCAGACCCTTATCTGTTAATTCGCCCAAAGATTATCCCCCTACCATGACACTTTTTCCTCCTCACAGTAAGAAAAACGCCTTTCTAGTCTGAGAGTTGAGAGACAGCTGCCTGCCCCCGATGCAGTTGAACTTGTGTGTGATGAGGTTTACCGCACTGCTGGCCCAGTTAACAGAGTCAGTGTAGACAGGGCTCATATGGGGCTGTTTGAACTTTATGGAACTGCTGGGGAAAGACATCCTTACCTGCTCAAGGGGCAGCAGGTCAACCACAGCCACGTGGTTGGTCTTTAGAGACGAGGGGGTTTCTGTCCCTGCCTGAGTGTAGTTGGGTTATGTTGAGATCGGCCTATCAAAAGATTTATTAGAGCCCCAAGTGCAGAGCTGCACCCTTAGGAGGGTGGTGGAAATCAGTGTCTGAGTTGGGCCACACCTTCCTGCTTCCAAACCGTGGTCAAGGTCCTATTTTAGAAGTTCCCTACGAAGATTCCACTTTCCAGGCTGTTGATAGTGGTCTCAACTATCCTCCATCAGCAGCCTGCTTTCCCTCTAGAAGCATCAATCACAGTCAAAGACAAGGTCCTTCCCTGGGGCCTCACCAGGAACCCATGAACATCATCTAGGACAGAGTGGACGGTGAAACAACAGGAGACCACTCGATCTTCTATGGGCAGGAAGGCCATTGTTCTCATCAGTATATGTAACAAAACCAGTTTCGAAACTTAAAATCAACCCCAAGGTCTGTCATGATAACCAAGTTATTCTATGCTGCTTATTCTAAGATGGGAAGTCCATGGTTTTGGTTAAAATCTCAGAAGATGGTGTGTCTTTCAAGGGGCCGTTCATCTAATCAGCATGAAACCTTCTAGGTTGGAATCCCAGGGTACTCTTCCACACAGCTGGATGGACGGAGCAGGAGCTTTCTCTCTGGCTCATCCAGTTTGGCACAGTGGGTATTCTGTCTTAAAAATTCTGGATTTTGTGTTTAATTAATTGACTCCGGCAGTTGACTGAAGTGGGAGGTGGTGCATGCTATGAATATGTCTTATTGCCATTGGTTAATAAAGAAGCTGCTTTCGGCATACAGCTTAACAGAGTAAAGCCAGGCTGAAAGAGATATAGAGAGTAGGCAGAGTCAGGGAGAAGCCATGTAGGCCTGGAGACAGGCATCGGACTCCGACAGAACTTTACCTGGTAGGCCACAGTCACGTGGTGATGCACAGATTAATGGAGATGGGTTAGTTTAGGATATAAGAGCTAGCTAAAAATGTGCTTAAGCTATTGACCAAACAGTATCACAAATAATATTGTTTCTGTGGGGTTATTTCTGGGCTGAGCATCCAGGAATGAATGAGCAGCTTCCAACAACAGTTGACATGACAATTTTTCTTTAAAAAAAAAATCATTAAACTGTCTTAAAAGAAAAACAACTTCATTTGATGAATGTAATCAAAGTGTCAATTAATTAAAGCACAAATGTGACCACATGCGCTTGCTACAACGCCAGCCCATGGGGAATTGTTTCAGAGCGCACCAACCAATACAACAACACATTGACTAAGAAAGTCTCATCAGATACACACAGCGTACCTGGGCAGAGCGCTGCACCTGGGTCCCGTAAACCACGACACAGGAAACTGCTTAAACTTAATAAGTAAGTCAAAGCAAAATCCCCACAGTTCGTAAGATAATTGCAGAGGGAAGCAAAGCAAAAGCACAGGTTTCGTCCTACGGAAATGCTGAACCGAGCAGGCACTAAGGCCTACTCTTTCTTTACTTGATGCACAGTCATATTACAGGAAAGGAAAACAGAATCATGCAATGACGCCGTCGGCAACCGGCTTCAGGTACCATCTGTATATATTCCTGGCACTATTAATTTGCAATTAACAAGGGCCTTATGTTTTATCCCCTGCAACTCCCTGTCTTAAAGTGTGAGGGAGGGAGCTTAGCGGAAAGGAACATGCAGGTGGGTGGTGAGCCTGCTCAACAACAAATAATACTGAATCACTGGTATGGAAGCTGCTCTCTCCAGCTAATAAAAGGTCATCTGTGGATGGGAGATGGAATTTTCCATTGTGCTAAGACGTGAAACAACCCTTCAAAGTGTAGTTGAATATCATAGAGGTAGATGAGACACAGTCCCACTTGGGTCGGGTGATGCCCTTTGCTATCTCAGACATAATCCCTGAGAAAAGTCTTGTTGAGTAGCCAAGCTCCTCCCCTCACAAAATAGGCAGAGAAGACCCAGATATTCTGTGAGTGCAGAAAGGGATGAGGGAGGCTAGAACTTCAGTCACCCCTGGCTTCTGAGTCCCAGTCTGTCATTGGCCCGTTGTGGAACCCTCGACCAGCTGCTTAACCACCCAGCGGGTCCATTCCCTCACGCATCTAATCATATAAATGTTCACTTTGAGGATTTAATAGAAAGATCACGAGGGGTCTGACACAGAGGTGGAGCAAAATTGTGGGTCACTGCGTGTCATGTTCATCAAGAACCCTATGTGGCTGCCCCAAGTGTTCTAGGCTTTTCAAAGCACGCCAGCCACGTGAGAATAGCCATGGCATCCCTGCCCGTTTGACTGAACAGGATGTGGGTGTCCAAGGACCCTCCCGACACTGCTCAGCAAGCCTAAAGATGTGAGCACTGAGCAAATCTGGGCTTAGCCACAAAGGACAAGCTCTCAGGGACAAAAGCCCTTACCAGAGGATCCAAATGACTTAGGTAACTCTAAATTTCCGTTAAATTTATCAGGTTTTCCAAAGAAACAATATGAATTTGGAGTCAGACTTATTTTGTTTAAACTTGTTTTTCCTGTGTATCTATGTATGTATGTACATATTCATGTGTACACATGTGTGCTGATGCATGTGCACATGTGTGTGTATGCTTGTGACAGACAGTATAGAGGAGAGAGACTGGTGTGGTACGGGGTGACCTTCTTAATCCCTTTCTACCTTAGTTTTGCGACAGGTTCTCTCATTGAACATGGAGTTCATCAATTCAACTAGACTGGCTACTTCCTCAGGGTTGGCATTAAAGGAGCACACAGGCCACCCTGCTTTTTATGTGGGCACTGAGGATCTAGATACAGGTCATCATGCTTGCATGGCAAACATTTTATCATCTTAAGCCATCTTCCAGATCCTGGGATCACACATACTAAGAGAATGATATGTTGAATCACATGGATCCAGGACCTAGAAGTAAACAGTGGATGAAAACTGATAATTTTTTTTGCATGACATTGCTCATACATGTAGCATCCCAAGCCTGAGAGAGTTGACTGGGTGTGATGGAAAGCAAAACGATTCATAGTAGGCTAGAAAATCATAGCCTACTGTGACTCAAGAAAACAGGGGCCCCTTCAAGGCAAACCTGGAGCTAAGGATACATACAGCTCCATGGAGGAGTACCTGCTTAGCATGTGCAGGGTTCTGGGAACTGCCCCCAGCACTGAAGAATAATAAAATAATTTGTATCAGGTTCTGAACAAGCTGAGGAGCCTCGTCCTTTGGGCAAAGATGTAGCTCAGTGGTAGAGTACTTCCAGGGCACACACAGAGCTCCAAGTTCAATCTTCCCCACTGTGATGGTTAAGATGAGACTGGCTCCCATAGACTCATATATTGGCTTGCTGAGGCCCCAGGTGGTGAACTGTTTGAGAAGGATTAGAAGGCATGGCCTTGTTGGAGGAAGTACGTCACTGTGGGTGGGCTTTGAGGTTTCAAAAGCTCATGCCAGGCCAGGTAGTCTTCTGCCTGCTGCCTTATGGATCAGGATGTAAAGCTCTCGGTCGCTGTCCCAGTACCATGCCTGCCTGTATGTGGCCATCCCTGCCACATGATGATGACAATGGACTAACCCTCTGAAACTATAAGAAAGCCCCTAATTAAATATTTTGTCTTACGAGAGTTGCCTTGGTCATGGTGTCTCTTCACAGCAATAGAAACCTAAGATACCCATCAGAAAAAGAGAGAGACAAAAAAAAAAATCAGGATATATATATATATATGACTTTCTGTACCATTCCTTAACTGAACCTCACCACTTCCTAAAAGAGTATTTCATCGTTGGAGATGGGACACGATTCTCTGGAACTTCCAACCACTCACTTCTGGGCCAAGACTTGGAGCCACGACTCATCCCAAGTGAACGAGGCCCTATTCTGTGGACAAAAAGTCTCCATACCCCAGATGTCAATCAATTCCTGCTTAACGACCTGAGTCTGCACTGGCAAAAGCTTCCAGTTCTGTAAAAGCCGTGAGGAAGACAGGGAAGGCAATGGGTGTGTGTGTGTGTGTGTGTGTGTGTGTGTGTGTGTGCTATGTGTTTCATATCCATGGGGAGCCTATGAGTCTCTATGGGCTTAGGGGAGAATTTTATGTTTTACAATGAAATCGATTGAATTCGAGATGTGTTGATTTATCATCTACTCTCTATAAGAAGATTCTAGGGAAAAATGTGGGAGGGGACTGATAGAAATGTAGCGAGCTATAAAGACAGAAGATGGGAAAATGTCAGTGAAACAAACCTTGAGCAAGAAAAGCTAAACACTAGAGGATGCGGAAGGTCTGACTGCAGGTGATGGACACAAGGTGTTGGAAAAGGAGATAAAAGTCATTGCTTTTCCAGTTCTAACTCTGTCATGTTTTGTTGCTGTTTGGGTGGCAGGTAAGCACATGCAATAATTCAATAGTGAATGTGAAGCGCAGAGCGAAGCTCCGTGAAGTTGGGAGGGTTATCCTAACTGTACAGAAATTTACCAGGATATATATTCTTTGAATCTGGTTAATTTCGGTGTGTAATGCTTTTTAGCTGAAAGTTTTTTATAATAAGGTTTATAATAAAGAAAGAAAATGATTCTTTCTACCAAGCTTTCTTTGTTGTGATACTCTACCACAGTTACCATTACACATGATCAATATGAGGGAGATAAAACTTCACGAAACCTTCCGCAGAGGGATAGAGGGAGAACTCAATAGTTCTCACTAGAAAGAGCTGGAGGGTTCCAGGGGGAGCATCACACGAAGATGGCCTCTGCTGCTTGGTGTGTGGCTCCCAGCTCATGACCGCAAGCGTTCGACATCTTCAGAAAAATCATTAGCTGACTCAGGAGTTATGAATGAGATTATCTCAACAACAATACCCTGAAATCCCTGTCTCCAGAGCTGACGACTTGTCTGTATTTGGAAACAACGTCTACAGAGGTGGTACAGTTAAAATAAGTTATCCAGAGTGGGTCTGAATGGAGTGGCATTTCAATTGTATTTTAATAAATAAAGATTGCCTGAAGATCTGAGAGTCAAACAGTCCCCACTGGTCAGCCTTACAGACCAGATTATGGTAACTGACCTTTAATCTCACACCTTTTAACACACCTTTAATCTCAGTAGCCACACTAGTGGCCATAGAAACTGGGCGGTGTGTGCCTTTAATGGTGATGTTATATGCCTTTAATCCCAGCCCTAGAGAGAATTATAAAATGAGAGGAAACAGCTCTCAGACACAGTCTCATTTCTGAGAGATTCCGGGATGCAGGATCACCATTTCGGTCTGAGGTCGAGGTAA